>NC_044562.1:133258149-133615241 GCF_007565055.1 Rhinopithecus roxellana | reverse complement strand
GGGACTTTCCAATTGGATAGGCCATATGAGGCAACTGTATAACTGTAACCAATCAAATACGTTATTCGCTTTAAATCTGTATCTGTTCTATAAAAGCTGCACCCTGCTCCACCCCCTTGCATTCCCTCAGTGGAGCACCTGAACCATTTCTGGCTTAGAGCTGCCCAATTCATGAATCATTGTTTTATCAAGTAGACTCTTAAAATTGTATTGTGCCTCAGTTTACTTTTTTGTTTGTTTTGTTTTGTTTTGAGAGGCTTGCTCTGTCACCCAAGCTGGAGTGCAGTGGTGTGATCTCAGCTCACTGCAACCTCTGCCTCCCAGGTTCCAGTGATTCTCCTGCCTCAGCCTCCCTAGTAGCTGGGACTACAGACACACACCACCATGCCCAGATAATTTTTGTATTTTTAGTAGAGACGGGGTTTCAATGTGTTGGCCAGGATGGTCTTGATCTCTTGACCTCATGATCTGCCCACCTCGGCCTCCCAAAGTGCTGGAATTACAGGTGTCAGCCACCACTCCCAGACGCCTCAGTTTACCTTTTTAACAGGGTGTTAACACTTTCCACATATGAAGATGAGTAAAATAGCCAGAAGACTAATAAATAGACTTTTCCCAAATTACCAGGGCAGCAAATGGTGAATGAACCAGATCTGGCTTTATCAATTAATTTTTTCATTCATCCATGTGTTGTTATTCATCTACCCACATTTTTTGACCATCTGTTCTATGTCAAGCATTGTGTAAATTACTGGTGATATGGGTATAAGACACTCAATCCCATTTCTGCAGGGCTCATGGGCTAATGGGGAGCTGGAGACCATGTAGACAGTGTGGTGGTGCGAGTAGGGGAGAATACCAGTTGCCCCAGAAGACTTAGAGGAGCCGGAAGGGAGGTCAGCAAAGGTTCCAAGGAGTAGGAACCCAGAGGTAAGTCTGGAAAGAGAAAAACGAATCATTAAGCACAGAAAGCAGGAAAGGAAGGCCACCTCTTCCCTCTCTAACCCCACCCGTGCCCCAGTTCAGGTCCTTCCTGGGACTGGCAAAACTCTTGAATTCAAAAGCAAAGCAAAGCAGAACTCCCAGTACTTGCTGCATGCCTCATAGGTGCTCAGAGTGTTGAGGTTCAGTCCACGGGGACTCAGCATCTAACTCAGGGATTGAGAACTGAGCAGGGCAAATGACGAGAAAACAAAGGCAGCAGGACAAGGGCAGGTACTGTATGCACAGTGTGACCTGGAAGTGGAACTGGCTCCAGGTGATGTACACAGATGCCCAAAAGGGATCAGCCTGCTGGGTGTGTCTCTGACTTGTCTTGGCCACCCATAATATAACATCAGCTCCCTTTCACACACCACACACTATGCAGAAGACCCTTCACATCTGTTACCTTTTTAATTTCACCTGTTGATGTTCAAGAGCAGACTTTGTAGAGAATTAGAAAACTAAGGCAGAAAAGGGTAACTAATTTGCCAAAGGTGGCTAAATTAGTTATCTACTGCTCACAGATTACCCCAAAACTTAGTGCCTTGGAGCCACAATAATGACTTACTATCTCTCACAGTTTCTGTGAGCCAGGAATTCAGCCTGGACACCACAGAAATGTCTAGTCTCTGTTCCCACAACACCTACGACCTCTGCTGGAACACGCAATGACAGGGGACTGGAATCATCTGCAGGCTTACTCGCTTACATGCCTGGGGATTGATGCTGGCTGCCTGGGAAGCCCTTTGCTGTGGCTGTTGAGTGGAATACCTGTGAGTGGCCTCTTCGTGTGGTCTAGGCTTCCTCACAACATGGTGGTGATATTCCAAGAACAAGTATCCAGAAAGAAAAAGAGTCAGGCAAAATACATTGCCTTTCATGAGCTTACCTCAGTGGTCACGGCACGCCACATCCACCATATTCTTTTCATTGAAACAATTACAGACGTCCATCCAGATCCAAGAAGGAAAACAAACAAGCAAACAAAAAAACAAAAATACAGACCTCTCACTTTTCCAAGATCAATGTCAATGTTTCATTAAAAAGAGTATGTGGGATGGAGTATATATCGGAAATCTCTGCCTAAATAATCTTCCACAGTGATGTGAACTGGGGTCCTATCTTTCCTATGGCTATACCCAAACACCTGCCTTCTCGCAATACCAGCTCTGCTACTGGGAGGGAGGCACACTTGTCCACAGATGTCTGAGTACCCAGAGGTATGCTCTCCGGGTTCCCATGCTGGGTGACCTTCCGTTGCTTTGGAGAAGGTGGCCATTCCCTGAGCCTTGTCTTCTTTGACTTCCTTGTCCTCTGAGCCCCAACCAGAGCTTTCAGAGAAATGCATGTGACAGAACCTCAAGCTGGTCAAGCTCAGAAGATTAGCACCAGGCTAAACAGCAAAATGAGTTTGCCTTCCAGCCTCTGTGTTTTGGAGAGGACATCCTTAACCTTGTTTCCAGCTGTTTCTGTATTTCTATGCTGCCTATCACCTTTTAGACCCAGATGCGATATGAATTATGCATTTGATTTGGGGCAGGTGCACCCATTTCCTTCCAGAACCCCAGGGGCAGGCATAGGAAATTAATTCACAACATCTGTAGCTGAAGTCACTTGCAATTTCCACACCAAGGGAAAAATAAAGATGTGGGACTTGAGAAAGCTCCAAAGTGTTGAGAATACTCATCAGCGGATCTTCATTGCCTCTGTAGAGACCAAAAATGGGTACTGATTCCTGTATGAAAGGTTTATGTTTGTTATCAAAAAAGGGTTTCTCAGTCCTGGAGGTTACAAGGCCCTGTAATAGTGACTAGGGCATGTCACAGAAGCTCTTCCCTGGAAATCTTAAGACAATAAAGGCCAGGCACATAATCCCTGTAATCCCAGCACTTTGAGAGGCTGAGATGGGAGGATCCCTTGAGCTCAGGAGTTTGAGAACCTGGGAAACATAGCAAGATCTCATCTTTACTAAAAATTAAAAAAAAAAATTAGCCAGGCTCGGTGGCACGTGCCTGAAGTCCCAGCTACTCAGGAGGTTAAGGCAGGAGGATTGCTTGATTCCAAGAGATAGAGGCTGCAGTGAGCTGTGATAATGCCACTGCACTCCAGCCTGGGCAATAGAGCAAGACCTTGTCTCAAAAAAAAAAAAAAAAAAAATGGCACAAAACCACTTGGACACAGAGGATGTGCCTGCTGACTACTTAAGGTTCCCCTCAACTTGATTCTTCTGTTATTCACTGAGTATTCCAGGACTAATAAGTTGGGGCTCTGTCCCTAAAGAGGGTAGAATTTCAGAGTTTCTTCACCCTGGGTGTTAAATGAGCTTGAAGGGCAAACCTTAGAGATGGTCACTAGCAGTGCTCCAGACTGAAGGCCAGCCCTCACTGCTCTGGATTTCCTAGCAGCTTAGTTATTATATGCCCTCCATCATTAGAACTGCCATTGTGCTGCTACCTTCAGCATATTTTGAAGCTGACTTTTTCTTATTATAAACTTAAAAATATTCTGGAGCAGTCCTGATTCCCTGTGTCCTCAAACACGGGAAATTTCTGACTGAGAGGATTGCATTTCAATGTAATAAAATATCTGTAGACTCTTAGACCTGGGCAAGGAGAGGAAGTATTTTTTGAGGTCTCCATCAACTACCAGGTGTTCTTCTAAGTGTCCTTAGGGCCTCTTGGGTGGAGGAGACGGCAGTTAGTGAACAGACTCCAGAACCGCCCATCCCAGATCTCACTAGAGCAAATTCTGTGTATCTATTTATCAGGCACATACTGAATCAAGGGGTCCTCATTAAAATAAATTTAACAAACTCTAACCCAACTCATTAGTTTGTAGAAAGCAAGATGGATGCCAAAAGAGGACCACTTCTTACCCACAATAATATTAAATGGCTTTTACCCAAAGAGAATTATTTAGAAACTCAAAACCCTAGCTCTGTCACATTTTCTTTCAGAAAAGTCATCTTTGCACTGAGTGTTTGGACTGTAGATCATGCAGCTTTTTATAGCTCAAAGCCGCTGTTTGTGGAGGAGCTATGGAAACAGAAATTTACAAGGTATAAACTGCCTTCTCAGAATTACCCTGATAGGAAGGGTCTTTTTTTGTTTTTTCTCTTTTGCATCCATTTTTGTTATTTCAGTAATTACTCTATCTGGACTCTTGGGACACTTAGACACCTGGCTAAATTGATTCTTTTCACACTTCAATTTGAAAAGAATCTTATGCCATAAAATACATCTACCCTGATTCTTTTCTTCATTGCCATTTGATCTGGGAACTGTTTGGCCTTAGCAACCCCTACTGATTGATAAGTGTGAACTACAAGGAAGCCATGTAACAACAATTCTAAGTGGTTATGGTTATTTATGGCATGAAATTTAGCAAATGCATCTGCTGCTAGAAATATTTGACATAAAATTTCCAGAAAAAAAAAATCCTCTTAACACTGAGAGATGAATTTTTGTTAAAATCTTTTATTAGGTCATCCCCAGGATGATAACTGAAAGTATTATTAATTATTGCTATAATTCTCTATATTAGCATTATTATATAGCATTATAATATTAGTATTATTATACACTAATATATAGAACTATATATTGCTATAATTCTATATGTTAGTATTTTATATAATAGTATTGCATACTATTATGGTGATGTTGAGATTGGGACACTCAACGTAACTCCAGGATGCATGTTCTTTGTCACCTTATTGGACCAGCTATCCCTTTATATGCCTTTAAAGTGCCTTTTGGCTAGAAATCACATCTGTTTCTTTTAAAAGCATATTCAGAAAGTCATTTAATCTTTTCATGGAAATGCTAAGCTATCATTAAGAATTTCAAGTTGCTTAAAAATTAAAAAGTGAATGAGTACTAAAGAACTGTGAGATTTGGTGAGGAAATTTATCTGCACCTCAACTGATCCCAACTTAGATATTTTTAGTATGCATTTTTAAAATTTTTATTTTTAGTAGCTTTTCTGCCTTCTATCTCACCTTTTCTTTTCACTTCTAGTTTGGGAAAATAAATCGCTGTGTATGTTATGATTAGGTGCAAAGTAAGAGCTAATGGATTCCAAGTGGGACAATTGAGCTCCAACATACTGAGCTCTAGGACAGCCATGTCAACCACTCAAGCTTTTTGTTTCCTCTTGGGTCCTCAGCTGCATTTCAGATCACTGCTTGCAGGGCAAGCAACTTTGGGCTAAGGATATTTTACTGTAATTACTATGACTGCTGCCATTTCAACTACAAGAACTCCTGTTATATCTTGTCAAATATTCAGATGCTGCCTAGTACCCTTTACAGGAATATTGGTATGCAAAAACCGAAAAGGCTCTGTTACGTGGTAAACTCATTTACAGCATATTCCTTTGCAAGTATACCTAAAATAGTTTGTGACTCAATTTTTGTGATAAATGATATTAACTTATTATTGGTATTATGCAATTATTGATTCATTGATTTATCAAATATTAATTGAACATTGAATCAGTGCCAGGTACTGTTCTAGGGTGGACATATTGCAGTGGACAAAACTAAGTCTTTGTCTTCATGGATCTTATATCCTATTAGGGTTTGTTGATTTGGATTGCAATTTTAAAATGCCTGCAAAATTTAATCACACTCATTCTCATGTGACCTTCAAAAAACTTTGAGAAGTAGGCAGGGTGGATACTAATTGTGCATTTCACAGATGAAGAGACTTACTTGGATTTTCCTCTTCCCATCTGGTAGAACCCAGGAAGGACTGAACTGAGTGAACTTTGTCAGGAGAGACAAAAGGGTTGAGTGTGTGAGTGAGTATGCACAGTGTGTACACACCTGGGTGTCTGCACTGTGAAGCCTGAGGATCCTGAACCAAGATGGATGTGGGTTCAACCTGCTTTGGAGCATCTCCTTTCCCTCCCAGATGTCCTCTTCTCTCTGTCTTTCCATCTCTGCAGGAAGTTGTATGGAAAGCAGAGGAAGGATCTGCTGGGCGTGAGCGTGCCCTTCCTCCCCAGCTCTCATGCTTAGTAGGTTGGGGGAGCAGCACCTCAAGTGGGAGCAGGTATTCCCATATGTGTGGGCACTGCACAGGAGCAAAGCAGTGACACAGCCATTTACAAGAAAGGACATGCTTGTCACAAACAGCACAGCAAACCTCTGCAGAGACTCACCGAGAAGGCATTGACCGCAGGACACGAATCACACGTGTCTCTTGTCAGGAGGCATTTCTTAAGTGTTCTGATGCCCATTAGCTCCCCCACAGTGGCAGGGCAGGTTGTGAGAAGCATGACGGAGCAGGAGGCTGCCCTGACCACCCACTCCTTGGCATTCAGCTTCCATATCACCTTCCCCCTTTGAGGACACTGACAAGGAGTCTCCCTGGTGGTCAGACAGGGCAGAGGTCCCTTCCTGCAGAAAGCCTCCAGGGATAGAGAAGAATAGAGAATCTAAGGGAATCCCAGGGAACCCTCATAGAAACTGAGATTCACCACCTGCATGGGCCAGCAGCCCCTGCATCCCTGATTCCCACCCCTCCTAGGGCACATCACATTTTCTCCTGTGAACGTTTCAAAATATTCATACATAAAAATTAATATTTTATTTTTATGGCTCCTCATATTCTCAACTCTCAAATGGGAGCAACTCTGCCACCTGCCATGGAAGTTGCGAGGACTGAAAAAGTTGCTGTGAGAAGGAACGACAAAGGGCATGGTGTGCTCGTGTCTACCTGAGAGTGGCTCAGCACCCAGGAAGGCTCCATGGCTGGGCAGGGCCAGGCAGAGCTGGGCTGGCACCTCTGTTCTGTATTAGTGGCTCTGAATTTAAGTCTCTTCAAAAACGGATGAGGACACCTACTAACACCTACTACACAGGGTGATAGTAAGGATTAAATTAATACCATGCATGTACAGTGACCCTTCATGTCCATGGCTTCTGCATTCATGGATTCATCCAACTGAAAATCAAAAATACTTGAAAAAAAAATGGATAGTTGCATCTGCACTAAACACACACACAGAATTTTTTCTTGTAATTGTTCCCTAAACAATATAGTGTAACAATTATTTACACAACATTTACATATTATTAGTCATTCTAAGTAACTTAGAAATAAAGTACGCAGGAGGATATGCGTAGGTTATACGCACACACTACACGATTTTATATCAGGGACTTGAGCATCTACAGATTTTGGCACTTACAGGGGACCTGGAACCAATCAATCTTCAACAGATATCAAAGGACAACTGTATTCCCCAGAATGGGTTCCAGCATAGAATAAGTACTCCAGAAATGAAAGCTGAAGCTGGAGATGTACAGATCTCAGAACACTGGTTTCATCCACAGACCATGTGGATTAAAGACAAGATAAATTGCCTGTAATCCCAGCACTTTGGGGGGTCGAGGCGTGCAGATCACGAGGTCAGGAGTTCGAGACCAGCCTGACCAACATGGAGAAACCCCATCTCTACTAAAAATACAAAATGAGCGGGGTGTGGTGGCACATGCCTGAAATCCCAGCTACTTGGGAGGCTGAGGCAGGAGAATCACTTGAATCCGGGAGGTGGAGGTTGTGGTGAGCCAAAATCTGCCATTACACTCCAGCCTGGACAACAAGAGTGAAATTCCGTCTTAAAAAAAAAAAAAAAAAAAAAAATTAAAGAGCAAAACCTTCAAGAGAGGGACTCCCAGGTTAGTATCGGGAGGATGTAGGGTTGAGACAGCCAGACTGAAAGTCTGTATTATTGCAAACTGCCTCAAAAGCCTATTTTTTTTCCAGCTATCTTTTGGACCTTATTGGTTCTAATTTGCTTAAAAGGGCTTCCCTTTGGGAGGGAACACCCAATACCATCTGCTTCATTGTTTTGTGGGAAATATATGCAGTTAAAAGGGGAAAACAGTATTTGCCCAGTCTGAAGCTTTTGGTGCTCTCCCACAACTATTTGACCTGAATATATTAAATATTGTAATGTTTTGTTACATGTCCCAGGGCAAAAAAAAAAAATCCAGGCTATCACTTATTAGCTTTCTGTTCCTGGATCCTTCCACAGTTGATTCGATGGAGCAAAAGATAGTGGGGAAATCCAAAGGTAAAGGTTAAATTCTGTTTTATTATGTTTACAGGATTTAAAGGGTAAGTCAGGAAGTGCTTACATAACATCAAGTGAAAGTGGTGGATTAGTAACCAGAGCGAGACTTAAAAGCAGCCTTAATCCTCCGAATCTCCAGGGGTGAAAGGTCAACCTCTAACACCAGGTTGTGTAAAGAATGGAGAAGGCACAAGCTTCTGTTTCATCATGGCCCTACTAATCCACTGAGGAAATGAGCAGCCGGGGGCTTGGGGAGAGGTAAACGCCTCCTCCAAGGAAAGCCACCTGTGAATTCAGCCAAGGAGGACGTAATTAAAGTCAGAAGGGCCTAGTGCAGGGGGCGGGCAGGCAGACGGACACAGCCCCCAGCTGCAGCGTTTGACAACGGGCAGGGGGCTTCTGCCACCTCTGAGGAGTCGACTGTGCCGGGCCCCCAGCCAAACCCGCACGCAGACCATCGCTTTTTTCCCAACAGGCTCTTGCCATTCTGAAGAGTGGGCTGGCAGACCAATGACAATCACACATACATGGACATACACGCACGGACACACACACACACATACACGCAACCTCATCAGTAATTCTGGAAGAGGCTGGTTGACATACTAAAAGAGTCAGTTGCCAAGCACAGGGGTCCAAAGAAATATTAACAAATCAGGCCTGCCTCACTTGCTCTCTTGCTGGCTTGCTCTCTTGCTGGCTTGCTCTCTTGCTGGCTTGCTCTCTCTTGCTCATCAAAAATGGAAAAAAAAAAAAAAAAAAAAAAGAAAAAAAAAGCTTTTCTTACTCATGAATATAAGATTTAAATAGATCCTCTACAATTGTATTCAGGCTTGTCCCCTAGGATTTTAAATACTTTTGGAAGTAATTGCCTGTAATATATTGAAGCGTGTTTATCTAGTGATCTGAGCTGCTGACTGTCCATCTCCATATCCATCTCGCTGTCTACCTACTTATTGATCGGATACGTATTGAAAGCATCTTAAGACACAAAAATAAACCTGAGGGCAAGGGTGATATCATATGGATATGAGCACTTAAAAAAAGAGAAGCCTGATTGTAAGGACAGCAAAATCCATGATGCGGACAGCTTTTTCTCCTCTATCTCCCTTGGCAGCCATTTTTGGCCAAGAAAAGAACAGTCAACTTTTGGATCCTCAGCCCCTGGCTTTGCCCAAGAAAGCCAGGGAAAGAATCTTTCCCTGATTTCCCCATAAAACTACAGTGCATTACGTGGCACATTTAAAGTCCACGACTTAGTAAACGTCTTTCTTCCATGCGTGGACAAATCGGAACTTTGGATACAATCAATTTACAAAAGAAAGTTTGAACACGTTTCAGCACAAAGCTAAAAAAGCTTTCAGAGTAGCCGTTCCATATTTATTCTGAGCTGGCCTTTATTAAATCACTGGTGAAAAACACGGAGATTCGTCTCAGCTGTAGTTTCATCATCTTAAAACAGCAGAGGCATTTATCTTATGAAATTGCAGAAGTCGAGCCCTGTGCAGACTGATGGCTCCAAGGTGCTTTGGGCATTAGTATCTGATTGTCTCGCCTAAGGTGTTCATGACGCGTGCGGCTGTTAATAGCTTATGCTGTTCATTTTTTACAGAATTTGTGGTTTAAGCAATATGCTTAGAATATCTAAAATATTTCTTTCCTTCTTTTAAAAAATGGTATCAAACTGTTTCATGTGAAATACGAAAAGTGCTTCGTTGCGTATATTTGATTATTTGCCACCCCTTCCCCTCCTTCAGAACTCTCAGCTCTTTCCTTGGTGTTTCAGAGCCTGGCTCACTCCCACCAACTAGTTTCTTCGTTAAGTCAAAACGAATAACCTAACTGCATTTGGAAAATGAGGGTGATAATTAAGTATTTGTTTCTCTTGGGATATGGGTTTTAAAAAATAAATCATATACAAGATTCAAGTGCACACCATGAAGAGCATCTAAGCTTGCTTGATACTTAAGGTGGGACTGAGGATTGCAGTTTTATTCAAACACCCGCTGTATCAGAGCTCCAGAAACAACTGCCGCACGACACTGACTTGGCTCTGCAAAGGGTCACATTTTGCTTGCCCCTTGATACAATCATTTGGTATAGTGAAATTTGATGCCAAAATGGTTCCCCTACATGGTTGACAACGCCCCTCAGCCCTACTAGAGCATTACTTCAGTGGGGGAAAGAAGGAGGGATAGGAATCTTTAAAGACTAAAGTTGAAATCAAAGCAATTTAAACTGGAAATTCCACTCACAAGGAAACTGGTTAGGAAAGCAACTGGTTATGGTAAACGGGTACAGGGTCAACAGTCAAGGCACAGTGATTTATTTAAAAAGAAACTATTTCTAAGTTCTGACCCCCAATCTTAGAGAGAATGAGGGACCCCAAAAGGAAGTTGTGTCTAGTGTGTTTATGGGTTAGAAGTTGTGGGAGATGTCAGGACAGCGGCAGCACACCAGCCTGGATACCCAGTTGGCCTATGGCAGGACAGCAGGGCACAGGGCATGTGAAGGGAGGGACCAAGTCCTAACTCGAAACCTTTCAAACCTCTTTCCTCACCTCTGCATTTGGAGTCTGGTGTTGAGACGAGGGTGAGTCCTATGGAAGAGAATTTGCATATTTTCATTTTGCCTAAATGCAATAATGAAATAGATTTAAAGAGAAAATAGCTTTGTCTCATTAAATCTTCTATTTGAGGCAAACTTCAGCAAAGCATAAACAGAAAACAACATCTTAGACCAAAGGGCTCAATATTCACATTTTGAGGCTGTCACAAATCCCAACAACACGCTAGACAGAATTTATAACAATCCAAGAAAGCAAGATTCAGTAGAATACCTTATCTCACAGATGAACCATGCATTTTGTTCCAAATCATACAGGTAGATGCCAATGGGCCCCGGCCCTAGAGTAGCCCCTGTTCCAGGGCTGAAGCTCACATGTAACTTCTCTCTCTCATGAAGAAGGAAACCAGGAGAAATTTGCAAACCGCTCTGTGGTCCTGAATCACATAGGAGTGTGGGGGTGGGGACCTCAGGCTCAAGTTCTAACTCTGCCCTCGGCTTCACCTTGTGAGTCCCTGAGAAATGGGGGTGATAATGGCCTCTCTGCAGGGTTGCTAAAGGGGATTTAAAAGGATAATGTGTGCAAAGCACTTAACACAGCGTCTAGCACAAAGTAAACCCTCCATAATGACAGCTGTTATTATCAATTAGTCTGGCTCATTTCCTTTGTAAGAATCAGCTTTACAGACCCAGCAGAAATCTCTACGCAAGAGTCCTCTGTTCAGGGGTGAGTCGTGCCACCTATGCACAGAGGCCAACCACTTATCACAGACCTTAGTCACCCTTTCGGTCTCCCCTCAAATGTCCCCCTAAGGTGATGGAGTAGTACGTGGTACCTCCATTTAGAGTAGTCCCTACAGCCTCTCGCCCCTTTCAGTCTTTGCCTTGTGGCTTGGAGTGGAGGCGTGGAGAAGGGGGATACGAGTGGGAAAGGGTGGGGCTAACTTGGAGACTTTAGCATGGGGGAAGGGAAGAGCTGACAACTTTCCAGAAATTTAGCAAGCAGTCCAGGTATGAGCATATGTGCAAATTTTAGGAAAAGAGTTTAGAACAGGAAATGCAAATACAGCTCTCATTTTCACAAAGCAGATTTCTCTTACAACAACAAATTCTCTGGAACTCTCTTACATGTCCAGGAAATAAAGGCACACCCTGTATCCTTTTAAGTAAGGACATAAGCTGCATAGACGTTCGGCTTTACACCAGATGCTGGAAGACTTATCAGTCCTGTATAAGAAATATCCAGTTTCTCCAGGAAAAAAAAGCCCAAAGAGTCTTTAAGTCATACTTAGTTTTAACAGAGGAAGTAAACTGCTCTTTTATAGTATTTGTGACCATGACTCCAGTCCTCTCTGTATCCGCCCAGTTTCTTTTTCTTTACAGAGAAGTTCAGGAGGACATTTAAATATTTTAAAAGCAAACTACTCTAATTTCAAAGTCTTGCTTTCAAAATGCTGGGCTAATGAAGTTAAAAACCTAGAGAAAGAGTGAGTGACTTGCATTCTTGTACAGATTCCAACACATGACCAGCAGTTATTCTGGCATCCACATGTTGGCATTGGTGGTCAGCGCTAAAAACCTTTCACTGCCTCATTCTCCTGCTCTGAAATACATTCATCTGGGCTAATCAAATAATAATAAGAATGAACACTTGCTATGCTAAACATTTCACACGTATGGACTCACATAATCCCTGGGATAGGTACCACCCTGAGTGGGTTCCGAGCAGTGCTCTGGCTTTCTTTGTGCACCAGAGGAGAACTGTGCTTGCACCCTCCAAGCTGGGGCTCCAGTCCGCAGCACCAGGTTCTAGTTCCAGCTCAGTCACTAACAGCAGGTGACTCTGGAAGGCTGTTTGAGTTCTTTAGTTTTAATTTCTCCATCAATAAATAAAACACAGGAAGCATCTGGCTTCCATTGTCCTTTTTAATTCTGGTTATGATTTTCATAAGACCGCAAAGCCAAGAGCCTTAAAATAAGTCAAGTGTTCATATATCCAATGAAATCATGGGTTGGATTTCAGGCTTGGGTATCTTCTCTACTGGAGAAGTGTTGCTCCAATGATTTGGAGCAGTGGATGGGTGGGGCCTTGCAAGCTGGTCTGCTGAGAAAGAAAGCAAAGAATAAAAATAGAAAGCTTGGAAAAATCTGCTTGCCAAATCTGATGTTTATCACAGATGATTCCAGTTACCTCAAGGAGTGTCCAGATAATTTCAAAGTAAAACAATTAATTCATTCACATTTTACATTTTAAAGTGTTGGTGGAAGTGGGAGGAGTGGCTCACAGAACTGTCCGTAACAGGGGCCTGGGAAAGTGAGGGCCCTTGAAAAAGTAGATAGTGTCACAGCCCAAGAGTGGAAATATGTCTTCCTTTAAACTGCTATCTATCTTTCCACCTAGTAAGTTTATGGAGATAAACATCAACCTGGTCAGGCATGGTGACTCACACCTATAATCCCAGCATTTTGGGAAGCTAAGGCGGGTGGATAACTGGAGGTCAGGAGTTCAAGACCAGCCCGGCCAACATGGTGAAACCCTGTCTCTACTAAAAATACAAAATTAGCCGGGCATGGTGGCGCACTGCTTGTAATCACAGCTACTGGGGAGGCTGAGGCAGGAGAATCACTTGAACCCAGAAGGCAGAGGTTGCAGTGAGCTGAGATAGCGCCACTGCACTCCAGCCTGGACAAAAAGAGCAAAAGTCCTCAAAACCAAAAACGTCAACCCACCATAGGCAGACCCCAGTTCTGTAATTCTGAGCACAAACTCTTTGAGATAATGAGGTTTTGCAGCCGGAATTCTAGTTCAGTCCCTGTGCAGGTGTTAAAACTTGGGAAATAAACAAGGTACAGAACTGGAAACTGGGTAGTTCTCTAGGTGGTTGCAGCAGGGTGGTGGCTGGGGAGGAAAAATATAAACTTTGGAGTCAAGCGAAATCCCACTTTCTCACTCACCAGTCATCTGTTCCTCTTAGGCAAGCTGCTTCCTATCTTGGAGCATTGATGACTCTAATTTGAGAGAGTTAGTGCCTATGCCAGCAGGTTTCCATACTAATCAAATGTCAGCACGTGTGCAAAGTGTTTAACGGAAATAATAGAATATTTGATTATTAGTTTTTGTGCCCGCCTCCCTTAAAGAAAAAAATTAAAGGAACATTTTAGATTTTTTACAGGTACAGCCAAACCCCTCCAGCTAGAGAATGCTCCTGGGTTGCCTGATGCAAGTTTCTGTAAATATCAAAAAAGCATTAAGGCATTTGTGCAAAGTGTTTGGCATAAATAGTAACTATTCCATTTAGTTTTTGCCTTCTGTCTCTAAACAGAATAGCATAGTTCACATTTTTAAAATTTTCATACCACATTTTTTTAAAGGTAGAGCAAGGATACTCAAGGCAGGAACTGTCCCTTGGTTGAGTAACATAGGTCTAAAGAGTTGGAAATGAGAGGCTGCGGATGGTGGGGACCCAAGGCACAGAAAGTCAGAAAGCCATGGTTCTCTCTAAGATGGAACTAAAAGGTAAATACCTTATCCTCCTTTATCAAAGTAGTATCCGCATCGTTGTTTTATTTTTTAAATGATAATTTTTTGTCTCTTGTGCTCTTTCAACGTGTTCACCTAAACTATTTTTTAAATGGGGTTATTATGTTTATAATGGCTACAAAGAACTCATATCCAAGAAGCATTACCACTCCTAAAGTATGTCATTCTCTCCTGTACCACACCCTATTATTGAGGACAATAATTTACTCATAAAGACTAGTAGTTGGCATTTGTATGGAAGTTATTCAGCTATTGCATGAGAATTAAAATAAAATTATCTTCTCACCAAAGGAGTTAGTAATTACCCCAGGCTAAGGCTGAGGTAGAGTTCAGAAGAACATGAGTTCTGTGGATCTTCATTTCTCTATAAAATTAGTAACTTCCTGCACATTAAATGAATTACGTACAACCTTAAATACCTGTTTTCAAAACACAACCCCCAAATGCCCAGCCAGCTCTAAAAATAGATTTTTTTCTCTCAAAAATTGGCTCATTTTGACCACTTTTGGCATTTGTCATTGTCAGAAACATTTTGCCGAAATCCTGATTGCCTCTTCCCAGCTGGCAAAACGCTCATGGATGTTGTCTTTTGCGGCAGCAGCCCCTGGGGCTGGACAGCTCATGCAGCAGTCAGAGAAGAGACAGAAGGAGGGAGAGGGAGGAAAAGGGATGTCAGGCAGGGGCAGAGAATGGGAGGTGAGAGTGAGAGAGCAAGAGAGAGATGGAAAGGAAGGGACTCATACATTGTCTCTGCTGTCTTGTTTCTCTCTCAAATCCTCGGTCCATTCCAGAGAGAGGCTGTGTTTTTGGTAGACTGTCCTGGGCTTTCTCAGTTCTGTAACACATCTTTGAACCTGTGAGTACACACTAAGAGTCTATGATCTCTATTCTATTCCCCATCAATCTAGCCCCCTGTCCATCTCCCTCCATGCTAACTATATCCCCTTCCTGTGTGTGTGTGTGTATTTCAGATGGATATACATATGTGATAAATACTTTCTCATGTCAAAGAGTATTTGCAAAGATTCACACGAATGCACCCAAAATATGATGTACACAATGCATATTCAATATCTTCTAAATTATTAAAATCAGGAAAGGAAGGGTATTACCCATTATGGATAATCCAATAGAATTCATAAATTATTTCTAGAAAATACTTTAATCAATGTAGATATGTTATACAATTTACAATTTCATTCTTTTTCCATGATCAAAGTTGCTCATGGTCATAGAAGTTTTGAAAAATAGAACAAAACAGAGATGAAAAAATTATTCATAAACCTAGGATTTGGAGCAAGCTACTAGTAACATCTAGTGTGTCTGTTCCTAGTCTTTATTTATATATAGCTTTAATAGTTACAATGTTAGGGTTTCTGAATTTTTCTATCATTGTCTTTTTCGCTAAAAATAAAACAAAAGCATTCTTCCTTGTTATAAGGTCTTCGTAAACCTAATTTTAAATGACTATAAATAATTACATTGAATGAAGTATCACAGTTTACCTAACCATTTTCCTACTGTTGTATATATAATTTCTTCCCAATAGTTTGTCATCAAAGCTGTTCCTACCCAACACCCCACACCATTTCTCTCATCCTCCCCAGGAAGCCTTTCCACATTTCATCCATTTAACAAATGTTTTTATCAGGGCAGCCGCTATGATACCTGGCTAGAAAAGGGACACACAGCAGTAGATAAAAAGAGCAGCTGTAATCCCAGCACTTTGGGAGGCCGAGACGGGTGGATCGCGAGGTCAGGAGATCGAGACCAACCTAGCTAACACGGCGAAACCCCGTCTCTACTAAAAAATACAAAAAACTAGCCGGGCGAGTTGGCGGGCGCCTGTAGTCCCAGCTACTTGGGAGGCTGAGGCAGGAGAATGGCGTAAACCCGAGAGGCGGAGCTTGCAGTGAGCTGAGATCCGGCCACTGCACTCCAGCCTGGGTGACAGAGCGAGACTCCGTCTCAAAAAAAAAAAAAAGAGCAGCATCCCTACAGCCATAGGACTTGGATCCTGCCTGACATCGTTTTCAACCTTCCTGAGGGTGGCCTCAATGCTTCTGCGATCTCTGTGCTTTGCTGATCAACCCTGTGCTGTGCCCTCCCACTTAGGCTCAACCACAATGCTCGCCCTTTGGGTGAGAGAACATTTCAACATGTTCCTTCTTGAAACCCTCTAGAGCATGTAGCATGAGGCTTTGCAGACTGTGAACATGTAGCAAATGTGGAAAGAGCCTCCTTCCTATTACATGGACCAGCCTCCCCCATTGTGTGGTCTCTAGCTTCACACTTGTTCACTTCATTCCACATTTTCTGAGCATCTATTATGCTCTGGGCTGTGTGCTAGACAACGTGAGGAGAACAAAACATGGTTTAATAACATTCCTGCCCTAATCCCTCATCTAGGAGGAAGTATAAACCTGGTCCAATGGTAACTGTAATATGAGAAAGGCTTTGCCCGGCAATAATGATCATAACAGGCACCACTTATTAGGTGCTAACTGTGTTATGTGAAAGTTACAGAACTTTACACAGCTTGCATACTTTACACAGTTCCTACGGGGTGGATGTTATTATCCCCCTTTTTTAGGTGGCAAAGCTGAGACCCAGGGCTCTCAGGAACAGTCCCCACAAAGACTCCGGGGAGCACAAAGGGGAGAAATACGACTCAACACTGGAGGGAAGTGATGGGATTTCATGGCGTAAATGCTACATAGGTGGGGGCTCAGAGGCTCCCCAGTTCCTGGAAACCTGGAAACAGAAGGAAAGAGCATCTCAGCTAGAGGAAACCATTTCTATCTGGGATGCCTCTTCCTTCTATCTCCAGGTTTCCAGAAATTGGGAAGCCCCCAATATAGAAAAATCTTTGGGTCAGAGCAAAGCCATTGAGTCAGAAATCTCATGATGATTTCAAAATGGCGACCACACGTGGCATGAACTGCCATATCTGTCAATAATGCTCAAAGGTAGGTTTGGTGGGACTAGGAGGCCAGGGATGTTTGAGCATCTACTGTATGCCAGAGACTTTACTTGTGTTATCTCATTTTGGCCCCTTCAGCCCCATGAGGTCGGTATTACCACCTCCATTTTAAGGATAAAGAAACTGAGGCTATGAGTAAGTGGTCAACTCTGGATATGACCACAGTCTTACCTGGCAGCTCTGCAGGGTGGTTAAGAACGCAGGCCTGCACCCGCTGCCTCCCAAAGTGCTGGAATTACAGGCTTGAGCCACAGCCTGGTTAACATAGTGAAACCCTGTCTCTACTAAAAATACAAAAAATTAGCCGGGCATGGTGGTGGGCGCCTGGAATCCCAGCTACTCAGGAGGCTGAGGCAGGAGAATCTCTTGAACCTGGGAGGTGGAGGTTGCAGTGAGCCAAGATCTTGCCACTGTACTCCAGCCTGGGCAACAGTGCAAGACTCCATCTCAAAAAAAAAAAAAAAAAAAAAAAGAACACAGGCCTGACTACTTAACTTTCTTGTGCCTCAGTCTCAGTCTCCTCATCTGTGAAATGGCCATGCAGTGGCACCTTCCACATAGGGAAGTTGTAAAGACTAAATGAATGAATACATTGAAGTGCATGGAGTGGACGAAGTGCTCAATATGTACCAGTGACCATGACGACCCTTGCCCTGCTCTCTGGATGTCTGTCACCTGACTCTCTGTCCCTCATGGCTTACATTCGTGACTACAGCAGGGCCATTTTTTCCCTTCCCTGTCTGCTCATGACACTCACTAACAGAGCCAGGCAGTTGGAATTTGCAAACACTCTCTCGTTTACTCTTTTGACATATTCTTGGTTGTACCCAATATCTGGATTTTTTCTCCTTTCAACTCTTTTTGTCTCTTGGAAAGCAGTAGAAAGTCAATTATTTTTCTTTCTTTCTTTTTTTTTTTTTTTTTTTGAGATGGAGTCTCGCTGTGTTGGCCAGGCTGGAGTGCAGTGGCGCAATCTCGGCTCACTGCAAGCTCCGCCTCCTGGGTTCCCGCCATTCTCCTGCCTCAGCCTCCCGAGTAGCTGGGACTACAGGCGTCCGCCACCTCGCCCGGCTAGCTTTTTGAATTTTTAGTAGAGATGGGATTTCACCGTGTTAGCCAGGAGGGTCTCGATCTCCTGACCTCGTGATCCACCCGCTTCGGCCTCCCAAAGTGCTGGGATTACAGGCTTGAGCCACCGCGCCCGGCCAATTATTTTTCTTATACTTCATAACATACCAGCCCAGTACTCCACAGATACCAGCACGGATTTTCATGCTTATTGAATAGCATCTATTTCCCAAGGCCTTTCATGCAGAGGGGACACAGAGGATAGATAGTTCACCCTCCATATCTGTGCGTTCTGCACTCACGGATTCAACCACCGATTATGCATGGAAAATATTTGGGGAAAAAAGCATCTTTGCTCAACATGTACAGACCATTTTTCTTGTCATTATTCCCTAAACAATAGAGTATAATGCTTACTTACATATCAGTTACATTGTATTAGGTATTTTAAGTAATCTAGAGATGATTTAACATATATAGGAGCATGTGTGTAGGTTGTATGCAAATACTATGCCATTTTATAAAAATGATTTGAGCATCTGAGGACTTTGGCATCGACACGGGTGATGAAATCAATCACCCATGGATACAAAAACAAAACAAAACAAACACCGTACAACATGAGGCAGGTGGAAAATCTCTTTCATCATTTCTCAAAGTGGGTCTCAAGTCTTAAGACAGTCCACAGGTGGACTAGTGGACTGCTTTGCAGGAAGCTAGCTGAGGAACGGGGTGCCCCAGGCCCTGCTAGGACAGTAGGAGGAGGTCTGAGTCAGATCTCCCAGAAAGCATGGTGCGGACATCAGGGCTGTTCTCAGAGGACGATAGAGAGATGGGTGATGACAAAGAAAGCTCTGGCCTGGGGCAGGATGGCTGGTACCAGGAGGCCAATATCGAGGCTGGGAGAGGTGGAAATAACTCCACTTGAGACAAATCACACGTCACCAAAGCAGACCCTCTGCCATCAAGGACTCCATCAGCTACTGGCTGCACCCGGCCCACCTCCGCCCAAAGGGATTTAAAGCTTCAGTTTGGGGGAACCTGAGCTCATAGTTCCTGATTTAATTTGTGGCTCATATCCCTTTATCCCTTCATTGTTCACCAGAGGCTCGTGTGTTTTAGTGTTTTGTGTGTGGGGTGGGGGGAAGTATTTCATTTGCATTTATTTATCAATTCTGTTTTCCTGTTTTTAAAATTAGTTTTCTGATTTTGTTTCATAATTGCCTCCTACTTGCTTTCCTTGGGGTTTGTTGTACGCATGCTTTTTTTTTTTTTTTTTTTTTTTCTATTTTGGATTTCTTCAATTAGATTTTTGTTATCAATAATACTTTTAAAAATATTTATTCTCGAAAGAAAACATATAAGTGACCAAGAAACATGAAAAAAATGCTCATCATCATTAATCATCAGAGAAATGCAAATCAAAACCACAATGAGATACCATTCTCACACCAGTCAGAATGGCTCTTGTTGAAAAGTCAAAAAATAACGGTGGGAATGTAAGTTAGTCCAGCCACCATGGAATGCAGTTTGGAGATTTCTCAAAGATCTAAGAGTTGAATAAGAGTTGAATTACCATTCAACTCAGCAATCACATTACTGGGTGTATATCTCAAAGATATAAAATAATTTAACCCAAAGGACACATTCACTTGTACGTTCATCACAGAATTATTCACAATAGTAAAAACATAGAATCAACCCAGGTGCCCATCGGCGATGGACCGGATAAAGAAAATGTGGTTCATATACACCATGGGATACAACACAGCCATAAAACAAAACAAAACAAAATCATGTCCTTTGCAGCAACATGGATGCAGCTGAAGGCCTCCATCCTAAGTGAACTAGTGTAGGAATAGCAAAACAAATAGCGCATGTTCTCCCTTGTAAGTGCAAGCTAAACATCGGGTACTCATGAACATAAAGATGGCAACAATAGACATCGGGTATTACTAAAGCGGGAGGGAGGGACGGAGGCAAAGGGTCAAAACCTACCTATTGGCTATTATGCTCACTACCTGGGTGAGAGGTTCAATCACACCCCAAACCTCAGCATCATGCAGTATACCTTTGTAACAAACCTGCACATGTACTCCCTGATTCTAAAATGAAAGTTGAAAAAGAAAAAAAAAATGTAAAAAGTAAATAGTTGATGCACAACAACAACATTTGTATAGTACCTACTATGTGCCAGGCCTCCAACAGCACTTTGCATATATTAACTAATTTAATTCTTACAACCACTGCATGATGTAGGTGCCATTTTCATTCCCATTTTTCCACATGAGTAAATTGGGGTACAAAAGGTTAAGTAACTTCACGGAATCATGCAAACAGCACTTGGCAAAGTCTGGATTGAAACCCTGGGCACTTTGCCTCTAGAGTTCACCTATAAGTCACTACCTGTGAGCCAATCCATAATAGTAATAGCCAACGTCACTTGTGGGCTTAGTGTATGCCTGGCTCTTGTTAAATGCTTTGCATTTGTTGCCTAATTTAATCCTGAAGCACAGAATGTTATTATCCTTGTTGACAAATGAGCTAGCTAAAGCTGGAAACTCAAATTCTGGCTCTGTTTCTGAGTGCCAGACTTGTGATTTCATCCAAGTGTGTCTACTACAGAGGCTGTGTCCTGCAGACCCTCTTCATTGTCTTCATACGTTTTTGAATAGTAAAAAGCTTTGAAACTATGAATTTTCTTGAGTTATCTTAAAGGAGAATTGTAAAATTCCAAAGGAGAAAAAAATGCAAGCTAAGTTCTCCCAAGCAATAATAACAATAAGATCTTGTCCTGCAGTTCTGGTTGGAGAATCAAAACAGGTGCTACAGACTCTCCACTCGCACAGGGCTGGGGTTGTCGGCGGTCGTTAATAGAGAGCTTAGGTTTCCCAGCTCTGGGCTCACAGCGGACTTGGAACTTTACCCACCAGGTTTGATTGAACTTTAATGACTCTTTTCTGTTTGGATGCTCACGCCCAGAGACCTGCAGGTCATAGGCGTGTGTCTGTAAATCAAGTAATGAAGAAATAAGAATTGGTGAAGACCAGGCTCACCCCAGGGGGGCCCGCGGGGAGCCCATTAGCCACTGGGATTGCACAGCTCCCTGAGGTTGGGCACCTCATCATAAAGAGACAGGTTGAAGAATTAACTCCTCTGCAGCTGGAGGATGTGAGGCTGAAGGCTCCTACTGCTACGTCTCGTCATAAACCTAAGTGTCACATTGGGAGGTGACACTTAGGGTTATGACAGCAGTAGCCTTCTTTCCCCTCTCCTCATCACCATAAGAAGAGAAAAAACAAAACTGAAAAGGAAAACAAAAAGCAAACGAAAGCTATCATTTCTTTCTTTCTTTTTTTTTTTTTTTTTTTTTTTTTTTTTTTTTTTTTTTTGAGACGGAGTCTGGCTCTGTCACCCAGTGGCGCGATCTCGGCTCATTGCAAGCTCCGCCTCCCGGGTTCACGCCATTCTCCAGCCTCAGCCTCCCAAGTAGCTGGGACTACAGGCGCCCGCCGCCACACCCGGCTAGTTTTTCTATTTTTAGTAGAGACGGGGTTTCACCGTGTCAGCCAGGATGATCTCGATCTCCTGACCTTGTGATCCTCCCGCCTCGGCCTCCCAAAGTGCTGGGATTACAGGCGTGAGCCACCGCGCCCGGGCAAAGCTAGCATTTCTTGATCACTGACCGAAGTCATGTATGATTTCATTTAATACTCAGCTGTGGTTGGGTCCAGTTAATCCAACTGCAGCCATTCTGCATTTGTACTGGGACTTGGGCAGAGGAAGGGAACCTAAGACCATGACGGACATGGAATCACACTGTTTGAAAGAGAAAGAAGGAGCCAGAGAACAAGCAAGAGCCTCATAGCTCAGGAGACTCAGCCCTCTGAGCATTGCCTTGGCTGTGGTCATCACACTGTGTCCTAAGAAAAATTCGCCCGAGTTAAAAATAGAGATAATACATTTTTAAAGAAAACAAAAATAACTTTTAATCCCACAGCTCGAAATAACTCCAGCTGGTGTAGGAGAAAAACGAGAAGAAATACACATGTTCATGCTTAGAAAATCCAATGTGTAGAGAAAGAAAGAAAATGGAAGGTAATCTGCCCCTCTTTTTACTTTCAACATTAGTAACAGTTTTTGTTTTTTGTAAGAAAGGCATGCATTTATCAGTATTTATGATTCTCTCTGTATATCTATATAAATACATATTTTATGTATTTTTGCACAATATATTTATACATTATAGTCACAAAAAACATACATTTAACACAAGAGACTATAATATCCCACAATATACCATTCATTTCTGTGTGATATTTCATGCTAATATCACATAAGCACAAGGCTTATAATTTATTCTTTTCACTGTTTACATATTTGCTCACCATATGGATATATCATAAATAAGTTTTAATGAGTCCCCTATTGATGGACACTTGGTTTCCACTTTTATTTGCTTCCTCCCCCTTCAAAATTATAAACAACATGGCAGTGAATAAACTTGTATATCTGTTCTGGAATTGTTTACAAAACTATGCATATGTTCCAAAGATACATTCCTACAAGTGTTTCTACTACTGGTAGATATCACCACATTGTTGTCTAGAAAGGTGATACTAGCTTAAATGTCCATCAGTAGTGCATGAAGCCAATTTTTCCACACAACTGCTAGCACCAGATACTATGAAAGTCTTTAATTTTTGCCCAGATGATAAATTATAAAAATTACTGCTGCTTTTATTAAAATATGAGAGAAATTGTTCATGTTTTTCGTTAGCTGCTTATTCACGAACTTTGCACATTTGTTTCTGCTGGATGTTACTTTATTTCCTATTGAATTTTATGAGCTCCTTGTTAATTAAAAAATTTAGCCCTTTGGGATGTGTGTAACATGTCCTTTTTTTGTCATTTTGCTTTCTGAATATAACTTTGCTTACAGATTTATTCATTTATTTATTTTAATAGATGGGGTCCCATTAGGTTGCCCAGGGTGGAGTACAGTGACCATTCACAGGAGTGACTGTCCCATACTATGGCCCTGAACTCCTGGGCTCAAGGAATCCTCCTACCTTAGCCTCCTCAGTAGCTGAAACTACAGGTGGACGCCACCAAGCCTGGCCAGGTTTTAAATTTTAAATCACCAACAGTATCATTTGATTATTTATGGTCTCTCAATTATGTATCTGCTTTATAAAAGCTTGTTAACTTTATGTTTTCTGAAACATATAGCTTTTATATTGTCACATGTTTAAATCTTCACTCCAATTGTAATATCTTTTGTTAAAAGGAGTAATCCAGTTTATTTTTCCAAGTTCTTGCAAAATCATTTAAAAAACAATCTCTCTTTCTCCCACTGATTTTTAAATGTTATTTTATCTTATATTTAGGACCCATATATATTTGTGTCTATTTCTGCTCTCTTCATTCTATTTTGGTATGGAAGGCCTGTGCATGTGTATCTGGGTGAGTGTGGGTGGGGGTGATTTTTTGCCCCTGAATTTATTTTCTCCAGGTATTTTATTTATTATAACTGCAAAATGCATTTTAATATCTGGTAAAAGTAGCCTCCTCTCATTTTTCTTCTTTTTTGGATGTTTGTTTATTCAGATGAATTTTGCATAACTTTGTTAAGTTTCAAAAAATGTTTGATAACAACAACAAAAATCCTCTTAGTATTATAATTACATTTACTTTTTGAAATTAATTTTGAGACAATTCGTGTCTTTATAAAACTGAGGCTTTCTATGTCAAGAGGTTAGTGCATCTTTTGGTGGTACATAACTATTTTTGAGACTCTTGCATTTAAAGTTTTCTTTATTTAGGACGTGCACATATGCTAAATAAGTTAGAATATAGATATTATATCTTTGGTTGACATTGTTAATGGAATTTTTATTCTATGTATATTATTATATAAATATATATTACCTGATATGGTATTTATATCTATTATTTCTTTATTTTGTCTAATTGAAATGGTTACCACTTCCAGTATAATATTAAATAATAATGACAATGATAACCATTCCCAGCTTTAAATAAAACATTCTACACTTTACCACTAAGCATGATTCTCACTTTTGGTTTGGTGCACACACACGCACACACACAAACACACACAAACACACACACACGACATTTATTCCCATTTTTTTTTAAGACTTTTTGTTGTGGTTCTCATAATTAGAAATGAACATTTCTTCTATATTTTATCGTATTAAGGACTTACCTATACATTCCCGCTTTTGAGTGTGTTTTTAAAAATCAAGGATGAACTTGGTCAAGTTCTTCTATACATGTTAAGATTATCAGATTTTTGGCCGGGCGCGGTGGCTCACTCCCCTAATCCCAGCACTTTGGGAGGCCGAGACGGGCGGATCACGAGGTCAGGAGATCGAGACCATCCTGGCTAACACGGTGAAACCCCGTCTCTACTAAAAATACAAAAACTAGCCGGGCGAGGTGGCAGGTGCCTGTAGTCCCAGCTACTCGGGAGGCTGAGGCAGGAGAATGGCGTGAACCCGGGAGGCGGAGCTTGCAGTGAGCTGAGATCCGGCCACTGCACTCCAGCCTGGGCGGCAGAGCGAGACTCCGTCTCAAAAAAACAAAAACAAAACAAACAAAAATTATCAGATTTTTATTGACATAATAATGTGATGTATTATATCAACAGATATTCACATTTTAAGCTCTCTCGTGCATTCTAGGGTTGAATCTTAGTTGGTTGAGGCAAATTACTCTTCTTTTTGTAACCCTGAGTACTTTTCAATGTGCTAACATTTTACTAATTCACATTATATTTATATTCATATTTGTGAATGATATTCACCAATAATTTGTGCCTGTGCATGTGTATCTGGGTGGGAGGAGGTGAATTGTCAGTATCAGGGTACATATTTCAGCTGTTTACTAATCTCACCTTCACTAGCCTTTGAACCCCCAAAGGTGAAAAACTGCATCTGACTCATGCTTGACTCTCTGGCACCAAGCACAGTGCTCAGCACTGAGATGGCACTCAGTATTTGTTTGAAGAGTTGAGTTTGTGGTAGATAAAATAAAGTGTTAGTAGTATAAACCTATTCCTAAAACCATAGGAGGCATACTTATACTGACTAATTATTTATTGCATATCTGAAATGAAGATTTTAACTGGATGTCTTTTACTTTTATTTGCTAAATCTGGCAACTCTAGTTTTCGGAATAAAGAAAGCAATGATCTGGTCAACATCATGCACTGGAATGATAATACCACCAATCACACTGATCTCTCAGAGGGACTCTGAAGGGTGCAGTAACAAAGGCTTGCTAGACCTGGGAGCCGCTGGGGGTACCCGTGGAGGAGCTGCTTGTGGGAGTTTTACCTGGCATCTCTGGATATGTGTGATAGGTCTGTCTCATGACTTGAGTACTCACCTGGCTTTGGGATATTACTACAATACAAAGAAAATAAAAAAGGAGACCACGCTGGGTTTATAGCAATGACTAATGCAATAAAATAGAAAAACAAGTAAATGGGCATGTTTAGTGAATGAAAGTAGTGATTTTCTTTTTGTTCATTTTGCCTTTGGCACTTGGCCGAGACAGCCAGACTAAAGCTCCTAGACCTTGTCATGCTCAGTGGAAACAATAGCAAGCCAACAAAGACTTAAGTGTAGCCTTATAGACATCAAGTCATCTTTAATTAGGCCTGGAGAAAACCATTTGCTGGGCGAGCCTGGTGGAGGCCAGGCTGGCAGCTGCCCTGCCTTCTTCTAGCCTCAGCCCCGGGAGGCGTCAGGCTGCAGCTCCGTGCCACTCTGTCCTGCATGGTTATGGACAGAATGAAGGGGGCACATTTGGGTGCTCAATGGATGAAGAACTATCATTGGAGGAGATTTCCTAGACAAGAAAAAACTTTAGGAACCTCAGTAATGGGAAAGAGTAAGAATGCCAAAGCTTCCTGTTGTCTGGGAACATTTGGAGATGATAAACACTCAATCTCATTAGCTTTGTTTTATAGCCAGAAAAAGCCCTATTTCTTAGTCCTTCATAATGTGTCCCCTTGCTACCTCTCAGCCTTATCTCTCAGCATTGCTCACCTTGCAGGGCACACTCTGGTCATGATAGACTTTTTTATTTCTTAGGAGGCATCAAGTTCCCGGCTCTAGACCTTTGAGCATGCTTCCGGCTCTGCTTTGAGGCCTCTCTGGCCATGATTGACTCTATAATGACCATTGCTTCAGAGAGACCTGCCCCAACTCCACCTGATGCAGTGGCATGGTTGTGCCTCTGAACTCTGACAGAAGCCTGGCTATGCAGCTGTCTGGCATTGAGCACAGCCTTGCATTGTAATTGCTTAAATGTCTGTTTTTCCAGCTGCTCTATGACCTTGTTACAGATGGGAACCATGTTTTAGTTTGCTTACCCCTGGGTCTCATCCCTGACATAGAGGAGCTTCAATAAAAATTAAATTTTAAAAGTTTAATAAATTATGGTCCAGGCTTTTTCCCAAAAGACAAAGAAGGAAAGAGTTCTCAGTGAATTGGGCACAGTCCTAAACTGAGTGAGTTAGTCTACAATGGTGGACATTTTATTCCACCGATTTGTGGATTGTGGTCACTTGTGAATACTTAGAATGGGTTCAGCCCTGTGCTGGCTGCTGTGTGACATATGAAGACAGAGATGAGACACATGACTTCCAGCACATTGTCATCCACAGTCCAGTAGAGTGTACATAAGCATAGAAAACAACTATTAATAGTAAGGTAACCTGTTTTTAGAAACTTATAAGATAATGCATTTAGCCAGCCCTCAATCCATAAGAAAATACTCAGAGGAATAGCTAGGTGCTTGTAAAGGAAGAATCACGTATTGAAAAGAAAGCCAACTCAGGTTTGAATACAGGATCTACTATCCACAAGTTGTGTGAATATGGACAAGTTAAGAAACCTCAGTTGAACCCCAGTTCTTAATATATAAAATGAGATCATAATAAAGGATGACTCTCAAATGAGATTATGCCTATGAAGCACTTAACACTGTACCTGACATTTGGTAATATCTCAAGAAATGATAGTTGATGTCATTCTGCAGGATGTTCAACCTCAAGATATTTGTGAATGCTCAGATATTTGATGTTACGTAAACAAGAACAGTAGAATATGAAAATTTTCTGTTATTTTTTGTGGTAGTTTACTTTTTAACGGTGGGAACACAATGTGAGCTCCTCTGCCACACTTCTATGATAGTGGAGGGTCGTTTTTACTACTCATTCCTGAATCCTATGAATTGCCTTAGTTCCTAGAGGGCCAAATCAAGGCACTGCATATCTGGATACATGTTACCAACAGCCAAGTTCAAGTTTCTACAGGTTCCATATGTCTCATACTTGCTCATCCACTGCTTTTCTTGGTGGTGGAGAGGTGGGGTCAGAGGATGGGAGGCAGGGAGATCTGGTTTGCTAAAGAAGACACAAACCTGAGAGTTTCCTACCCCTGTGTGCCACTAGAACACAGATTCTCTGCACAGACCTAGATTTTCTTCTTATATTGTGTGGGAGAGGCTACTATTCTCTGTCTTTAGGGAAAACAGGAAAGAAGTCCCTCTGGATATCCAGAGTAGCTCAGAATTCACTTGCTTAATACTTCTGGGTGTAACCATTGCATTCCCCCTCCTAAGGGGGGTGTCCTGACTACCTCCCACTCTTCCTTGCTTACTCATTAACCTTTCTGTCTTTTCCAATGGATGTGAGCCCCTTTGGGACACAAGCAGTGTCTGGGTCACCTATATTCTCAGCCCTTGTGTAGTACCTGCCACAGAGGAAACACTCAATAAATATCTGATAAATGAATGAAAAACATGAACAGATGAATCAAGCAACAAAGAAATACTGTAACTTTTAAAGCATAGTTTTATTCTCTTTCTGGGAGATCATCTGCATCTGGGAACAGTCAACCTAGAATTGTCCCCATTTCTGTCTGTTATGACACTTTAGACAACACTTGCCTTTATACTGGAACCAGGATCCATAAAGCTTGCATGGGATTCCCAAGGCATTCCCATGTGCATGCCAGAGCCAGCTGTGTCTTTGGCCAGGCAGCTGAGGAGGAGCTGGAGGATCCAAGCCACCCAGCTGTCCTGATGCTGTGACTCCCAGAGCCTGGACACACACATCTGCATGGAAGCACCTGCCATGCACACACTGCTTCTACTGGCCCTGGCTCCAGTCTCCCTCTGGGAGATTTTCCCTGACTTCCCCAATTACATGAGCATCTTCACACATGTCTGCACATACCAGATGCTCTTTTCAGATGTTTCAGATCAGAACTATTCCTCTGCAAAACTGTAATGTTCCCTCAACTTTTCACTTTAGAGTCCTCCTTCTCAACATAGGTGTTTTATCTTCTGTCTGTCCCACTAAATGGTGGGACCATCTATCAGCAACACAGAGTATCTTCATAGATCTCATAAACACCCTACTCTGAACAGCTCCCCCTCAAGCTCACTTCTGTCTCACTGAAATCAGGGTTAAATTTATCTCATCAGGCAAGATGGCTGAATAGGAACAGCTCCAGTCTGCAGTGCCCAGCGAGATCAATACAGAAGGTGGGTGATTTCTGCATTTATAACTGAGGTACATGACTCATCTCATTGGGACTGGCTAGACAGTAGGTGCAGCCCACGGAGGGCAAGCTGAAGCAGGGTAGGGCATCACCGCACCCGGGAAGCACAAGGGGTCAGGGAACTCCCTCCCCTAGCCAAGGGAAGCCATGAGGGACTGTGACATGAGGATCGGTGCATTACTGCCCAGATACTACACTTTTCCCATAGTCTTCACAACCCGCAAACCAGGAGATTGCCTCAGGTGCCTACATCACCAGAGCCCTAGGTTTCAAGCACAAAACTAGGCAACGTTTGGGCAGATACCGAGCCAGCTGCAGGAGTTTTTTTCATACCCCAGTGGCACCTGGAACGCCAGTGAGAGAGAACCATTCACTCCTCTGGAAAGGGGGCTGAAGCCAGGGAGCCAAGTGGTCTAGCTCAGCAGATCCCATCCCCATGAAACCCAGCAAGCTAAGATCCACTGGCTTGAAATTCTCACTGCCAGCACAGCAGTCTGAAGTCCACCTGGGACGCTCAAGCTTGGTGTAGGGGAGGGGTGTCTGCCATTACTGAGGCTTGAGTAGACGGTTTTCCCCTCACAGTGTAAAGAAAGCCACTGGGAAATTTGGACTGGGTGGAGCCCACTGCAGCTCTGCAAAGCCCCTGTAGCCAGACTGCCTCTCTAGATTCCTACTCTCTAGGCAGGGCATCTCTGAAAGAAAGGCAGCAGCCCCAGTCAGGGGCTTGTAGATAGAATCCCCATCTCCCAGGGACAGAGCACCTGGGGAAATGGGTGGCTGTGGGTACAGCTTCAGCAGACTTAAACGTTTCTGCCTGCTGGCTCTGAAGAGAGCAGAGGTTCTTCCAGAACAGTGCTTAAGCTCTGCTAAGGGACAGACTGCCTCCTCAAGTGAATCCCTGACCCCTGTGCCTCCTGACTGGGAGACACCTCACAGCAGGGGTTGACAGACACCTTACACAGAAGAGCTCCGGCTGGCATCTGGCAGGTGCTCCTCTGGGACGAAGCTTCCAGAGCAATAGGAAGCAATCTTTGCTGTTCTGCAATATCCAGGCAAACAGGGTCTGGAGTGAACCTCCAGCAAACTGTAGCAGACCTGCAGCAGAGGTCTGAGGGGCCTGACTGTTAGAAGGAAAACTAACAAGCAGAATGGAATATCATCAACATCAACAAAAACGACATCCACACAAACTCCATCCAAAGGTCACCAACATAAAAGACCAAGGGTAGACAAATCCATGAAGATGAGGAAAAACCAGCGCAAAAAGGCTGAAAATTCCAGAAACTAGAACTGTGCTTCTCCTCCAAAGGATCACAACTCCTCACCAGCAAGAGAACAAAACTGGAAGGAGAATGAGTTTGACAAATTGACAGAAGTGGGCTTCAAAAGGTGGGTATTAACAAACTCTGAGCTAAAGGAGCATGTTCTAACCCAATGCAAGGAAGCTAAGAACCCTGAGAAAAGGTTAGAGGAATTGCTAACTAGAATAAGCAGTTTGGAGAAGAATATAAATGACCTGATGGAGCTGAAAAACACAGCACGAGAACTTCGTGAAGCATACACAAGTATCAATAGAAGAATCAATCAAGCAAGCAGAAGAAAGGATATTAGGGATTGAAGATCAACTTAATGAAATAAAGTGTGAATACAAGATTAGAGAAAAAAGAATGAAAAGGAATGAAGAAAGCCTCCAAGAAATATGGGACTGTGAAAAGACCACACCTACGTTTATTGGTGTACCTGAAAGTGACGGGGAGAATGGAACCAAGTTGGGAAACACTCTTCAGGATATTATCCAGGAGAACTTCCCCAATCTAGCAAGACAAGCCAACATTCAAATTCAGGAAATACAGAGAATGCTACAAAGATACTCGTCAAGAAGAACAACCCCAAGACACATAATCATCAGATTAACCAAGGATGAAATGAAGGAAAAAATGTTAAGGGCAGCCAGAGAGAAACGTCAGGTTACCGACAAAGGATAGCCCATCAAACTAACAGTGGACCTCTCTGCAGAAACCCTACAAGCCAGAAGAGAGTGGGGGCCACTATTCAACATGCTTAAAGAAAAGAATTTTCAACCCAGGATTTCATATCCAACCAAACTAAGCTTCATAAGTGAAGGAGAAATAAAATCCTTTACAGACAACCAAATACTGAGAGATTTTGTCACCACCAGGCCTGCCTTACAAAATCTCCTGAAGGAAGCACTAAATATGGAAAGGAAAAACTGGTACCAGCCACTGCAAAAACATGCCAAATGGTAAAGACCATCGACACTATGAAGAAACTTCATCAACTAATGGGTAAAATAACCAGCTGGTATCATAATGACAGGATCAAATTCACACATAACAGTATTAACCTTAAATATAAATGGGCGGCTAAATGCCCCAATTAAAAGACATAGACTGACAAATTGGATAAAGATTCAAGATCCATCAGTGTGCTGTATTCAGGAGATACATCTCACATGCAAAGACACACATAGGCTCAAAATAAAGGGATGGAAGAATATTTACCAAGCAAATGGAAAGCAGGGGTTGTAATCCTAGTCTCTCATAAAACAGACTTTAAACCAACAAAGATCAAAAGAGACAAGGGCATTACATAATGGTAAAGGGATCAATGCAGCAAGAAGAGCTAACTATCCCAAATATATAAGCACCAATACAGGAGCACCCAGATTCATAAAGCAAGTTCTTAAAGACCTACAAAGAGACTTACACTCCACACAATAGTAGTGGGATACTTTAACACTCCACTGTCAATATTAGATCAACAAGACAGAAAATTAACAAGGATATTCAGGACTGGAAAGGAGCTCTGGACCAAGCGGATCTAATAGACATCTACAGAACTCTTCACCCCAAATCAACAGAATATACATTCTCCGCACCACATTGCATCTATTCTAAAATTCACCACATAATTGGAAATAAAATACTCCTCAGCAAATGCAAAAGAATGGAAATCATAGCAAACAGTCTCTCAAACAGTGTAATCAAATTAGAACTCAGGATTAAGAAACTCACTCAAAACTGCACAACTACATGGAAACTGAACAACCTGCTCCTGAATGACTACTGAGTAAATAAGGAAATGAAGGCAGAAATAAATAAGTTCTTTGAAACCAATGAGAACAAAGACACAATGTACCAGAATCTCTAGGACACATTTAAAGCAGTGTGTAGAGTGAAATTTATAGCACTAAATGTCCACAGGAGAAAGCTGAAAAGATATAAAATTGACACCCTCACATCACAATTAGAAGAACTAGAGAAGCAAGAGCAAACAAATTCAAAAGCTAGCAGAAGGCAAGAAATAACTAAGATCAGAGTGGAATTGAAGGAGATAGAGATACGAAAAACCCTTCAAAAAAAAAAAAAAAAAAAAAAAAAAAAAAAAAAAAAAACAATGAATCCAGGAGCTGGTTTTTCGAAAAGATTAACAAAATAGATAGACTGCTGGCCAGACTAATAAAGAAGAAAAGAGAGAAGAATCAAATAGACACAATGAAATATGATAAAGGGGATTTCACCACTGATCCCACAGAAATACAGATTATCCTCAGAGAATACTATAAACACCCCTACACAAATAAACTAGAAAATCTAGAAGAAACAGATAAATTCCTGGACGCATACACCCTTCCAAGACTAAACCAGGAAGAAGTCAAATCCCTGAATAGACCAATAGCAAGTTCTGAAATAGAGGCAATAATTAATACCCTACCAACCAAAAAGAGCCCAGGACCAGACGGATTCACAGCTGAATTCTACCAGAGGTACAAAGAGGAGCTGGTACCATTCCTTCTGAAGCTATTCCAAACAATAGAAAAAGAGGGAATCCTCCCTAACTCATTTTATGAGGCCATCATCATTCTAATACCAAAACCTGGCAGAGACACCACAAAAAAAGAGAATTTCAGTCCAATATCTCTGACGAACATCAATGCGAAAATCCTCAATAAAATACTGGCAAACCGAATCCAGCAGCACATCAAAAAGCTTATCCACCATGATCAAGTTGGCTTCATCCCTGGGATGCAAGGCTGGTTCAACATGCACAAATCAATAAATGTAATCCATCACATAAACAGAACCAAAGACAAAAACCACATGATTATCTCAATAGATGCAGAAAAGGGCTTCGATAAAATTCAACACCCCTTCATGCTAAAAACTCTCAATAAACAAGGTATCGATGGAACAGGTCTCAAAATAATAAGAGCTATTTATGACCAAACCACAGTCATTATCATACCAAATGGGAAAAAGCTGGAAGCATTCCCTTTGAAAACCAGCACAAGACAAGGATGCCCTCTCTCACCACTTATATTCAACATAGTATTGGAAGTTCTGGCCAGGGCAATCAGGCAAGAGAAATAAATTAAGGGTATTCAAATCGAAAAGAGGAAGTCAAATTGTCTCTGTTCACAGATGACATAATTGTATATTTAGAAAACCCCATTGTCTTTACCCAAAATCTCCTTAAGCTGATAAGCAACTTCAGTAAAGTCTCAGGATACAAAATCAATGTGCAAAAATCACAAGCATTCATATACACCATTAACAGACAAACAGAGAGCCAAGTCAAGAGTGAACTGTCATTCACAATTGCTACAAAGAGAATAAAATACCTAGGAATCCAACCACTAGGCAAGTGTATACATATGTGACAAGGGATATGAAGGACTTCTTCAAGGAGAACTACAAACCACTGCTCAAGAAAATAAAAGAGGACACAAACAAATGGGAAAACATTCCATGCTCATGGGTAGGAAGAATCAATATAGTGAAAATGGCCATACTGCCCAAGGTAATTTATAGATTCAATGCCATCCCCATCAAGGTACCATTGACTTTCTTCACAGAATTAGAGAAAACTACTTTAAATTTCATATGGAATAAAAAAAGAGCCCATATAGCCAAGACAATCCTAAGCAAAAAGAACAAAGCTGGAGGCATCACGCTACCTGACTTCCAAACTACACTACAAGGCTACAGTAACCAAAATAGCATGGTACTGGTACCAAAACAGAGATACAGACCAATGGAACAGAACAGAGGCCTCAGAAATAATGCCACTCATCTACAACCATCTGATCTTTGACAAACCTGACAAAAACAAGCAATGGGGAAAGATTCCCTATTTAATAAACACTGTTGGGAAAATTGGCTAGCCATATGCAGAAAACTGAAACTGGACCCCTTCTTTACACCTTATACAAAAATTAACTCAAGATGGATTGAAGACTTAAATGTAAAACCCAAGACCATGAAAACGCTAGAAGAAAACCTAGGCAATACCATTCAGGACATAGGCATGGGCAAAGACTTCATGACTAAAACACCAAAAGCAATGACAACAAAAGCCAAAATTGACATATGGGATCTGATTAAACTAAAAAGCTTCTGCACAGCAAAAGAAACTATTATGACAGTGAACAGGCAACCTACAGAATGGGAGAAAATTTTTGCAATCTATCCATCTGACAAAGGGCTAATATCCAGAATCTCCAAGGAACTTAAATGAATATACAACCCCCCCCCCAAAAAAAAAAAACAAAACAAAACAACCCCATCAAAAAGCAGGTGAAGGCTATGAACAGATATTTCTCAAAAGAAGACATTTATGCAGCCAACAAACATATGAAAAAAAAGCTCATCATCACTGGTCATTAGAGAAATGCAAATTAAAACCACAATGAGATGCCATCTCACATCAGTTAGAAGTGCGATCACTAAAAAGTCAGGAAATAATAGATGCTGGAGAAGATGTGGAGAAATAGGAACGCTTTTACACTGTTGGTGGGAGTGTAAACTATTTCAACAATTGGGGAAGACAGTGTGGTGATTCCTCAAGCATCTAGAACCAGAAATATCATTTGACCCAGCAATCCCATTACCGGGTATATACCCAAAGAATTATAAATCATGCTACTATAAAGACACATGTACATGTATGTTTATTGCAGCACTATTCACAATAGTAAAGACTTAGAACCAACCCAAATGCCCATCAATGATAGACTGGGTAAAAAAAAATGTGGCACATATACACCATGGAATACTAGGCAGCCATAAAAAAGGATGAGTTAATGTCCTTTTCAGGGACATGGATGAAGCTGGAAACCATCATTCTCAGCAAACTAACACAGGAACAACAAACCAAACACGGTATTTTCTCACTCATAAGTGGGAGATGAACAATGAGAACACATGGACATAGGGAGGGGAACATCATACACCAGTGCCTGTCAGGGGGTGGGGGTGGGGGGTTGGGGAGGGACAGCATTAGGAGAAATACCTAATGTAGATGACAAGATGATGGGTGAAGCAAACCACTAGGCATGTGTATACATGTGTAACAAATCTGCACGTTCCACACATGTATCCCAGAACTTAAAGTATACTAAAAATAAAAAAATAAAAATAAAAATAAAAAATTAATCTCATACAAGGTATTATGGTATTAGACTTTTGAAAAAAAATTTGATATGATATTTGACTATAATAATTTTTTTTTCTCAAAATAGAGTAACAACAGACATTTAAAGCTAGTAAAGAAGATAAGGATGATATTTTTGAAAAGTAACATGGGAGGTTCCTGAATGGATGTTGCCTAGGGTCTGTGCCAGCATGCTGAGAAAACTTATCCTGATGCCAGGACTGTGCTCACTAAGCATTTGACAGATGAGAGATGAGCAATGCAAAGGTAGGTAGAAAAATTAAGGAAATCCGAATGTTTTTACAAGTTGTCCAAGAGCGAAGAGAAATCCAAACTTGCCTGAGAACCCTGGCCTGTTATTTCTTAATGATGATGGTGAGAGAGATCTGCTTAGTAACTAAATATCATGCGTTGGATGTGCCTCATCATGGGTTGAGGGCACATGGAGATTTTGTTTAAATCTCATTTCCTTTGTTCAGGAATTCTGTGGAAAATTCTGCTAATTATCCTTTTTTTTTTTTTTTTTTTTTGGAGAGTTCAAAACTCTCTTCTGAAAAGGTGACCGATCCAGCCTACTTGAATGATGCTGAGACTTCTTGAGTACACAAAAAAGTCAGTGGGAGTTGACGTCCTAGTGTGTCCAAAGGAAGATTGTGTTCACTCGCTATTTAAAAGCCAAAAAACATTGGCCAAAAAAAAAAAAAAAAAAAAACCTCAAGTCCAACTTTTGGAGAAAATTGTGTTGTAATGTTAAGCTTTGGGCAAAGCCATCTCCTCTTAACTCAAATACATAGCTAAGATGGACAAAATATGAAAATTACAAAGATAAAGCTATGCTCAAAAACATGATAGACATTTCCACAGAGCAAAAAAGAACAGGAATACAATATGCAAATGGTTTAGAAGGGATGAAGCGGGGGCTTACTGAACTCCAGGTCTAGAAAAAGATAAAGGTGAGAAGAAATTTGTATCCTGTGACAAACAGGCTGGAAACATCCCCCTACCCCCAAACACACACACATGAAGCAGGAGAGCAGAACTGAGCTCCTTGGTTAGGAGCAGACACTGAGGTAGTCTATCCCTACCCATAACAGAAAGTTGGAGAAGTTGTCCACATTGATCTGGGGACAGAAGTCTACAGTCGAGACTTAAGATAAGCATTTTTGCTGGTTTATTATTCCTAAGGGAGTGGGAACCCCATACCATCAATAAAAAACATAGTTCTTGTCTAGGGGTTGCCAAGGGGAGAGAGGGAGGTAATTTCACAGCCACTAGCTACTAAGCAATGATCAGGAAGAAAGAGAATAAGAGAGAGCAAGACTGAAAAAAAAAAAAAAAAATCTTATCCAAATGAGCTTGGAAACCAAAACTACAAAAAAGTAATAACAATAATAATAATTTTAAAAAATTCAAGAATGAAGAAAATAATGATACAAATGATGTCTGAAAATTAAATTAGCCTTTTTACCCCAAATAAAATGAGAATAAGAAGAAATCTGAAAATGACTTTAAAATATGATTATGTTCTGAGAAAGACTGTAGTTGGTAGTTGTAGACAACCAATTTTACTGTAACAGCTAAAAATCCAGATAGATTGCAAAAATTGTGCTTTTAAGGATACTAGAGAGCTGTAGAAATGAAGAGAACTAAATGAACTAAAATTCCAGAGAAGAGTAAATCTTTCTGATGAGAGCAGTCAGTTATTGGCTCTTTCTTCCCTCTGGGTGCATTTGCCAATTTTGTATTTGGTTAAGGACCAGATCTAACAAACACAAAGGGATTTATTAGAGAAAAGAGAAATGAGCAAAGGTTTTGGAAGTTGTGCAGGGCTGGCACAACAATTTAGAAACCTTGGGAGCCATTAATGCACAGCTGGCTTTCCCTATGGTTCATTTTCTAAATTCTAAGGCTATACAAAAGACTATGGGATTTTGACAAAGTGGGATAAAAATCTCTTGATCTCACAGTACTTGGGAGAAAATTTCCTGCTTGAGGAGTGTGGCCCACCTCAAACCATACACCTATTCTTCTCTCCAAAATATTTTCCAAATTTCCAAAGGGGCAAAAATCCAAGCCTTTGAAGGTTAAGACTGAATTTTTCTCAGTGTTCTAAGATTGAGAAGATAGAAACCAGCAGCCTGTCAATCAAAAGTTCAAGAGAGATACATCCCAGAAATAGAGAGGAAACAGAGGTGAATGAAATAAATCTTAGCAAAACTGCAACCAGTCTTAACCTAGCTTATGCTGTGATTAGATCAAGGTGGTCAGCCCCTTACTAATATGCCTAACGTAAGAGACAGGGAGCTCTTGCTTGTGAAAGATATTATCTGTAGCCTCTACAATTCCTTTTAATAAAATGTCTGGCATATAACAAAAAAAGTACTAGATATGTGAATCTACACAAATGAACCAAATAGACCTTCTCACAGTACTACAAAATACAATATCCAAAGTTAAGAATTTTAGAAATAAATTTAAAGATAAGTGAATAGAAATATCCAATCTGAAGCTCAAAGAGAAAAATGAATGGAGAATCAAAGTCGAGCATAAGAGGCACACAAGAAATAATGTAAAGGACTGAAGTACCTGTAAGTAGAGCCTCACAGGAGAGGAGAGAGAGAATAAGGATAGGTACTATTTCTAGATAAAATTTTGCAAAGCCGACGAGAAATATTAATCTACAGATTCAGAAACCTTAAGCAAAGTAGATACAGAAAAAAACACACTTAAGGTTATCATAGTGAAGCAGCTGGAAAACGCAGGCAGATAGAAAAATATCAAAGCATGAAGAAGGGGTGGAACAGGGTATGTTACTTTCAATGATCAGCAATAAGGCTGGAGGCTAACTTTCCAAGGGGAACTATGAGACTCAGAAGACAGTAAAATAGCATATTTAAGATGCTAAAAAGGAATATTCCAACCTAGAATTTTCTTCTTACCAAAAATATTTTTTACAAACTTAAGCTGAAAAAGAACCTACTAGAGATCTTAGAAATGAAGTACAGACATTCAAATACAATACTTAGTAGACAAGACTCCAAAACAAACTATAGATTGGACACAAAGAACAAACTGTGAAATATAAGATGGTTCTGAGGACTTACCCCAGATTCAGCACAGAAAGATAAAGATATTCAAGATCATAAAATGAGGCTAAAGCTATGCTTATAGGGAAATGGATAGCTTTAAATATATTTATTGAAAAATGGTGTTTCAGTTCAAGAAATTAGAAAAACAGTAACAACCTAAAGAGAATGAAGGAATTAATAGTTATATGAGCAGAAACTAATGGACTAAAAACAGACAGTAATAAATAAGCCAAACAAATCAGCAAAACTAAAAATTAGTTCTTTAAATAAAGACAAATTTTAGTGAGCCCAATGAAGCAAATAGTAGAAAACACAAAGAGACGATATTAGGGATTCACAAAAGGCAAAGCTACAGACACAACAGAGATTTTCTGTGTGTGTGTGTATGTGTGTGTGTGTCTTACTACATATTCTCTTTCAATGTATATATTCATGTATGTATATATGTAGTTGTATATATTCATTTATATTTATATATGAGTATACATTCATTTTTATATAATTGATATGAATATCTTTTCTAAGTAAATTTTAGAAGTTAGAATGATGAACTGTCTGGAAAACGTAAACCACAAAAATTGACTAAATAAGAAATAAAAAGCTAAGTAATCCATAATTAACTATTACAGTATTATTACAGGGTAATTATATAGTAGTTACTTTAACATATATATTAAATAGAGTATAAAGTAAATATACCTTTTGGGGTAAGGTATATTATTACAGAATTAATTATTAAAGTAATTGAGTAAGTTAATTAAGTCAATTAATTATTAAAGTAATTGACTCTGTAATAATATATCTTACCCCTAAAATATATCAACAGATATTTTTAGGTGACATTTTACAAACTTTCAAGGAATAGATAAGTTCTGTATTGTATAAGGTGTTTTGAAAAATCTAAAAAGCAGGAAAGTGTCCCAACACATTTTATAAGGTAAAAACTCAAACTTGACATCAAAACTGGACAAATATAGGCAAGAAAATAATGTTGTCCAATCTCACTTATGAACATTCATACAAAAAAATCTGAATAAAATATGGCATATCAAATCCATAATTTTAAGAACAAAAATGTTTCAAGACTAACAAGGCTTATCTAAAAAATACAATATTTAGACATCAGTATGTGTGTGTGTGTATGTATATATATATATATATTTCCATTAACAGAAGAAGAAAAATTATGATACTTCTTCAGGTGCAAAAAAATCAGTTGTAAACCTCAACATTCATTTTGGTTAAAAAAATTTTAGAGCTCTAGGAATCTCTTTAACTTCATAGACTTTATCTATCTCAAGAAAGACAAGAAGGAAGAAAAAAAGGACAGAAGAAAGAGAGAGAGGGAGGAGAGAGGGAAGGAAGTAGGGAGGGAGGGAGGGAGGAAGGTAGGCAAGGAGGAAGAAAAAGAAAAGGATGAAATGGGTGGGAAAAAGGAAAAGATCTTAGAGACAGTAGCAACATTTCCTTTAAGTCAAAAACAATGCAAGGCCTACTATCATCCCATATTATGTAAGGATTGCCAATAGAGAAAAAAGATAAGAAAAAGAATAATTGGTATAATATTTCTTTCATGGATTTATTGAAGTATAGATGATATATAATAAGCTACATATATTTAAAGTGTACAGTTTGGTAAGTTTTGACTATATATATACCTGGGAAATCATCATTACAATAAAAATAATTAATATATTCATCACTCCCAAATTTCTTCATATCCTTTTGTAACCTCTCTCTTATGCCTGTCCCAAATCCAACCCCCAGCCCCGGGTAACAGCTTATATACTTTTTGCCACTGTTTATTACACTGCAGCTTCTAGAATTTTATATAAATGGTATCATGCAATATATACTCTTTTGGCTGGCTTCCTTAGCTCAGCATAATGATTTTGAGATTCATCCATGATTTTGTAGTTATCAAGAGTTCAGTCTTTTTTATTGCTGAGTTACTATCCATCATATGGATGTATCATAATTTGTTTATTTATTAACCTGTTGATAGACATTTGGGTTGTTTCTAGTTTGGGACTATTACAGAAAAAGCTGCTATGATCTATGTGTTAAACATAACACCAATCAAAATCCCAGAAAATTTATTCTTTCCAAAAATAGACAAGCTGATTCTAAACTTTATATGAAAATGCAAATAACCTAAAACAGCCAAAACAATGTTGAAAAAGAGTACTTAATAAACTGGTTTCAAGTTTATTATAAAGCTGCTATAATGAAGACAGTGTGGTTTTGACAAAAAGATAAGCATATTGATCAATAGAACAGAATTTCAAGTCCAGAAGTAGACTTCATATTTATGACCAATTCATTTTTGGTAAAGGTGCCATGGCAATTTAATGGAAGAATCTTTTCAGCAAATGGTGCTAGAACGATTGGATAGACATGTGCAAAAAATTATAAAACTTCGAGAAGAAAACATGGGAAAACATTTTAGTGACCTTTGGTTTGGCAAAGATTTCTTCAATACAACACACACGCAAAATGAACTGTAAAATAAAAAATCAATAAATAGAACTTGTTAAAATTGAAATTTTCTTCTTGTCAAGGATACTGTTAAGAAATTGAAAAGACAAGCCACAAACTGGGAGGAAATATTTGCTAAATATCTGCCTAAAAGAGAACCTTAAGCTTGAACATATAAAGTACTTTTACAAGTTAATTAGAAGAAGACAGATAACTCAGTTATGAAGACTGGGCAGAAGATGTGAACAGACACTTTATTAGAAAAGTTGGTCAGATGACAAATAAGTACATATGGAGAACAAAACTTCATAAAGCATTAAATGAGTCTATAAATTCAACATAATTCCATTCAAATAACAAAAAGAATGCAAATGAAAACCATTACAAAAGTGTCTCCACACTGACTAGAATGCCTAAAACTAAAAAGGCTGACCATATCAAGTGTTGGCAAGGTTGTGGAACAACTGAAAATTTCACACCTGGCTAATAAGACTTGAAAATCGTAAAACCGTTTTAGAAAACAGATTGGCAGTTTCTTAAGTTAAACATACACCTACCACCTGATCAAGCCATTCCATTCTTTATCAAAGAGAAATGAAAGCTCTTGTCCATGCAAAGATTTGTACATAAATCATCATCATAACAGCTTTATTTGCAATAGTCAAACACTATAAGAATTTAGCTTTTATATTTATACTATAAGTATCTAATTAGAAAATCAAAGCAACATTTTGAAGCAATAAGAGAGTTCATAAAGATTTCTAGATTGACATTAAAAAACAGTATGCCTATACACCAAAAAAAAAAACCAATTAGGAAATATTATAGAAAAAATAATGTTATAAATATTTACAAATTTTAAGTTATTTAGGAATAATTTAACAGAAAATATTTTCAATAAATTTAATAGAGAAAAATTATAAAATATTAAGAGAATAAAAGATAATCTGAACAAATAAAAATATAGACTATATAAAACAATTTGAAAAACATGGCAATTCTAGTTAAATTAGTCTATAAATTCAACATAGTTCCATTCAAATAACAAAAAGAATTGTCATGGAGTTAAAAAAAATGCTAAAACTCATATAGAGGAATGATGGGTCAACAGTAGCCAAGTAAATGCAAGAAGAGGAAGAGAGAAGATTGACTTTTCCAGATATTAAAATCAATTATAAAACTATAGTAATTAAAACAATATGGCATTGGCTCAGAGATATGCAAATAGGATAGTGGAGCACAGTAGAAATCTTAGAATGATACATAGAAAAAAACTTTGTAAATGATATGAGTGTCATAGCAATTCAAAAGGGAAAGGAAAAACTAGTTAATCAGTGGTTTGGGACAACTGGGGAAAAATTAATTGCAATTTCTATCTTTTCATATAACGGGAAAAATACTTGCTATTTATATAACTAAAAAGCACAGATGGTTAGTAGACAGAATATCCAAGGAATCCTACAAATGATTAGTAAAAAAATCACTTAATAGAAACATAGACCAAAATATGAATAGTTGTTTCACTTCTAAGAAAGTCTGATTGAAAAATATATGTGGGAAATATTATTCAATTTCATTAATAATTATAAAAATGAAATTTAAGCAATTACATATACATCAAAAACTTTTAAAAGTTTCAGCATACGCGGTTTCCAAGTACGTGGGGACTTGGGAACTCTCATACCCTATTACTGGGAAGGTAAATTGGTGTAACCTCTTTGAGAAGTAATTTGGCAACATCATGTCAAGCTGAAGAATCTAACAGCCTACGACCTAGGATGTGAGTCATAGACTAGGAAAATAGCATGAGTTTCAGATCTTGTAGTGGGAATCAGATTGGCATGTGGCTAACTTTGTACTTTGATCTCTTTCCAAAAGCATTTCCTAAAAAGGAAAGAAAGAAAACAAAAGGAAATTTTTAAAAAGGAAAAGAATGACAAGGAAAAGTTTGGGTCCTTCACATAAAAGTACTGTAATCCATTGTTTTACAAACTGCTGGTCTCATTAGCATGTGTCAAAAATCAATTTTGTAAGTTACAAATAACATCTTTTAAAAATATTATTTGTAAATATATGGCTTTTCTGCCATACTTTTTACCTTTAATCATACTTAGCAAGAGCATTATTTTATGAAATTTTGGTTTCAGGCGTATGTGTATGCATGTATATGCACACATGTATGGGTGTGTACTGATTTGCAATGCAAAATATGTTTATTTCTATGAGTTGCAAGCAAGGAAGTTTGGAATACATTGCTATGAGATACCACTGTAAGTCATTTGCTTATAGCAAGAATGGTGCCTGCCAGCAAATTGTCTTTCTTTTCAAAGCCATGGACCCATACAGAGAAGGAACCTCACCACTGGGTTGCCATCTGCACTATGCTCTCAGACACTGAGCTAAGGAAGCAGTGCTGAACAAGGAACTGATCCAATAAGGTCGTGTGGTCACCAGAGTGCAGTCCCACAGCGCTGAAAGAGTGAGCAGGCAGGTGTCCAACTGACATCCGTGCGGAAGAGACACTATTTGGAAGATGATGAACTCTGAAACTATCTGTATTGAGGAAATAATTAGTGTGGATAATTTACTCCTTGATGTTATTGGTCCACCATGCTCTTAAAGCAAAGAGAGGCAACAAATCCTAAGAACACTAATATTTTACAATGTTATAGCATTTCCATGAAGATCAAAATAAACCAAAGAGAAGACATTCTTCTTTCCTGTCTCCTAGTTGGTGATAATCTCTTGCCTCGAGAATATTGCGTATATTTCTGTCTTTGGCATCTCAAAGAGGTGGGATAGAAGTGAGAGGTATTACAATAAGCAGTGGGCTTAGGATACTGTTATACGAAGTCTAATTAAAGGGCATAGACCACTTTACTCTGAGAGGAAGGGCTGAGGAGGGATTAAATGGGCATTTATAAAACCTGAAAGGGCTTGGCCACTCATGCCCTGAGTACTGGAGTAACGGTGGTTACCATTGGCATTGCAGGAAAAGGAGACCTACGTTATGGCTAAATGAATGGAACATTACCTAAAAGTTGATACAGAAAATGTATTATTTCGAAATGGGTCTGGATAAATCATGAGTGATAAGTCTACCCCTGATTAATAAAGGAAACCAGAGCCGTTTAAGACATATCCCTAAACTGACTGGAGGATAGAGAGATATATATTTTTTTCCTTGGTGACCTTCCTTGGGAAAAAAAAAAAAATCCTGGCTGGGAGAACATGAAACTGGCCTCATGAGACACTTCTAAGGCCCTGGTGTCTGACAACAGACACACTTCGACCAGTGATATTGAGCCACTAACCAGTCAAAACCCCACTGCTTCTCTGCAATTGGAAGAATGGTGATCTCATCTTTATTCAGCCTGACTCCAGGCATACTGAGAGCTCTTTTCAGTGCTCTCCTTTGCTTTTTCCAGCAAATTCCCAAAGGCCTACCAAGACCAGATGTGCAAAGAGGTGAAACACAGATGCAAACATAAATTCTTCTCTCTGTGACAGTGATTGCTCAGCCATGCATGCCACCACCCATGTGAAGTGTATGGTTCACTCAGAAAAATCAAGTGCACATGGTACTAACACTGCTCAGGTTTCCAGAGATGGAACTGGGATCACAGGTAATGTGTGCCTGTGTGACTACTGGGATGACCACTCAGGTGGTGTGGCTGAAGGAATGAAGTTGTTTCCCTTGTGTGACTCTATGGAAATTAATTTTTTCTTAGGGCTATAGTATGAATTGAAGGCCACAAGAGAAGTTAACAGTTATATTGAAAGGAAAGTCAGGGAAGGCAATAACACTGGCCTGGAGTTAAGCGGACGTGAGATCATGTACCAACTCCATTATTGCTGCATGACTTGAGGGCAACCACTTGACCTAAGAACTCACTTTCTGTTACTATTAAAAGATAGAATGGGAAAGTTCTAATGGCCCTGTGACTCTATAATCCAGCCTGTGCCTAACATCAGAAAAACTCTGTAAAATGTAGTGCAAAGCCAGTGTGTGTATGCCCAATCTAGTTAAATAATTCCCAGACAAAAGATGTACCACCCAGAAAAAATTGATTGGCTAAATCTAGTGGGGTGGTCAGTGCTCCTGTCTCATAGTATTGTTCCTGTTAGCTTGCTTGCCTTTCCTGATCTTCATCCTTGGTTCCCAATCCCTGTATAATTAGCTGCTTCTCAACTGGTCTCCCTACATCTCCCAGTGACCTCCCAGGAAGCAATTCTGACTGTCCCAAGACCATGTCTCTTGGAACACAGAGTGATTCTGATGCTACTTTCTGCCCTATCTCCCACTTTGTCCCTGCCTCATCTGGTGTTTTAAGAGCTAAAACTTGGGAGAGAGCCAACCAACGCAAGGACTTGAGAAGAAACCCAGTTCTTCACGTCCCATCTCAGCAGCAAAAAGATTAATCTTTGCTTTTTACAGGGTAAACTAGATTAGCTGTCAAATAACTTTTCCCCAGATTCTAACTATATGACAAGAGAAAAACTAAATTGCTTTCAGTATTTAGTATCAGAAAAATTGGGTTCTTACTTCTCAAAATGAGATGGTTAGAATCAGTGCTAAGATTAACATGCCCCTTTTTTCTCTGATTAGTGTGAATGTCACCACCAAACAGTCAACAATAGAATAATTACACAATGAAGCTTCGATGACGATGTTGTTTATTGAACCGTTACCATGTACTCATCTAAGCACATTACATGTACTAATCCACTTATCCTCTCTCCAGCCTCCACAAAATAACTATTATTCTCCTTACTTCACAAATGAACAAAATTAGGGGCACAAAGAGGTTAAGTAACTTGTTGAAGATTCCACAGCTAATAAGTGGTAACAGCAAGTTTCTAACACAGTCTGACTCCAGGAAACTTCTGTGCCTACGATCTGTTTATTTCCTGCTGGAATGCACCTATTCATCAAATATTTATTAAGTTCTCACTATGTGCAAAGCACTTGCACATAGTGCATTTTATGCTTTGCTCATAAAGCATTTTATCTGGTGAGAGAGACAGAAATTAAACAAATGATTACACAAAGCATTTGAATTACAATTGTCATTGGTGCTATGAAGAAGCTGAGTGCTTCCTGGAAAAACTATAACAGAGAGAATGGAGCCCTGCCAGGGAGTCAGAGAATGTTCCCTGAGAAAGTGTCAATCAAGCTGAGAGGTGAAGGGTGAGAAGGAGGGAGGGAAACACGTACCATGTCAAAGGAACAGCATGCACACATGCCCTGAGTCAGGGACGAGCTCAGTATTGGGGAAACCAAAAGGATAGGATGATGGAGTCAAGCAAGAAGGGTATGAGAGAAGAGCAATGCAGGAGCCCAGTCATGCAGATCTTTGTAAGTCAAAATAAATCTTTGGCCCTTTATCCCCAGAGCTACTGTCAGTCCCATTGGTTATCTCCCTTTGTGCTCCAAATCCACCCTCCACCCTTTCCAAGTGTGCTCTGGGCCCTGGGGAGCTGACCTGGATGGCCTATATCCATGAGCTTCCCTACCTTCTGGCTTCTAGTTGGGTTCCACCAATGGGAGGCACATACAGACAGAAGATCAGAGGATGGGTGAACATGGAGGTCAAGATATCTGCTCCCCAGGCTCTCTCCTTGTATGGTGTGGCTGCAAAAATTCCTCTATGTAAAACCATAAACTTTGTTAAGTAGTGCAATCCTTTAGCTATTACAGTGTTTCACATCCTTTTCTTTTCTTCATTATTGCTCCCCCACTCTGGAACTTTGGAATGCATTTTGTGTTCCTAATTGGTCCCCAATGAAATTAGTTGTATGTAGCCTATGTATATCTGTGCTCTGTACATAACAAAGAGCATTTTTTTTTCAATGCCCACAACCAATTTCTGCCCCCTTGAAGGGTGATATTACCCCTATTGAGAATGCCTGAGTTACGGCTGCTCCCTCATCGTGACCCTCAGTCCAGGGGCAGCCCTGGGGGTGCAACATCATTCCTTGTTAGTTTCCCTTACCAAACTTTTAAAAGTTCACTATTTGAGTGAACCATCTCCTTCCAACCAAATTGCTGACTGGTACAGTAGCCATTATAAAGCCTGAAGAAGGAGGTTTGCATTTTATTCCAATTTGCATTTTAAAATTTTGTTGGGACCAGGTGCAGTGGTACGTACCTGTAACCCTAGCACTTTGGGAGGCCAAGATAGGAGGATCACTTGAGGTCAGGAATTTGAGATCAGCTTGGGCAACATGGCTAGACCCCACCTCCACAAAAAAATAATTTTAAAAAATTAGCTGAGTGTGTTGGTGGATACCTGTGGTCCCAGCTACTTGGGTGGCTGAGGTGGGAGGATTGCTTGAGTCCAGGAGATTGAGGCTGCAGTGAGCCATGATTGTGCCAGTGTGATCCAGCCTGGGTGACAGAGACCACAACTCAAAACAAAACAAAACAAATCAAAACACTAAAGGGGGTAGGAGTGAGTGAGGGCAGATGTTAATGGACCTCATTATGGCCATTAACAATTTTAAGGCCGTTAACATAGTGCCAATTGCAGGGAATGATGTTCTACATACTAGAGGACATTTTTCAAGTTTAATCTAAATGATTACTGTCACTACATTAAACTCAAGTCTCTGGTTTAATGTAGCGGTGATGACCTCTTGAAGGAAAACACAGTGTGAGAGTATCCTCCAATTCATATTATCATCCAAGCCTTTGTAAAATTTACAAGGAAGCTGAGGAAGGGAGCAGATGACGTTTCCTCAGCATTTTAGAGTGGTATTTAAAGAAGAAAAGGCATAAGCTCAATTCTGTCTACATGCAGGGTCACAGACCAAATGTATTCTGAAGCTCTTCAGGGTTCAAAGCAAGTCACAGCAGGAGCCACCACTAATTGAATGCCCCAAGTACTCTACTAGGCACTTTAAATACATTGTCTGATTAATTACTTCAATAGGGCCAGGAAGGGTGGCTCATGCCTGCAATCCTAGTGCTCTGGGAGGCCAAGGTGGGAGAATCACTTGAGGCCAGAAGTTCAAGATCAGCCTGGGCTCATAGTGAGATCCCATCTCTACGCCCCAAAAAATTAAAATTAAAATTAAAAAATTTCTTAAAAATCACCCCAATAGCCATCCAGGATTTGTCATTATTTCCCCACTTCAGAGATGAGTAAACCAAGGTTCAAAGAAATAAAGCAACATTCCTAACATCAAGCAATAGCATCTAGATGGTACTTTCTATCATTTAAAAGTCAAACTTACTTTAGCTACTTAACAATACTAAACTCAACATAATCCTGTCTATAGAAAAAGCATAGTTGGCAAATAATTTTAATTCCTCATTTCAACTCCATCTGATTGGAAATGACTGCCTGTAGAACTGTAACGAGAAGAATTCTGAGAGTGAACTGGGCAAAGCCGGAAACATTGCTATAATTGGTTAGTGATGTCTGTCACAGACAAGAAAGTGGGGAATGGGGGCGTACGTGCCACTTCTTCCAGGCTTCTGCTACCCAAAGATATTTAAAAGTCAATACCTCTTACCTCGTGCTCACACCCGGCCAGGCTCCAACTTGCACTGACTGTTCTCATGGTGTTAAGTCTACCTAGAAGTGTGATGCTATATTTTCAAACAAGATTTATGTCTATTACTCCACAACTTAGGCCAATAATCTTGTAAAATTAACGTGTGGGAAAAGTCCTCTTTCATTACCTGTCATATACTCAGCATGCTGACATTTCCAAGGGTCAAGGAGCTATTTTCACATAATATCACTCGGCCATGGAGATATGAACTGAATTCTCTGGCATCTTCCCTGCTGCCCTCCCCGAGATGGGTTCTATGATCTCTCATGGAATAGAGACTAGAAAGAGAAGCACTCAAAAGCAACTGTTACCCCAGGTAAGCACCGTAGGATTCCAGTGGGTAGTGGTGTTTTTATCTGGCAGAGGAATATGAAACCACATAAAACAGAAAAACCACTAGCTCCTCCAGTAGGGGAAGACAGTTGAGAATGGAAATCACAAACATTTAATTGTAGCTATATATGAACAGATTTAGTAAATCATGAACTGTTCTCTGGTATACTATTTATTCATTTATTAATTCATCTAAAATGTGAAGAAGATAATGTAATAAGAACAGAGTGTCCTCCCTAAGTTGCAATTGGAGCAATAGTTCTCTGGAAACAGAATAGAAGCAAGAGAAAATACAAGTGCAATGACAAGACCATATGGCATCCTGGCCAGCTGAGTGACAGCAATCATAGTCAGTGGGATATGTTCATAGGCAGAAGGAATTCTGCAGCCCTGTGGATCACAGGAGACCTCACAGAGAGAACAGGGCTGCTATGAGCTCTGAAAGTGGGCAGACATTGACTTTGTTCTGCTAAGACAACTTTAGTACATAATGTCTCCCAAATCTCCAAATGTGTCATGGATAAGCCAAGCTCACACTGATCTACCAGTGCCTGAAACATCCATGCTCAGTCTAATTTTACAATAAAATGAAGATACCGAAGTACGTACCTTGGAGGCAGTTGTAAATAGTGAAAGGAATTAATACAGTGCCAAAGTGCATGGTAAACACTCAAGAAACATTAACTTTTATTGGCAGTAGTACTATTATAATTTCTGGTATTATATACATGGCAGACAATAATCACAATGATGATTATACAACTCCTGATGACATTCACAAATATTGGAGCAACTACTGTATCTGGATCGCCAATGACTAACATCTTCTATGTTCAATTGTATTTTCTTGTTCATTCCACGCCACAGCTCTCTGCAGACAGCTATTACTCTGGCTGTCTATTACTCTCAAGTCTGGCTGTCTTGATTATCACTTGATGCAAAAATCAAAGCACTGTTAATGTATCCACCCCCAATGCAGACTGGTGAGGGGGAGGGAGGGAGAAATTCTCCACGCTGTTTAGGTATCATTCAGAATAGCCCAAGTACGATTTAAAGTTTTGAACTCCTCATCTTGATTTTTAGGTTGCTTCTGGTTTCTTCCCAGCTTCTTTCAGTATCACGTGGTGGTCAAGAGCATTGGAGCAGGCCAGGCATGGTTGATCTTGCCTGTAGTCCCAGAACTTTGGGAGGCCAGGAATTCAAGACCAGTCCTGGACACATGGAGACCAGTCTATTAAAAAAATAAAAAAAATTCAAACTAGTCAGGTGTGGTAGTGTACTCTTGTAGTCCCAGCTACTTCAGAGGCTGAGGTGGGAGGATCACTTAAGCCCAGGAGGTCAAGGGTGCAGTGAGCTATGATGGCACCACTGCACTCCAGCCTGGGTGACAGGGCAAGACCATGTCTCAGAAAAAAAAAAAAAAAAAAGAAGAAAGAAAAATAAAAAAAAAAAAAACAAGAATTTAGAGCCACGCTTAGCTCAGGGCAACTACTTTCCTCATTGGGTCCCTGTACACATCTACCCCAAAGGCCCTTCCTGACTCCTCCTGATTTCTTCACCGTCTCTCAGCCCACCCTCCACCCCAGTAGTCCTGCATCCCCTGCACCACCCCATAGGCGACTGAACTCTGGCAGCAGCTGTAGGCTCACCTATTGTTGACCTTTGTCCTGCCCTGTCCCTAAGCTCACCATGACTGCCTCCCTTTTCCCTCAGTGAGGCTGGAATGCCTGGATCAATCACCGTAACAAACACATATGACTCCCTGAGCCTCCTCTTCGCATTCCTTACCTCCCTTCCTTTCTTTTCTAGGAATTTTGAGTCAGGTGCCCTTCTTGTACCCCACTCTGTCCCTCAGACCTCACCCCTCTTCCATCACCCCAGTTCAGTGGGTTTTCTGTCCTCTGAGATGAGTTGTGCCCCACCCTCTGCTCAACCCTCTCTCTTTCTGCCTTTGTCTTTCCAAGGTGTGGGCACAAGGGACACAGGTGTGTGGGCAGTCGAACCACTTAGTAGGGATGCACTGTGGGAGTCACTCTTTTGTGCATTCACATAGCTGTGTGCACCAGGGCCCTGAGTGAGGCAGCTCTGGGAGGAGAGTCATGCAATTGCGGGGTCAGGTCCAGTCTTTATTTAAAATTTTGATCATATATTCCATGTGAATTATTTTGCGTCAATTAAGGACTTTGAAAAAACTTACATTAAAATGTGATCTATTTAGATTGCTAAGCTTTGGGACACTTGAGGTAAGTGTCTCATTTGCCTCACCTAGTTCAGCTCTCTGAAGGGCATCATACACCCTCTGATAGCTGCTCTCAGGGCTAAAGATGGGACATATCTGAAGAGCTTAGTACAGTATCCAGAGCACTGCACTTCACAAATGCTGTGGCTATTATCGCCTGCCAAAGGGGAACTAGTGCTTCAGCCGTCCATGCTTAGCCTCATATTCACCTTTTCAGACCCTCTTTTGCAGTCTTCTCTCTCTCCCTCCTCCAACCATGCCTCAAGGGTACCTCACCCCAACAATCACCCCAATGACCTAGCAACATCTCAACAGAACCAAAAACTCATCAAATGAAATTTCTAATTTTTTAGCATCAACAAAATTGTCATGCAAATGATGCATATGGCAGACCTGCAAAGTCAAATCAAAGAAAAGATGCTACAACTTTAAACATCACACTTAAAAAGAAAATCTGTGTCTTTGCCAAAAACAAACACTAACATTAAAATTCCCTTGTTGAAAATCTACCAAAACTAAAGAGGTGATAGCACTGACTGCCAAGGGGTGGTACTAACAGAACAATGAAAGAGACCTTGCAGTCTGGAGGTGCAGGTGGAAGGCAGAGGGCTACAGGAAGGGGGGGAAGTGAACCCTAGGACAGCTATCATCTTGGAAAGAATAAAGATGGTTTTGACTATCATCTTTCAGTGTAACCATCCTCCAAAACTGAAGAGAGTCCATCACAGGAAGACTTTTCACTTGTCAGTCAGCAGAGAAATTTTTAAAAGAGGTCCACATTAGAATTGTCCCTAGCCCCCAGTTTGACATCCATTGTATCCCACTGCAGTCATGCATCACTTAATGACAGTGATATGTTCTAAGAAATCCATCATGAGATAATTTTGTTCTTGCATGAACAACATACAGTGCACTTGCACAAACCTAGATTATGAAGCCGACTATACACCTAGGCTATACAGTGTAGCCTATGGCTCCTAGGCTGCACACCTGTACAACATGTTACTGTACTGAATAGTGTAGGCATTGTAATTGTATACAAATACAATGGCACGTTTTTGTATATCTAAACATATCGCAGTGTAAAAACGGTACAATAAAAATACCATGGGGCCACCATTGTACATGCAGTCCAGCATTGGCTGAAATGTCATTATGGTAGGCATGACTGTACTTCCCCTACTTGAAAGGAAGTTTAATCCACAGGATTCTGATTGATTTACACCTAACTCATCACAACATTATACTGAGACAGCTTTTGGAGAGTCAGAAAAATTCCAATCCTTCTTTCATTTTCTCATACTGCTTCCTCAATTCCCACCTCCCTCATTTTGTGGACGTGGACTCTTCCTTTGGCCAGCCATAAATCACCTTCACCTCAAAGGCTGCAGTTGAATTCCCCACTTCCAGCCCAGGATATTTCTTTGGGTTTGCAATTTGGCAAACACAAGTTCTTTCATCCCTATAAATGGAAATCCAAACATGTCTTTTGCAGAAACCCCCCACCTATCGACCCCCCTCCTGCTACCCCCTGTCCAGCCACAGCCATCACACTGATTACGCTGATATGAAATAAAACAGATGTGCTCAGAAATGCGCCATGCTCACTTGCCCTTCCCCGCCCCACCACCCCAAGCACCCATTGCCAGCCAGTGACTCCCACAATGCAAGTCAGTGCATGCTGGTGCTCAGGGTTCCTCCACTGTTGGCTCCTGCTAGAAGTACACTGGACTGTACAATGCCTTGCTTGTACTACAGGGTCAAATGACAGCTGCCAAGAGGTTAAAAAAATTCAGCCCCAAAGCTCTTAGAGTAAGTGCAGAAGGTGGGTCAAGGGTAGAGCAATGCAGGAAAACATTAAAATGGAAAATTTAATGCCTGCGATTTGTGGCAGTCAGAGCTCATCTACTCAGCAAATGTCTTATTTAAAGCTAGTTGAGAGTGTGTGTGTGTGTGTGTGTATGTGTGTGTTCTTTTAAATCCTGTTCTCAAAGACCCATTAACATATCATGCACATACCCTTCTAGGAGTAAGTTATCAGTTTCATGGTTTAACCATTAAACTGAGAAAAACAAGTCATTTGTAAACCAAATACAATTCATAAGTTCCCAGTTATGAAGTAATCCCTGATATCCAGGCCAAAGCCCTTGAGACAGCTCAGCATAACCACGTTTTGGTGATCTGGTGATGAAAGATATATTATTGAAATCCAGGAAACCTTGGGAAAAAAATGTAGAGCAAAACTATCTAAATCGAAATGAAATGCAGATCGCTTGGCTGCCAGCAGAAGTTTCTTCCTTCCTTCCTTCCTTCCTTCCTTTCTTTTTTCCTCCCAAAAAGTCAGCCTAAATATCACAAGGCTTAAGGCGTGCAATTAAAAGATTTATATGCAGCGCTAGATGCAACACAATTGCATGGTTTCAGGGTCTGTGGCATTTTGGAGATGGATTGGAGGGGCTTGTGGAGGACAGGGACTGACACATGACCCATCTCCTCCTCCCTCCCAGCCCTGAGGCTCTGCTGGTGCCACTCTCAGCACTCATTTTTCCCAAGCTGTCTAAGCCTGTTCGGCTCTCCCATATGACTAGAGTTACTAGAATATTCACCACGTATGGTGGTTGGCCCGAGCTACCTTGTCCCGAGTGGCATTTTTATTAAATGACACCATTTGAGGCCTGTTAGGGAAAAGAAACCCTATGGGAAAGTCAGATAGCTTAAGAAGACAAAAGACACTCTGTCTGGCTCAGTTGATACAGTTATTGCAGGATTTCACACTTTTCGCTCAACTCCCAAGTCCTCTGCAAGCCAGACTTACGATCGCAGACTGACTGTCCCTATTCCAACTCAAACAGGAAGGTCTCTAGATTCAGGAGCGACTTCACTCACAATCCCAGAACTTTCACCTGTAAAAGGGACATAACTTGTCTGTAACAGTTGCCAGAGAAGACAGTATTATTCATTAAGATTGCCAAGCCAGCAATGAGATCAGTGGTTTCTCTCCCAACTATTTCCCTTTTCTCACCTGCCAGAATTAGAATTTCAAATATATTAGCTCTTTCTCCTTGGGCATTCTTTCCCTCAATGCCACCTCCATTATCAACAGTTCCCCAGATTTCAGTAATGAAACCCCGGTGTGGAGTAGATGCCTTCTGAAAGGAGATGTTATTAACAGAGAAATGTACCCTGACTGGTTCGATGTCTGCAGAAAGAAAAGTCGGATGTGATTCAGTGGCCATATTTTAAGAACACTCTGTCAATGACAGTTGGAAACATATGTTTTTTATAAATTTCTCATTCCAAAACAAAGACTGACAGTAAAGCCCAGGGCTTTGATATTTATATAAATTGTTAAGTGGTTCACTGGGGAAAGTACATTTCAATTAGCATGTCACTGCTCATCATGCAGGCTTCAGGAAAGGCGTTCTGATTAAGCTGGCTGTTTAGCAATACATCAAATGTTGGGGCTTACCTAAGAGTTGTTCTCTTCAAGGCCATTGGCATCATCTGATGCCCAGCTGATTTTCTGGGTTTTTATTTGAGATCAAATGAGACATTCAAAATCCTACTTTAAACTGCATCAATTCAAAAAAATCACTCCATTTTAGTTCAATAAACAGGAGCCAAGCAACTGCTCGTTGGAAGGCATCAGGCTCGGTGAGGTACAGAAGAGCTCTGAGTCAGCCCTGAGTAAGTCCTGGCTTCTTAAGAGGCTATGATCTGGGATCGTTCTTGATATAAATGATGTTGGTTATCAATTGTTTTATAGCTATTTCTGGTTTTGTGTTCTTTCAGGGAAGAAGACGTGAACTATAGTCAAAACCAAATGAAACAAACTGCCTCTGCTTGTGGCCTTACGAAACTACAATTCTGCATGCGTCAAATAAGAGATTTTTTTTTTCTCAGACTCTCTTCCCATTCGTCTTTTTAGGCTGAGATTATGTTCATAAGCTATAGGTAAACCAACAACTCATCACTCAAAAGTCTTGCTGGTAGCTATTCTTCCCCCTCTCTTTTCCGTACTCTGCTGCCGCCCTTAGGACAACCTTATAAGTTAGGAGGTTTTCTGTTGGATTTTGTTTTTGATGTGCCACTGTTTGCATCTCATTAACTCGTGCAGATATCCTAAAGACTGACAGTACGATTTTGTTCAATTCAATCCAGGGGAATATTCCAATCTCTCCCAGCCTGAAGAGTTCAGGAAAAACAAAGACACCAAATTTGTTTCCCCTATCTACCTAATTTAGTAGTTGTCACCGTAAATTAGTCAAGAGAGAAATAATTACCCATGGCTGGCTTGAATTTGGGAACCAAGTCTGGTTGGCAGCAAAAAAGAAAAAAAAAAGTGGGCGGGGGGAAACAAGAGAACAATCAGTTCATATGGGAAATGTGAGGTAAGAAGGTGGTATGGTTATAGGACACAGGGCAGGTCTACGCCCAAAATATCTCTGACTCATGTCTGAAATTCTGCCATTTGTGATTCATCCCTTTGTGTTGTGCATTGCTCTCTTCCTGTATTTGTTTTAAAATATCCAAAGTCCAAGAAAGGTAACAAAAGCAGTTTCTAATTCAACCAGTATATATTTATTGAGCTTGTTCTATGAATCAAGCATGGCATTTCAAAAAGAAATAAGATGCAGTCATTGCCTTCAAAAAGCTCACCTAGCAAGATGCAAGAAGTTTCATATCTTAGAAGGCACTCTCCTGATACCCCACCCCTTTAATTACGGCTCTCCTCCTTCCTCTCTTACGCAAGCACATTGAGAGTGTACCTTCTCTAACTCTGCTCCCATGCATTACATTTATTTCCCCACCTTCAGTCTCCTCCCCACACCAGTTCTATGAAGGGTGTCACCAGGGACTTTCTAATCGCCAAATCCATCATTTTTTCTGTCCATATGTTATGTAATCTCCCTAGAGGGGTTGACTTTTCCAAACACTTCTTTTTTAGAACTCTCCTCTCTTGGTTGCTCGCACTAACTCCTCTTCTTTTACTTCTTTTTAGATGTTGGTAGACTCTAGGGTTCATTCCTTTGGCCTCTTGTCCTTATTCTATTCAAAGGTTTTCAACCAGGGGTGATGATGTTCCCCCAGGGACATTTTGCAATGTCTGGTGACATTTTCTTGGTGGTCCCAACTTGGAAGGGGGAATGCTACTGGCATCTAGTGGGTAGAGGCCAGGGATGTTGCTAACTCCTGCAATGCACAGGCAAATCTTCTACAACAAAAACTGCCGCATCCAAATGTCAATAGTGCCAACAGTAAGAAACCCTATTCTATGCTATTGCTAAGAGGCACTGCTCCCATGCATGGTTTCTGTGACGACTCCTGTGCAGATATCACTCAAAGCATTATTTTTGAACAAAATGGAGAGAACAGAAGCTCAGAGCCATGCATCCAGTGGGCCGTAGTTATTTCTACCTGTAGATCCCACAAGCACCAGGCAGTGAAGTGAACAGAGCAAAAGCTGAGCTCATCTTCTTCTCTTACAAAGCATCTCTTAATTGATGATGGTATCCAGTCACCCCGACTTGAACCCTGGGAGTTTACCTCACCTCTTTCCTTCCTGATCACTAAGTCTTTCTGATTCTACCTCCTAAGCAGTTCTCAAATCACTGCCTCCATAACCACTACCTTGGTTCAGGCCCTTCTCATTATGACTTGCACTCAAAATAGACTTGGAACTGATGTTTAGTCTCCAGACTCACACCCCTGCCATCCATCCCTTACACATAAGCAGACAGATTGTCTATAACCCCCTTCATCACCACCCTACATCTTCTTCACATGAAGTTAATTATCACAACAATGCCAGATGTTTATTGAGTCTTGTTCTAGGTGCTTTATATGAATTCTGTATTTATCTCACTTACAGGATGGGGCTGTTATACCCATTTTATAGATGGGCAAGTCAAAATTGGGGAAAGCTTATTAACTCAGCTATAATCACATAGCTATAAGTGGCAGAATAGAGGTTTAAGCCTACAAATGTCAATTTCAAGCCTAACATCCATAATGACCATGTACTACTCTCCCAGATGTCTTCACAATGGACATATTCTCCTATAGAAGAGGAGTAACTGAACATATCACATATAGTGGAGTGCTAATCTAACATAAGGTAATTTATTTTTAGGTATCAGTCATCTTTGTTCAAAATTCTATTATAGCACTTACTACACGGTGGTTTTTGTTTGTTTAATTCAAATAAATTGCAAATATATATATTTAATTCATATTTAATACATAATAAATATGTAAATATAAACATATTTATATCTGCACACATATTACAGATTAAACATAAAATCTGCACTTAACACTGGGGGCTTATAGTCAAGTCCCTACACAGAGATGTAACTGACTGGCCTGATTGTAGATCCTTTGGGTGCTGATCCAGAGTTCTTGCTCTAATAAAGTGGCGCATCAGGACAACTTCACTAACTTTTCAGGTTTTCCAAAAATTAATCTAGGCTTTGCACAGACAATTCCTAATTCTCAAACTTCTGATTGGTAAAACAAAAACAGTTAGAACTGACTATAGTCACTGTCTTCAATTACTCTCCTTCTATTGTCTCTTGAGCCTACCTGGATCAACCCTCCATCCTCTCCCTCCACCATCACTACCTTATTCAAGGCCATGCTTTTAATCCAACAGTCTCCATTTTACTTGATTTAGCAGCAGCATCTGACCTTAAAAGTTCAGATGCCCTAAATGGGAGAGATGCAAGAGAGAAAACCTGCGTCATATCCACTAGATCTTACAAAAGCAAGAAACAAACTTTTATTGTGTTAAGGCACTGTGATTTCAGGGTATGGCAGGAAGAATAATGGCCCTCCAGAGATGTCTATACCCTAATCCCCCAGAACATACGAATACATTTCCTTACATTGCCAAAGGAACTTTGCACATGTGATTTAGGGTATGGGCTTTGAGGTGGGTCATCTGCGGGAGTCCAGTTGAATCACATAAGTCCTTAAAAACTGAACTTTTCTCAACTAGGTCAGAGAAATTCCACGTGAGAAGGACTCAACATGCCATTGGGGGCTTTGAAAATAAACAAAAGGGGCTGCGAGCTAAGGAATGTTGTGGCTGCTGGAAACTGGGAACTGGGTTCTCAGGGTATAGTCAGCCAAAAAATGGAAACCTGGTTCCTATACCCATGGGAACAAACTTTTACCAACAACCTGAAGGAGTGAGGAAACAGATTCATGCTTAAGTCCTCAGAAAGGAATGCAACCCTGCCAGAACCTCAATTTGGGTCTGGTAAGTCCTGTGCCAGACTTCAAGACCTATAGAACTGTAAGATAATATATTTGTGTTATTTTAAGAAATGAAATTTGATGTGATTTATTATGACAAAAAGGAAACTTATATACAAGGTAATTTTGTTACTGTAGCATACCCCTGACAATACTAACTAATGCATATATGTAGAGCACTGAAGTGCATAGTAAACTCAATGAACCTAATCTATAACAATTTTTTTAACTTTTAAAATTTTTTTATTTTAATTTTTATGTATACATAATAGTTGTACATATTTATGGGGCACATGTAAATAATAATTATTTTTATTATATGATGTAACTATTTCATGTGACCAGACTCTCATAAAAAAACTACATCGAGTCCCACTGCATAGCAACAGTTTTGGATATTTCAGGATAATTCTGATGCTGATTGAGGTGACTCTAGGCACTGAAATTCTCCTAGAAGGGCCAAACTTTCTAGTTTTCAGTGGAGAAAGAGTGTCATGGCTCTTGTTACCTCATCAGCATCAGAGCTGACAGGCTGGAACAAGTACCTCCCTGCCCCATATCAACATGGCTCACCCTATGTAGTCCTTTTACAGTCTTCCTTGTAGCAAGCATCCACAGCATTGATATCCTAGGGACTTCAGATAAATAAAAGTGAATAAACAATAAATAGAGCCTACACAAATGTCAACCCAAACTTGAAATTACTAGGGATAAAGTTAGATTAATCATGGAAGGAGGACTTGTTTCTCTGAAGCGTTACGGAAACAAATACTCAGCAGTACCAGAAAAAAAGACCCCAGAAGTTCCAGGGATGGCTGATGGAGTAGGTCTTGGTTTTCTCACCCACCCAAGGCCTCACTCTGCTTATGGAGTGAGGAACACCTCACTCCTCAAATGAAACATCCTAAATCCTACTTTAAACTACATCAACTCAAAATTTGACTGGAGACATTTGAATGTCTCATTTGGTGGGAAAGTAATTTTTGCCACCAAAGTCTGGTCCTCAGTTGAGTGCGTATCAGGGAAGACCAAACCTGAGAAATAATTGCTGATCTCAACCTCAGGCATCACCTTATCATGTGGTGTCCTGATGAGGAAAATCTTCTGGACCCACATCAGGTCACCTGGATTCTAGCCCTGGCTTTGCCACTACACCTTATGTTACTTTGCTTTGGCAGTTCTTCTTTCTAAATCTTAATTTTCTCATCTGTGAAATGAAAATAATATCAGTCTTTTCCCTACCAGCTGTACTAGTTACTGTGAATCTCCAACAAAAACATCGATGCTTGCAGCTCTATGGTTCTGAGTATGATAAGGAAGAACACAGCAGCCAGGGTAAGAAGGAACGCTCCAGGGGCACTGGGGAAAGTCAAAGCAAAGCCAGGCAGAATGAGGTGTGACCTTTCCTACCACAAAACTCAGGACATGAGAGGAATCTAAGGCTTCCCAACTTTCTCCCTTCACTATTGGTTGGCATGGGAGACAGAAACCCTGTTTCTCACAATCACAGATGGAAGCTAAAAAAATTAATCCACTTGGGGGAATAAGCACAGTTATTTATTCCTGTTGAGAGGTAAGTAGTAGAGGCTGGTTTCTTAAAACCAATTCTGGATAAAGGCAGAAGTACCTCAAAAGGCTTAGGTACCTGGGAGTAGGTGCTGACAGCCACAGGAGCATGAGAAGGTGCACCTCAAAGACAAACACTGCTGATATCTCTGCAGCAAGCCAACCCTGTGAGGCTACCCTGGGTGAGATCAATTAGAGGGTGCCAACCACCACCCCACAGGCAGGGCCAGATGAGTAGCCAGGCCCTTTCTTCATCATCCCAATATCTGCCACCATCCCCAGTCTGAGTCATTAAAAAGATTTACAGACATCCATTCTCAGTACAAAATAGTCAATTAATTATCTCTGCTTTGTGAAAATCTTTAAACCAATCCTTAAGACTTCAGGCCATCACTAATAGGACCAAAGACTGTCCTCACAAGGTAAACTAGAGTACAAGGTAAACTAGAGTACTTGGGATTCTTCCTCAAATTCATTAACAGTGACTGCCACTTCCTAGAAATATCAGCTGTTTCAGCAGACAAGGTTTTGGTCCTGTCCCAGCTAGTCTTCTAAGGTTTTCAATATTACTACCTTGACAATAATAAGTAACCCCATGGCTTTTCAGTTTTGTTCTATAGCTATTTATTGAGAATCTATGATATGCCTAGAGAGAGCTACAAAAAGAATAAAGCATGTAATTTCTCCCCCCTGGAGCTGTGACTTCTGGCTGGAGAAACAAGAGTAAGTGTACCGAAGAAAAACCACAGTGACCACTCTGGACAGTGAAGCAGCAAGATGAGATTGGGTCTAGTTTTGAACCACTCCCTATGCTGATGTTAACAAGGCATCTTCTTCCGGATGGCATTTGTAGCTAATTCACAACTATGGGAGGGATTTTTTAAAATGTTATCTTTGTTAGAGAAAGATTAGAGAGACACATATCAAAAGTTAACTAGTTGTCCCTTCAAGTGAAACAGTAAGAGTGCCTTTTCTTCCTTTCTACTTTTGTGTGTTTTCCAAGTTGTTTTAACATGTAATGGGAAAGGTAGCATACATTTTATTTTTAAAAGGAAAAATAAAGGCAGTTGTCCATATGGATGCTGAGAGGCCCTAAGTTTTTAATGCAGTCAGCCAGTGTGTACTCATCAGAAATGTGTCCCTTTCCATGCAATAACTGTATGACTCTAACTTCTAGTAAGATCCCAATCTTATCATCTATGGAGATTTTGAGGACATAGGGAGCATGCAATCTTTGTCCAGAGTCACACAGTTGGTAAGCAATGGAGATGACAAGGAAAGCCAGGCAGGCTAGCACTGGAAATTGCTCCTGGCCATTCTGTTCTACTACAGACTTTTTCAATAAATTGGTGAGCACAGGTTTTCCTTGTAAATGTCTAAAAAGTCTTTCAAATCTTATTTGAAAGTTTTTCAAAAGGAAAAAAGAAAGGAACCCACAAAAAGGGAACCAGTTAGGCTTCAACATATTCCTCAGCCATTTCACCATGGGTGTATGTGGACTATAGGAGTATGTCCTGAGTTGACACATTCCCCCTAAACGTGAAATTGTGATATAGAAGGGCTATGAACTGTGAAAGGTGGCAGGAGCCGCCGAAGCAAACACAGGCTCCCCAGGAATCCAGGCATTAAAGTCAAGGTTTACAGTAAGTGATGAATGCCAACCAGTGTTCTGATTCCAGCATGGACTTTTGTGAAATTCATACTCCAGTGTCTTAAAATGCTTCATGCATGAAATGCACATTTCCCTTATTTTATAATTAGTTTTTAAAACACATGAACCAAGGGCTTAAACACTTCCTCTATTTTCCACAACAGCTATAAAAACGGGGATTGAGATAGTTTAACGTGGTGAAATTTTCTCACCATACTTTCTACCCCCATTCCTTCTTCCCAGACACAACAGGGCATTATGGAGGGAGGAGAGGGAAAAGTAAGCCTCTTTCTTCCGAGGGCTACGTTGTCTTGACATGGACCTATCCACCAAGCCAGAGGCCAGATGAGTCTTTCACGATGCAGATGTTAACTCCTATCCTACCCGTGATTTCCTGTGAACGGAGCCACTCTCTGAGGTGATCTGAGGCAGAAGATTAACCCTTTCCTAGTTGAAAGACACTTATCTCCCACCTCTGGAATGCTATCTCTGGTTCTACTGAGATGTCATTGTTGATGCCGGTGTCTGTCATGTCTGAGTCTCTTGGTACTAAGATACCTGCCCAGCTCTCCTCACCTCCCACCTTACGGTTGGCAATTCATTTCATAGCCACCAGATACAAGTATATGTTCTAGAGAGCTCTAAGGTATGAAAGAAGCCTGAGAGGAAGGAGAGAGAGGGAGAAAGGCTTCTTGACTGAGTTTTAAAATTAGCTTGGGAGAAGGTCGATTGCCTATTTATGAACTAATCTCTCATTTATTAAGGAGATCTATTCTTTGCTGAGAGAAACTGTGGCCAGAGATGTGAGGAAGGCAGGTTAGATTCCCCAGAGTGCAATGGTTTACATGCCAGAAGAAGTGGGGGACTGAGGATGTAAAGATACAAGTAATCTCCTTCATAACACAAATCGTAAATCATCCAAGTATACAATAGAGTGAGCATGCTGGCTCAGATGGGACAGCAGGCCATTAAGGTTGCTGCTTTTGTTATCTTCCTCAAGACTCTCCTTCCCTTTGAAGAGCTCTCAGATTACCCCGGCCCCACTGCACTGACCTCTGGGAAGAAGTGAGACTGCTGTCAACATTTTGTTTCAAGGGTGTGGAACTATGGCCCTTCTCACAGCACAGAGGAGCTAAAATAAACTCTATAAGCAGTAGAACTTCAAAGCAAAAATTAATTCAGAGATTTAGATGGTGGCTCACAAGATGGAACTTCCTCACCTTCGCTCACCAACTCTAGCCAAATGCTAGGGTCTCCTTCTCCTCCAGTCTGTCTCATGTAGCGGCTGCTACCTAATCATTCCTCATCCTCTCGCCAATCCTGTGTCACCAAGAGCACTTGTCAACATGTCTGCCCTGCTCAAGATTGAGATGGCACACAGCAGGAAGGGCTCAGAGGCGCTGAACATGCCCTCTCCTGCATCTCGCTCTGTCTCAGTGTCTGGCTGAGCCTCCACCCCCCGCCACCCCCAGGGGGACTGGCTCTGTAAATGAAAACCCATCCAGTAGAGACCTACCAGGTCTGAATATAAAACAGATCATCCTGTTATAAGAAATACACAAGGAGCAATGGTTATTTTTGTATGTGGCATTAGAGTGTATTCTTTGTATTTTTCATAGGGAGTCAGAGACATTAGAATTTCCCAACTGTCAGCTTAGAAGTTTTCTTATTTAGACTTTAGGTTTGGTTCCTGTATTAACTAGATATGCAATTTTAGCAAGTCTTGTCACTTCTTAGAGTTAAAGTTTGCTCTTCAAGAAGATATGAGAGTTGGATCAGGTCATCTAGAAGGCTATCTACAGGGCTTCTTCTCTGTGAGTGAAATTCCAAAGACACTTAGCATTTATAATATATAAAGAAGTAATAGACTTGTTTCTTTCCCTCTGGAAGATTATAGTACTAGTGAGTTAAGATTGGGGTGCAGATAACTCTCTAAATAAAGAAGTCTATGCTGAGGGAAAATTAACCAGGGAACAGTGCTGGAGATGAGCAATTCTAAGTGAATGGTGAGAGAAGAAAGTGCTTAAGTAAAGAGTAATGTTAGTGTTGGTCTCTTTCTGGACTCTATTCTTTTATATGAGCATGTTAATATTTCTTCATTACTTATGCTATTGTCTCAATTACTATAGTTTTGTATTGTCCTGATATCTCTTTGTATAGGAACTAAGTCTTTGTTGTTCTTTTTCAAGTTCATCTTATTTTTGGCCCTTTGATTTCCATACATATTTTAGTATCAGCTTGCCAATTTGTATTTTAAAATACTGATGAAAATGTTGGAACAACTCAGGGGCTTCCAACATGGCCAAATAGGAACAGCTCCAGGCTACAGCTCCCAGCGTGAGCGACACAGAAGACGGGTGATTTCTGCATTTCCAACTGAGGTACCGGGTTCATCTTACTGGAGCAGTGTCAGACAGTGGGTGCAGGACAGTGGGTGCAGCCCACCCAGCGAGAGTCAAAGCAGGGAGAGGCATCGCCTCACTCGGGAAGCACAAGGGGTGATGGAATTCCCTTTCCTAGCCAAGGAAAACCGTGACACACAGCACCTGGAAAATCGGGTCACTCCCACCCTAATACTGCACTTTTCCAAGGGTCTTAGCCAAGGGCACACCAGGAGATTATATCCTGCACCTGGCTTGGAAGGTCCCAGGCCCATGGGGCCTCTCTCATTGCTAGCATAGCAGTCTGAGATCTAACTGCAAGGCGGCAGCGAGGCTGGGGGAGGAGCACCCGCCATTGCTGAGGCTTGATTAGGTAAACAAAGTGGCCTGGAAGCTCCAACTGGGTGGAGCCCACTGCAGCTCAAGGAGGCCTGCCTGCCTCTGTAGACTCCACCTCTGGGGACAGGGCATAGCCAAACAAAAGGCAGCAGAAACCTCTGCAGATTTAAATGTCCCTGTCTGACAGCTTTGAATAGAGTAGTGGTTCTCCCAGCACGGAGTTTGAGATCTGAGAACAGACAGACCACCTCCTCAAGTGGGTCCCTGACTCCCGAGTAGCCTATCTGGGAGGCACCGCCCAGTAGAGGCAGACTGACACCTCACATGGCCGGGTACCCGTCTGAGACTGAAGCTTCCAGAGGAAGAATCAGGTAGCAACATTTTCTGTTCAGCAATATTCACCCTTCTGCAGCCTCCACTGCTGATACCCTGGCAAACAGGGTCTGGAGTGGACCTCGAGCAAACTCCAACAGATCTGCAGCTGAGGGTCCTGACTGTTAGAAGGAAAACTAACAAACAGAAAGGACATCCACCGAAAAATCCCATCTGCATGTCACCATCATCAAAGACCAAAGGTAGATAAAACCACAAAGATAGGGAAAAAACAGAGCAGAAAAGCTGAAAATTCTAAAAATCAGAGCGCCACTCCCCCTCCAAAGGAACGCAGCTCCTTGCCAGCAACAGAACAAAGCTGGACGGAGAATGACTTTGACGAGTTGAGAGAAGAAGGCTTCAGATGATCAAACTTCTCAGAGCTAAAGGAGGAAGTTTGAACCCATCGCAAAGAAGCTAAAAACCTTGAATAAAGATTAGACGAATGGCTAACTAGAATAACCAATGTAGAGAAGTTCTTACATTACCTGATATAGCTGAAAACTGTGGCAGAAGAACTACATGACAAATGCACAAGCTTCAGTAACCAATTCAATCAACTGGAAGAGAGGGTATCACTGATTGAAGATCAAATGAATGAAATGAAGTCAGAAGAGAAATGTAAAGAAAAAAGAGTAAAAAGAAATGAACAAAGCCTCCAAGAAATATGGGACTATGTGAAAAGACCAAATCTATGTCTGATTGGTGTACCTGAAAGTGACGGGGAGAAAGGAACCAAGTTGGAAAACATTCTGCAGGATATTATTCAGGATAATTTCCCAACCTAGCAAGGCAGGCCAACATTCAAATTCAGGAAACACAGAGAACACCACAAAGATACTCCTCGAGAAGAGCAACTCCAAGACACATAATTGTCAGATTCGCCAAAGTTGAAATGAAGGAAAAAATGTTAAGGGGAGCCAGAGAGAAAGGTCGGGTTACCCACAAAGGGAAGCCCATCAGACTAACAGCGGATCTCTCAGCAGAAACTCTACAAGCCAGAAGAGAGCAGAGGCCAATATTCAACATTCTTAAAGGAAAGAATTTTCAACCCAGAATTTCATATCCAGCCAAACTAAGCTTCATAAGTGAAGGAGAAACAAAAGCCTTTACAGAGAAGCAAAGGCTGAGAGATTTTGTCACCAACAAGCCTGCTCTACAAGAGCTCCTGAAGGAAGCACTAAACAGGGAAAGGAACAACCGGTACCAGCCACTGCAAAAACATGCCAAAATGTAAAGACCATCAATGCTAGGAAGAAACTATCAACTAACGAGCAAAATAACCAGCTAACATCATAATGATAGGGTCAAATTCACACATAACAATATTAACCTTAAATGTAAATGGGTTCAATGTTCCAATTAAAAGACACAGACTGGCAAATTGGATAAAGAGTCAAGACCCATCAGTGTGCTATATTTAGGTGGCCCATCTCATGTGCAGAGACACACATAGGCTCAAAATAAAGGGGTGGAGGAAGATCTACCAAGCAAATGGAAAACAAAAAAAGGCAGGGGTTGCAATCCTAGTCTCTGATAAAACAGACTTTAAACCAACAAATATCAAAAGAGACAAAGACAGCCATTACATAATGGTAAAGGGATCAATTCAACAAGAAAAGCTAACTCTCCTAAATATACATGCACCCAATACAGGAGCACCCAGATTCATAAAGCAAGCCCTTAGGGAATTACAAAGAGACTTAGACCCCTCCACAATAATAATGGAAGACTTTAACACCCCACTGTCAACATTAGGCAGTTCAACGAGACAGAACGTTAACAAGGATATCCAGGAATTGAACTCAGCTCTGTACCAAGCGGACCTCATAGACATCTACAGAACTCTCCAACCCAAATCAACAAAATATACATTCTTCTCAGCACCACATAGCACTTATTTCAAAATTGACCACATAGTTGGAAGTAAAGCACTCCTCAGCAAAGGTAAAAGAACAGAAATCATAACAAACTGTCTCTCAGACCACAGTGCAATCAAATTAGAACTCAGGATTAAGAAACTCAAAATGGCTCAACTATATGGAAACTGAACAACCTGCTCCTGAATGACTACTGGGTACATAATGAAATGAAGGCAGAAATAAAGACGTTCTTTGAAACCAGTGAGAACAAAGATACAACATACCAGAATCTCTGGGACACATTTAAAGCAGTATGTACAGGGAAATTTATAGCACTAAATGCCCAAAAGAGAAAGCAGGAAAGATCTAAAATTGACACTCTAACATCACAGTTAAAAGAACTAGAGAAGGAAGAGCAAACGCATTCGAAAGCTAGAAGAAGGCAAGAAATAACTAAGATCAAAGCAGAATTGAAGGAGATGGAGACACAAAAAACCCTTAAAAAAATCAATGAATCCAGGAGCTGGTTTTGTGAGAAGAACAACAAAATTGATAGACCGCTAGCAAGACTGATAGAGAAGAAAATAGAGAAGAATCACATAGATGTAGTAAAAAATGAGAAAAGGATATCACCACCAACCCCAAAGAAATACAAACTACCATCAGAGAATACTATAAACAACTCTATGTAAATAAACTAGAAAACCTAGAAGAAATGGATAAATTCCTGGACACATACACTCTCCCAAAACTAAACCAGGAAGAAATTGAATCTTTGAATAGACCAATAACAGGCTCTGAAATTGAGGCAATAATTAATAGTCTACTAACTAAAAAAAGTCTAGGACCAGACAGATTCACAGCCGAATTCTACCAGAGGTACAAGGAGAAGCTGATACCATTCCTTCAGAAACGATTCCCATCAATAGAAAAAGAGGGAATCCTCCCTAACTCATTTTATGAGGCCAACATCATCCTGATACCAAAGCCTGGCAGAGACACAACAAAAAAAGAATTTTAGACCAATATCACTGATGAACATCGATGCAAAAATCCTCAATAAAATACTGGCAAACTGAATCCAGCAGCACATCAAAGAGCTTATCCACCATAATCAAGTGGGCTTCATCCCTGGGATGCAAGCCTGGTTCAACATACGCAAATCAATAAACATAAACCAATATATAAACAGAACCAGAGACAAAAACCACATGATTATCTCAATAGATGCAGAAAAGGCCTTTGACAAAATTCAACAGCCCTTCATGCTAAAAACGCTCAATAAGTTTGGTATTGATGGAACATATCTCAAAATAATAAGAGCTACTTATGACAAACCCACAGCCAATATCATACTGAATGGGCAAAACCTGGAAGCATTCCCTTTGAAAACTGGCACAAGACAGGGATGTCCTCTCTCACCACTCCTATTCAACATAATGTTGGAAGTTCTGGCCAGGGCAATCAGGCAGGAGAAAGAAATAAAGGGTATTCAATTAGGAAAAGAGGAAGTCAAACTGTCCCTGTTTGCAGATGACATGATTATATATTTAGAAAACCCCATCGTCTCTGCCCAAAATCTCCTTAAGCTGATAAGCAACTTCAGCAACATCTCAGGATACAAAATCAATGTGCACAAATCACAAGCATTCTTATACACCAATAACAGACAGAGAGCCAAACCATGAGTGAACTCCCATTCACAATTGCTTCAAAGAGAATAAAATACCTAGGAATCCAACTTATAAGGGATGTGAAGGACCTCTTCAAGGAGAACTACAAACCACTGTTCAATGAAATAAAAGAGGACCCAAACAAATGGAAGAATATTCCATGCTCATGGATAGGAAGAATCAATGTTGTGAAAATGGCCATACTGCCCAAGGTAATTTATAGATTTGACGCTATCCCCATTAAGCTACCAATGACTTTCTTCACAGAATTGGAAAAAACTACTTTAAAGTTCATGTGGAACTGAAAAAGAGCCCACATTGCCAAGACAATCCTAAGCAAAAAGAACAAAGCTGGAGGCATCATGCTACCTGACTTCAAACTATACTACAAGGCTACAGTAACCAAAACAGCATGGTACTGGTACCAAAACAGAGATATAGACCAATGGAACAGAACAGAGCCCTCGGAAATAATACCACACATCTACAACCATCTGATCTTTGACAAACCTGACAAAAACAAGAAATGGGGAAAGGATTCCCTATTTAATAAATGATGCTAAGAAAACGGCTAGCCATATGTAGAAAGCTGAAACTGAATCCCTTCCTTACACCTTATACAAAAATTAATTCAAGATGGATTAGAGACTTAAATGATAGACGTAAAGCCATAAAAACCCTAGAAGAAAACCTAGGCAATACCATTCAGGACATAGGCATGGGCAAGGACTTCATGTCTAAAACACCAAAAGCAATGGCACCAAAAGCCAAAATTGACAAATGGGATCTAATTAAACTAAAGAGCTTCTGCACAGCAAAATAAACTACCATCAGAGTGAACAGGCAACCTACAGAATGGGAGAAAATGTTTGCAATCTACTCATCTGACAAAAGGCTAATATCCAAAACCTATAAAGAACCCAAACAAATTTACAAGAAAAAAACAAACAACCCCATCAAAAAGTGGGCAAAGGATATGAACAGACACTTCTCAAAAGAAGACATTTATGCAGCCAACAGACACATGAAAAAATGCTTATCATCACTGGTCATTAGAGAAATGCAAATCAAAACCACAATGAGATACCACCTCATGCCAGTTAGAATGGAGATCATTAAAAAGTCAAGAAACAACAGGTGCTGGAGAGGATGTGGAGAAATAGGAACACTTTTACACTGTTGATGGGACTGTAAACTAGTTCAACCATTGTAGAAGATAGTGTGGCATTTCCTCAAGGATCTAGAACTGGAAATACCATTTGACCCAGACATCCCATTACTGGGTATATACCCGAAGGATTACAAATCATGCTGCTATAAAGACACATGCACATGTATGTTTATTGTGGCACTATTCACAATAGCAAAGACTTGGAACCAACCCAAATGTCCATCAGTGACACATTGGATTAAGAAAATGTGGCACATATACACCATGGAATACTATGCCATCATAAAAAAGGATGAGTTCATGTCTTTTGTAGGAACATGGATGCAGCTGGAAACCATCATTCTCAGCAAACTATCGCAAGAACAGAAAACCAAACACTGCATATTCTCACTCATGGGTGAGAACTGAACAATGAGAACACTTGGACGCAGGAAGGGGAACATCACACACTGGGGCCTGTCATGGGGTGGGGGGAGGGGAAGGGATAGCTTTAGGAGATGTACCTAATGTAAATGACGAGTTAACGGGTGCAGCACACCAACATGGCACATGTATACATATGTAACAAACCTGCACGTTGTGCACATGTACCCTAGAGCTTAAAGTATAATAATACAAAATAAATCAATAAAAATTAAAAAAAAGAAATTGTTGATTTGGGCTTCCTTGTATTTATTGATCAATTAAGGGAGACCTGACATCTTTACATATTGAATATTTCATTCTCTGAAACATGATATGCCCCTCTAATTATTTAGATCTTCTCAAATTTTCCTCAGTTGGGGTAGTATTTGCCTAAGAGGTATTGTGTATCATTAATCCTATTTGTTTCTATGTATTTGGTGGGTTTCTATGTTATTGTACAGGGTAGCTTTAAAAAATTTTAATTTCTAGTTGTTGATTGTATGTCAAAATGCAATTAATGTTAAAATAATGCTTTGTATCTAGCAACCTTAGTAAATTCACTTATGTTAAAGTTATATAGAGATTCTCTCTTTGATTGTTACTTATAAAATCATGCCATCTGTAAATAATGATGACTTTATTTATTTGTTTTCTGTCTGCAGTGGGTTAAATGATGGCCAAACAAAGGTGTTAAATCCTAATCCCTGGAACTTATAAATATTATCTTATTTGGAAAAAGGCTCTTGTGGATATAATTAAGCAAAAGATTTTGAACAAAGAAGACTGTCCTGTATTGTTTGGGTAGGTCCTAAACGTCATCATGAGTGTCCTTATAGGAGAGTAGCACAGGAAGATAATGGACACACAGGGGAAGCTTTGATGAGAAGATGGAGGCAAAGATGGAGGCGTGATGCAGCCACAAGCCCAGGAATGCGAGGTCAGTCATCAGAAGCTGAAGAGACAAGGAACAGATTCTCCCCTATGGCCTCCAGAGGGAGCATGCACCTGCCAGATTTAGGACTTCCAGTCTTCGAAACTGTAAAGAGAACAAATTTCTATTGTTTGAGCCACCAAGTTTGCGGTAATTTGTTATAGAAGGCATGAGAAACCAACACACCATCCTAAGGACTTTTATTTCTTTTTCTTGCTGTCTTGTGCTGGGTAAGACTTCCAAGACAATGTTAATAGTAGTGTAATAGCAGGTATCATTGTTTTGTCTCTCAATGATAACACTTTAAATATTGTAGCATTAATTATGATGTTAGTGTAATAGCAGGTATTTTGTCTTGTCTCTCAATTATAATTTTTTAAATACTTTAGTGTTAATTATGATGCTAGCTGAAAGATTTTTATAAGAAACCTGTTAATTAAATTAGGGAAATTATTGCCTATTTTTGGTTGTGAAGAATTTTGAGGGGAACTGATGTTAAATTTGATCAAAGGATTTCCCTGTAATTATTGAGATGACATTTTTTCCCATTATTCCATTTATGTGATAATTACACTGATTAATTTTTTTTTTTCTTTTTTTTTTTTGAGACGGAGTCTTGCTCTGTCGCCCAGGCTGGAGTGCAGTGGCCGGATCTCAGCTCACTGCAAGCTCCGCCTCCCGGGTTCACGCCATTCTCCTGCCTCAGCCTCCTGAGTAGCTGGGACTACGGGCGCCCGCCACCTCGCCCGGCTAGTTTTTTTTTTTGTATTTTTTAGTAGAGACGGGGTTTCACTGTGTTAGCCAGGATGGTCTCGATCTCCTGACCTCGTGATCCGCCCGTCTCGGCCTCCCAAAGTGCTGGGATTACAGGCTTGAGCCACCGCACCTGGCCCCAACTGATTAATTTTTTAATGTTAAATAAATATTGCATTTCTGGAATAAACCCCATTTATCCATGTTGTATTGTCTTTCTATGTTTCTCTGGATTTGATTTGTTAATATTTTGTTGAGGATTTTTGTAGGTATGTTTATGAAAGAGATTGATTGGACAGTGATTTTCCTTTCTTATAATATGCTTGGCAAGTTTATGCTGGCTTCATAATGCTAGTACATTCATGTTGTAGTATGTATCAGTATTTTATTCCTTTTGTTACTGAATAATACTTTCTTGTGTGCATATACCATATTTGTTTACTCATTTGTTAGTCTTTGGACATTTGGACTGGCTTCCAACTTTTGGCTCTTATGAATAATGCTATTATGAATGTTTGTGTGTTTTGATGTGGGCATATTTGTTTATTTCTCTTGAGTATATACCTAGAAATGAAATTGCTGTGTCTTATGGTAACTCTATATTTCATTTTGTAAATAACTGCTAGACAGTATGCCAGAGCAGCTGTACCATTTTACATTCACACCAGCAATGTACAAATATTGTGATTTTTCCACATCCTGTCCAACACGTATTATTATCTAACCTTTTGATTCTAGCCATCCTGGTAGCTGTGAAATGGTGTCTCATTGTAACTTGATTAAGTAATGCTGACAAACATCATTTTATATATCTGCAATTACCTTTTAAAGTAATTGAAAATAAGAGAAAATGTATTTTTGTGTTTTCCCTCATTTTTATGACTTCCATTGTATTTCATTTCTTTATCTAGAACCAAATTTCTTTTTAGTATTACATTTTCTCTCATTTAGTATTTCTTTAGTGAAGGTTACTTGGCAGTAAATTATTTCAGCTTTTGTTTGTCTGAACAAAAATCTTTATTTCTCTTTGTTTTTGTAAAAATATTTTCACTGAGTATAAAATTCTGAGTTGACGGCTTGGCTTTAAAGATGTCACACCATTGTCTTCTGGTTTGTATGGTTTCGGCTGCATGTCTGCTGTCATTATTTGTTGCCCTATTTGTAATGTTGTCTTTATCTTTGTATACCTTGAAGATTTTTCATTTTGACTTTGATATTGAACAGTTTTATTATAATCAGTGTGTGAATTCTGTGTGTGTTTGTGTATGTGTGTGCACATACAGGCTTGGGATTCTCTGAACTGCTTAAATGTGTGGTTTGTTTTCTTTCATTAGGAGAAAACTCTCGGCAATTATCTCTTCAAGTATATATATATACCTATTTCATTTGTTTTCTCCATCTTTTCCTTCTGGGTCTTCAGCGACCCATATGTTGGACCACAGTTCTTGGAAACTCTGTTTTTTGTCTGTCTCTTCTTTCCCCTCTTTGTTACCATTTGAATAATTTATATTGGCTTATTTTCAAGATATCTTTCCTCATGTGTGTTCTGTCTTCTCCAAGCCCATCATAGAAATTCTTCCTTTCTGATATTTTGTGTTTGATGCCTTCTTCAGTTCTTCACTTCTCTGCTGAATTTCCCCATTTGTTCATGCATGTCATTCATATTTTTCACCAGATCCTTTGACATACATTATAATAGTTATTTCAAAGTCCCTGTCTGATAGTTCCAACCTTTGCTTTATTTCAAAGTGTATCCATGTCTCTTGACAATAAGATCGTGTTGGCTTTTCCTATTTTTTTCCTTGCTTGTATGTAAATCTTCCAATTTTTATTACATTCCAGACATTACATGTAAGAAGACAGCAGAGGCAGAAGCAAAAAATATTTTTGCCTAGAAATAATAATGATCCTTTTAGGATCAGGCCATTGGTGTTGGGAAATGGGGTTGAATAGGGATGTTGAGTCAATCTAGATAGCAATTGGTTTGAATTTGTGTTTCATTGTTGCAAACTGACCACAAAGTGGGCCACCCTTAATATGTGCTTGCAATGGGATCTGGGGTATGGGAAGATGTTTCTCAATGCTTTTGCATCACCCTCAGCTTTTCACAGTCTCTGCACATACACACCATGCTCTTCCCTCTTCCACAGGAATAGACTGCTATTGTTTGTTTCTCAGTGCTAAGCTAATTGTGGGCACAGAAAGATTCTTGGTTCTTCTGGTCCAGTCTTAGTTTCACATAGGCCGTGCACATCTGGGCTTCAGGGGTGGTCATCCAGGGCATTTAAACTATTTATTGCATCTGTGGGGCTTTGGACAAGAGATGATTTTCTGCTCCTTTCCAAGTGAAAGCTTACTCTACTCTGTATGCATACAGGATCCTGGAACAAAGAACATTTTCTACACCTCCACCAGTGGAAGACAGCATTTCTTCCACTCTTTTCTCAGATTTTGCTTGAACCCTGCAAGGGAACATTTCTACCCCTTCCCCCATTGGCTTAAGTATTTGCTTCATGTGAGAAAAGGGTTCAGGGGAAGTGCATGGTGTTTCATACCCGTCTCCTCACCTCACAGTACTTCCTGTACTCCTGCACCATGCAAGGAGGTCCTCTTGTCAATCTTTGTTGGGAGCACCCAGTGAAGGCTCATAAAAATATTGCTTGTGAGTGAATATTGCCTCTTGTGTCTGAGGGTTTTCAGTTATTCTAAATTGTCACTCTAGCCCACATTGTCTTTGAAGAATTTGTTACGTTTTTTAGCTGTTTGCTTTCCATCTGCTTTAACGGAGGGCATTTCTCTCCCTCTCATTGTCTGACGAAGTTAGAAACATTTGTGTGTCTCATCTCCTCTTGAAGACATTTTTCAGTTTTTGTAATTTAGTTCATTTGGTTGACATAAGATCTATGATGGGTTCATGGAAAATTTGATTTTTGTAAATTATCCAGTTTTTTCTTATTGCCAGGTTGGAAGCTACTTTTTCTTCTGGATTCTTATATTCTAAGAGTACACACATACATTATGCCAAGTTCTCTTCTAGAAAAGACTGGCAAAGCCCATCCTTTTGAAGAACTAAAGAACTTATATTCTGGTAAAGCAAGACAGACAATAAGCATATAGATAAGTAAATAAACAAGCAGAAGGCATATGTTGATACATAAACTCTAATCAGGGAAAAAAGCTTTAAGAAAAAATGAAGCACAGTGCGATGACAGACAGTGACTATGAAACGTTACTGTCCAGTAAGTATTAAGATAAGACATAAGAATTAACCAGCTATGCAATGATGTGTGAGAACATGGAACACAGTAAATGGAAAGTGAAAAGTACATGAGTGAGGTGAGGTGTGTCTTTGTATTTGCAAAGAATCAACAGAGAGCTACTCTGGACGGAACATGGAGAGTGATGGAGACAGTGGCAAAAGATGAGATAGGAAAAGCCAGTGAGGGACATGATGTAAGACTTTAAAACCCACATCAAGGAGTGTGAATTTTATTTTAATGGTGCTGGGATTGACTAGAATGGTTATAGCATGTAAACAATATGACATAATATACAATCACTTGAATAGATATAGCACTTCTAATCACTGGGGACTAAAGGAAGTTGATTTCTTTCTATGACTGGAATCTCCAGTGGATCTTGGCAATGAACTCACACACTACGCAGAATTTGTAAGGTGAAAAGGATGAAGGATGTTGGAGTCACCAAGTCTCACTTCAGTAGTAGGGAATCTCATCATTTCTTTTTCTGTTAAAAATGCTGGTTTCTTTATTCCACACGTGAAGTGTCTGCATTTCTTTTGAAGAGGAAAAAAATAACAAAATTTACCTTGTAAATTTGAATTCAGAATTCTTAGAGATCAAGATGAATTTCAGATCTCAAGAAGATTCCCTTGTAGAATTGCAACATTTTCTGATTAACTTCACAATATGGTTCCCACAAAGTTGGAGCTCAAATTTCAATGATATGTACACAGTAAGGCACTTTTTACCCTACATCAACCTGAAGACTTCTACTGGAATGTGCATTTTCCAGGGAATTTCCCCACTATTCTGTCCTTTGAATGAGGGAAAAAAGGCATTAGTATTTATAGATTTGAATTTCTAAACCTTTGAGATTCAGATGCCAAAACCATCTCATCTTTTAAATGCAGCCACCAGCATTAGGAGACACTTACTAGCTATACATAGACTTCTTAGAAAATATGAGAAACAGATTTTCAGAGAAAGCATGCTTTTGAAATACCACAAGACCCACTATAGTCATTAAAGGCCAGAGAACTGAAAACTGAGGTTCCCTTAAGAGAATATCTCATTTGTCCACTTGTTCAATCTCTTATTTGTTCTTTCAGAAAGTGTTTTTGAGCATCTATTACAATCATTCTTTAATGTTCTATAGAGCATACAAAAAATAAACAACACAATCCATGCACTGAAAAAGCTCATACAGTCTAAAACAGGAGATGAAACAGGCAAAAATAGTTACAGATCTAACATAGGAGCCACTTACAAGCTGCAAAATGCTATAGGAATGAAAAGTACTTAACTTTGGGGTCACTTACTGAAGTAAAAAGGATTAATTTTGTTTTTCTGTGAATAACATTGGAATAGGACTACTTATTGCATGGATCTTCTTAATGTCAGGGTGGCCTCCGTCTTTAAAGGTGCCACTTACGAAAGTTCAGAGGGAAACAGTTTTTGATGGTAATGGGACTTACGTGCTTGGGTAGTGGAGACAGTGGAAATGTAGGCTGAATGCTTGACCTGGGCCTCAGAACTCACGCTCCAGAGACAGACTAACAATGGAAGGCTCTCCAAACCGGAGTAATAATTAAAGTCATGAGGCAGACAAACTCTTAGAAGGAGAGGGTATAAAATAAGAAAACCAAGAGCCAACCCTGGAGCTTTGGGAAATACTAATTCTTGCATATAGTTTGTAGCCAGGGTAGAGCCTGACCCATGTGGAAATCACATTCAGAGCCCTGAAGTCATTAACACCAGTCTTACTAACGGTGCTCTGGCCGAGCATGGACAAGCACTGCACAAATTACTGCACCAGTGACTCGACTGGATGCTTATGTCATGGCTAGACATGGATTCAAAGTATTGAACCTGACCCCCTGTGTACAAAAAGCACTTGTGTCAAAGGTGAACTGTTGTTTTTATTTAGCATAAGGCACAACCTTCGCTGTAAGGACCTCTGCTTATTTTTCACTCCTAGGTAACTTTATCGTCTGTCCTCTGGGGATTCACATAGGTAAATTGCCAAAGCACATAAACCCAAACTGCCTGAATCAAGTTTTGGTTTCTGTTCTTTCTTCAATTGTAAGTAGTGATCTCAGGAGGGCCTGGGGCTCAGAAGACAGATAGAATTTATCTAACTGCTGCCAGAATGTAATTTAAAATGAGTCCAAGAGGAAAAGAGTTTTCTCAAATATTCCCACTGTGGGACCAGGGGTGGGAGGGAGCTTGCCAGGGCCAGGCATAACGGGTGAGGAGCCTCCGTTTGTGAGGACGTTTCTGCTGACATCCATTCCAGGGACTTTATAGAAGTCGCTAACATGACTGGTTATACCTTCTATCCTTCTTCTCTTAAAAGTGGGTTCTTCCTCCAAAAGTGACTTTATCTGAGCCTAAGTCGTGTGGGATTTTGCAATTTACAGATCCAGCATTGAGGCATGGTTGTAATGCAACTTCTTGCAAAGACAGGTTTAGTGAACGGCATCTCCCAAATGCTTCCCAGCTGCTATGGAATGAGCCAGGACTTGAATCCAGGCTCTGCACCTTTTCCAATGCTCTGAGCAGATTAACTCAGAGCAACTTGAAGCATTTGACACAGGACATGCAAATTGCAGATAGGAGAGTGGCTTAAAAATATGTCTTTTTTTTTAATCTAGATCACTGATGGGGCTGGAGAGAGGAGACAGAAATTAGCAAGCCTGGAAGGATGCAAAATAGCTGATGAGAGGACAGGAGAAACTAAGAGGGGAGAGGTAATGCCTAGACAGGTGAACAGCCATGGAGAAGGGAGCTTGGAGGGTGATAAACCCTGAACATGTTCCGCAGTAGCAGGGAGCTTATATAATCCTGAGTGTGAGGCTGGGTGATGCTGTGGACCAGGTGAGAGACTCCTCTCCATAGTTTAATGGAAATTTATTAAGGCAGGGCTGCTCAGAAAGGAGGAGGCGTCAACAATGGAATTTGCCACCCCTTTTTGTCTCACACCGAGACAACCCAGATGGGGAGGGAGAAAAGGGGAGGGATATTTTGATGCGCTGTTGGAAAGGAACAGAGGTCAGAAAAACCCAAGAAACCAAATAAAACCTGTGATCGAGACTTCCCTATGAGGCAGGTATTGCCTAAATCAGTCAAAATGAAATTCAGAGTACAAAAGTGTTATAAAGGAAAGCTTCCCTTCCCTACCCACAAAGTGTGACAAGTGAGAAAAGGCTTTGAGGCTCCTTCTGAAGGGTTGTTCCTAGAATTCTGTAATAGAGGCACACACAATCCTGCAGACCAATAGGATTGTCCACAGGCGCAGCCCAGGCACCCATTCCTCCTGTGACAAATAGAGTAATCTGACCCTAAGAGGAACCTAACAAGAAAAGGCAGTACAGAGAAGGCAAATGTGACCAGCACCGACCCTAAAATTCCCTTCACCTCCCATCTTCCTCCAAATCCCACCTACCCCAAATGTGGCTTTCCTTGGTCCAGGAAAGTGTTCTTATTCATAGACTTCAAGGAAAACTCATGCCTAAGTAGTCAGTTGAGTGAAAAGAGGACAGAGAAATGGGAAAATGACCTTTCATAAGTGACTATTTTACACTATGTGTTTTATCTTTTAATTCATTAAGCCCTTATGACAGGCCTAAGATACAATATCATATTCACTTTACCAGTGAGGAAACAGTATCAGAGATTGTAACTTGCTCAAGGCTACATAGCGAGGAATTGCAGATTCAAGATTTTAACCAATGATCTTCCTAATTACTGTAAAACCTAACATGCAACTGATTGCACAGTTCTTCTAAGCCTTGGAACCCAAAAGCAAAAGAGTACTATGTGACTAGTGCTGAAACTTCAGGGTAATCATAGATAGGCCAAGAACTTATCACTGCAGTAGATTACAAAAGGACATTTAGTGGTTTAATCCTAGATCATTTTCTTCTCTCTACCTGACAAATTTCTGAGTCATATTTCTTTTTATTATTATTGTTATTATACTTTAACTTCTAGGGCACATATGCACAATGTGCAGATTTGATACATAGGTGTACATGTGCCATGTTGGTTTGCTGCACCCATCAACTCATCATTTACATTAGGTGTTTCTCCTAATGCTATCCCTCCCCCAGTCCCTCATACCACGACAGGCCCCAGTGTGTGATGTTCCCCACCCTATGACCAACTGATTTCATTGTTCAATTCCCACCTATGAGTGAGAACATGTGGTGTTCGGTTTTCTGTCCTTGTGATAGTTTGCTGAGAATGATGGTTTCCAGCTTCATCCAGGTCCCTGCAAAGGACATGAACGTTTTTATGGTGGCATAGTATTCCATGGTGTATATGTGCCACATTTTCTTAATCCAGTCTATCACTGATGGATATGTGGGTTGGTTCCAAGTCTTTGCTGTTGTGAATAGTGCTGCAATAAATATACATGTGCATTTGTCTTTATCGTATCATGATTTATAATCCTTTGGGTATATACCCACTAACGGGATGGCTGAGTCAAATGGTATTTCTAGTTCTGGGTCCTTGAGGAATTGCCACACTGTCTTCCACAATGGTTGGACCAATTTACACTCCCACCAACAGTGTAAAAGTTCCTATTTCTCCACATCCTCTCCAGCACCTGTTGTTTCCTGACTTTTTAATGATCGCCATTCTAACTGGCATGAGATGGCATCTCATTGTGGTTTTGATTTGCATTTCTCTGATGACCAGTGATGATGAGCATTGTTTCATGTGTCTGTTGGCTGCATAGATGTCTTTTTTTGATAAGTATATGTTCATATCTTCTACCCACTTTTTGATGGGGTTGTTTGTTTTTTTCTTGTAAATTTGTTTGAGTTCTTTGTACATTCTGGATATTAGCCCATTGTCAGATGAGTAGATTGCAAACATTTTCTCCCATTCTGTAGGTTGCCTGTTCACTCTGATGGTAGTTGCTTTTGCTGTGCAGAAGCTCTTTAGTTTAATTAGATCTCATTTGTCTATTTTGGCTTTTGCTTGCCGTTGCTTTTGGTGTTTTAGACATGAAGTCCTTGCCCATGCCTATGTCCTGAATGGTACTACCTAGGTTTTATTCCTAGGGTTTTTATGGTTTTAGGTCTAACATTTAAGTCTTTAATCATTTTGAATTAATTTTTGTATAAGGTGTAAGGAAGGGATCCAGTTTCAGTTTTCTGCATATGGCCACCCAGTTTTCTGAGCACCATTTATTAAATAGGGGATCCTTTCCCCCTTTCTTGTTTTTGTCAGGTTTGTCAAAGATCAGATGGTTGTAGATGTGTGGCACTATTTCTGAGGCCTCTGTTCCATTCCATTGGTATATATATCTGTTTTGGTGCCAGTACCGTGTTTTGGTTACTGTAGCCTTGTAATATGGTTTGAAGTCAGGTAGCATGATGCCTCCAGCTTTGTTCTTTTGGCTTAGGATTGTCTTGGCAATGTGGGCTCTTTCTTGGTTCCATATGAACTTTAAAGTAGTTTTTTCCAATTCTGTGAAGAAAGTCATTGGTAGCTTGATGGGGATGGCATTGAATCTATAAATTACTTTGGGCAGTATGGCCATTTTCATGATATTGATTCTTCTTATCCATGAACATGGAATATTCTTCCATTTGTTTGTGTTCTCTTTTATTTCATTGAGCAGTGGTTTGTAGTTGTCCTTGAAGAGGTCCTTCATATCTCTTAAAAGTTGGATTCCTAGGTATTTTGTTCTCTTTCTAGCAGTTGTGAATGGGAGTTCACTCACGATTTGGCTCTCTGTTTGTCTGTTAAGGGTGTATAGGAATTCTTGTGACTTTCGCACATTGATTTTGTATCCTGAGACTTTGCTGAAGTTACTTATCAGCTTAAGGAGATTTGGGGTTGAGAAGATGGAGTTTTCTAAATATACAATCATGTCATCTGCAAACAGGGACAATTTGACTTCCTCATTTCCTAACTGAACATCCCTTATTTCTTTCTCTTGCCTGATTGCCCTGGCCAGAACTTCCAACACTCTATTGAATAGGAGTGATGAGAGAGGGCATCCTTGTCTTGTGCCAGTTTTCAAAGGGAATGCTTCCAGTTTTGGCCCCTTCAGTATGATATTGGCTGTAGGTTTGTCATAAATAACTCTTATTATTTTGAAATACGTCACATCATTACCTAGTTTACTGAGAGTTTTTAGCATGAAAGGCTGTTGAATTTTGTCAAAGGCCTTTGCTGCATCTATTGAGATAATCATGTAGTTTTTGTCATTGGTTCCATTTATGTGATTGATTACATTTATTGATTTGTGTACGTTGAACCAGCCTTGCATTCCAGGGATGAAGCCAACTTGATCATGGTGGATAAGCTTTTTTATGTGCTGCTGGATTCAGTTTGCCAGTATTATGTTGAGGATTTTCACATCGATGTTCATCAGGGATATTGGTCTAAAATTCTCTTTTTTTGTTTTGTCTCTGCTAGGCTTTGGTATCAGGATGATGTTAGCTTCATAAAATGAGTCTTTTCCTATTGATTGGAATAGTTTCAGAAGGAATGGTACCAGCACCTCTTTGTACCTTTGGCAGAATTCAGTTGTGAATCTCTCTGGTACTGGACTTTTTTTGGTTGGTAGGCTATTAATAATTGCCTCAATTTCAGAGCCTGTTTTTGGTCTATTCAGAGATTCAGCTTCTTCCTGGTTTAGTCTTGGGAGAGTGTATGTGTCCAGGAATTTATCCATTTCTTCTAGATTTTCTAGTTTATTTGTGTAGAGGTATTTATAGTATTCTCTAATGGTAGTTTGTAGTTCTGTGGGATTGGTGGTGATATCCCCTTTATCATCTTTTATTGCATCTATTTAATTATTCTCTATTTTCTTCTTTATTAGTCTTGCTAGCAGTCTATCAATTTTGTTGATCTTTTCAAAAAACCAGCTCCTGGATTCATTGATGTTTTGAAGGGTTTTTGTGTCTCTATCTCTTTCAGTTCTGCTCTGATCTTAGTTATTTCTTGCCTTCTGCTAGCTTCTGAATTTGCTTGCTCTTGCTTCTCTAGTTCTTTTAATTGTGACGTTAGGGTGTCAAGTTTAGATCTTTCCTGCTTTCTCTTGTAGGCATTTAGTGCTATAAATTTCCCTCTACACACTGCTTTAAATGTGTCCCAGAGATTCTGGTATGTTGTATCTTTGTTCTCATTGGTTTCAAAGAACATCTTTATTTCTGCCTTCATTTTGTTATATACCCAGTAGTCATTCAGGAGCAAGTTGTTCAGTTTCCATGTAGTTGTGCAGTTTTGAGTGAGTTTCTTAATCCTGAGTTCTAATTTGATTGCACTGTGGTCTGAGAGACAGTTTGTCGTGATTTCTGTACTTTTACATTTGCTGGGGAGTGCTTTACTTCCAATTATGTGGTCAATTTTAGAATAAGTGCAATATGGTGCTGAGAAGAATGTATATTCTGTTGATTTGGGGTGGAGAGTTCTGTAGATGTCTATGAGGTCTGCTTGTTGCAGAGCTGAGTTCAGGTCCTGGATATCCTTGGTAACCTTCTGTCTCAATCTGTCTAATATTGACAGTGGGGTGTTAAAGTCTCCCATTATTATTGTGTGGGAGTCTAAGTCTCTTTGTAGGTCTCTAAGGGCTTGCTTTATGAATCTGGGTGCTCCTGTATTGGGTGCATATATATTTAGTATAGTTAGCTCTTCTTGGTGAATTGATCTTTTTACCATTATGTAATGGCCTTCTTTGTCTCTTTTGATCTTTGCTCGTTTAAATTCTGTTTTATCGAAGACTAGGATTGCAACCCCTGCTTTCATTTGCTTTCCATTTGCTTGGTAGATCTTCCTCCATCCCATTATTTTGAGCCTATGTGTATCTTTGCAAGTGAGATGGTCTCCTGAATACAGCACACTGATGGATCTTGACTCTATCCAATTTGCCAGTCTGTATCTTTTAATTGGGGACATTTAGCTCATTTACATTTAAGGTTAATATTGTAATGTGGAATTTGATCTTGTCGTTATGATGTTCGCTGGTTATTTTGCTCATTAATTGGTGCAGTTTTTTCATGGCATCGATGGTCTTTACAATTTGGCATGTTTTTGCAGTGGCTGGTACAGATTGTTTCCTTTCACTTGTAGTACTTCTTTCAAGGGCTCAGGTAAGGCAGGCCTGGTGGTGACAAAATCTCTCAGCATTTGCTTTTCTGTAAAGGATTTTATTTCTCCTTCACTTATGAAACTTAGTTTGGCTGGATATGAAATTCTGGGTTGAAAATTCTTTTCATTAAGAATATTGAATATTAGCCCCCACTCTCTTATGGTTTGTAGGGTTTCTGCAGAGAGATCCACTGTTAGTCTGATGGGATAACTTTGTGGGTAACTCAACCTTTCTCTCTGGCTGCCCTTAATACTTTTTCCTTCATTTCAACCTTGGTGAATCTGACAATTATGTGTCTTGGGGTTGCTTTTCTCAAGGAGTATCTTTGTGGTGTTCTCTGTATTTCCTGAATTTGAATGTTGGCCTGCCTTGCTAGGTTGGGGAAGTTCTCCTGGATAATATCCTAAAGAGTGTTTTCCATTCTCCCCATCACTTTCAGGTACACCAATCAGACATAGATTTGGTCTTTTCACATAGTCCCATATTTGTTGGAGGTTTTGTTCCTTTATTTTTACTTTTTTTTAATCTAACCTTGTCTTCTTGCTTTATTTCATTAATTTGATCTTCAACCACTGATACCCTTTCTTCCACTTGATCAAATTGGCTATTGAAGCTTGTGTATGTGTCACAAAGTTCTTGTGCTATGGTTTTCAGATCCATGAGGTCATTTAAGATCTTCTCTACACTATTTATTCTAGTTAGCCATTCGTCTAATCTTTTTTCAAGGTTTTTAGCTTCCTTGCAATGGGTTTGAACATCCTCCTTTAGCTTAGGGAAGTTTGTTATTACCGTCCTTCTGAAGCTTACTTCTGTCAACTCATCAAAGTCACTCTCCGTCCAGCTTTGTTCCATTGCTGGTGAGGAGGTGCAATTCTTTGGAGGAGAAGAGGTCCTTTGATTTTCAGAATTTTCAGCTTTTCTGCTCTGGTTTCTCCCCAGCTTTGTGGTTTTATCTACCTTTGATCTTTGATGTTGGTGATCTATAGATGGGGTTTTGGTGTAGATGACCTTTTGTTGATGTTGATGCTACTCCTTTCTGTTTGTTAGTTTTCCTTCTAATAGCTAGGTCCCTCAGCTGCAGGTGTCTTCGAGTTTGCTGGAGTTCCACTCCAGACTCTGTTTGCCTGGGTATCACCAGTGGAGGCTACAGAACAGCAAATATTGCAGAACAGCAAATATTGCTGCCTGATTCTTCCTCTGGAAGCTTTGTCCCAGAGGGGCATCTGCCTATATGAGGTGTCTGTCAGCCCTACTGGGAGGTGTCTCCCAATCAGGCTACATGGGGGTCAGGGACCCACTTGAGGAGGCAGTCTGTCTGTTCTCAGAGCTCAAATGCTGTACTGGGAGAACCACTGCTCTCTTCAGAGCTATCAGACAGGGACATTTAAGTCTGCAGAAGTTGTTTGCTGCCTTTTGTTCAGGTATGCCCTGCCCATGGAGGTGGAATCTAGAGGCAGTAGGCCTTGTTGAGCTGTGGTGGACTCTGCTGAGCTCGAGCTTCCTGACCCCTTTGTTTACCTACTCAAGCCTCACCAATGGCAAACGCCCCTCCCCCAGCCAGGCTCCCACCTTGCACATCAATCTCAGACTGCTGCAGTAGCAGTGAGCAAGGTTCCATGGGTGTGGGACCAGCCGAGCCAGGCATGGGAGAGAATCACTTTGTCTGCTGGTTTCTAAGGCCTTGGGAAAAGTGCAGTATTTGGGTAGGGAGTGTCCCATTTTTCCAGGTAGCCTGTCATGGCTTCCCTTGGGTGGGAAAGGGAAATCCCCCAACTCCTTGTGCTTCTTGGGTGATGTGATGCCCCGCCCTGCTTCAGCTTACCCTCTGTGGGCTGCACCTACTGTCCAACCAGTCACAGTGAGATGAACCAGGTACCTCAGTTGGAAATGCAGAAATCACCCCTCTTCTGTGTCAATCAAGCTGGGAGTTGCAGACCGGAGCTGTTCCTATTTGGCCATCTTGGAACACCACCCTTAGTTCTTTATTACCATCTGGTATTTATTTACTCACTCACTCATTCTTTCTTTCTTCTTTCTTTTGCTCAGTATGCACTTATTAATCTCTTACTATGTGCTAGACTATAAGAACACCATCTTTAAGAAACTCATTATTTTGTTTGTTTTTTAAGACACAAAACTAAACAATTTTAAGGATTGGTTGGCTTTCTTTGGCTTCAATTTAAAATGCTTTACAGAATTAGAAGAAGCAAAATGGTAGTAGCAGCATGTCCTCTCAAAAAAAATAAGAACACACTTCCTTCAAAAAAAAAAAAAAACAAGAACAATTAGGATAGCAAAAGAAAAATCTCAGAAGAACACCAGCAACAGAATGTTGTGACAGAACAATGGCACCAAGTCCAGAATACAAATGAGCATGGTTAGCTGCAAGAGCCCTTTGGGAACAGTAGCTGTGCAGAAGCAAGGAAAGGGTAGAAAAATTACAGATGGTCTTAAGGGCCAAGGAACCCAGGAACCACTTACGTTTATTCCTCCAAAAGAAGGGGTTTTCCACCAGAAAGGACAGCTGACCTGATCTCTCTGAGGACAATGATCAGAGTGGTTGAGAGGGGAATTTGCAGACTTCAATTTGTGGTTCAGTCAGGAGGGTTATAGAAAGGTAAGAGGTTGCAAATCAGCCTGGACACTTATGCACTCAGAGAAAAGGCAGAGAGACTTGGAAATAGAACTGAGGAGAGATTTCTGGGAACAGAGCACAATGTAACTGGGATAAATAGGAGAGAAAACTGAGATACCAGCTAGGGAGGGGCCAGAATTCAGATATCAGGTGAGCAAGCAAAGCAATAGGGCACAAAATTTAAGGAGGCCCTCACTATTTACATCATTCAAGGATAGTCAGCACTGCATGGCTCTGGAGTGAGTGACTCCTTCAATTTGGTGTTCTAGGTTCTTCACTTGCCTCATTCTTTTCCTCCTCTTGGGAAGGGAAGAAGAAGCAGCAGAACTTAGAAGATAATGGAGAGGTATTTTTACTAAGAGGTCATATTTTGATTAGGATGGTTAGGAGCCACGAAGGTAGGAAAGCTATCTTTCTTTAGCCCCTGTACAGAAAACTTTCCAAAGCACAGAAAATCCACCTCATTTAAACATGAAAAATAAGAATGAGTTGAATTCAGAAACCATACAAAAACATTGTAAAAATGAAAGAAGATAACAATGATAAACTGAATAGCATCCTTAGAGAAAATGAAAACATGTCAGAAAAATATGGCCACAAACAGAGAAGAGCTATAAACTAATAGTAGGTTAAGCTAAAGGAAATTAAGCCTATGGCAGAAACTATGGAAGAGGGAGGTAAATCAGTCATGGAAATGTTACTTTTCTCTGTCTAACAAAACCTTATTCATAGACTTTTAAAAATATGCTAAGCAGAAGGAAGATATAAAAAAAGATCTGAAAAAGCTTAAGGAAGAATTATAAATTTAAAAAAAAACTTTTCAAAAATCAACATTAGATCACAAGGAGCACAAAATAGAATAAACACCACAGAAAGTACCAACAAGATTAGAAAGAAAGAAAAAATGGTTAAATAAACATGATGGAAAATATTTTTAAAAGAAGGATTTGAGAGTAAGTAAAGGCAAGGAAGATTCAACAGATGTATAATAGTAATCCTCAAAGAAGAAACTCAAAATAGTAAAACAGAACAAATACTGAAAACCATAATCTAAGAAAAATTTCCTGAAACAAAATCATCTTGAATTTACATATTAAGAAATCACATTTGTACACAGGAAAATTAATCCAGAAGAGTCTATACCAAACTCTATTCCACTAAATCTACGAAATTATGAGGAAAACCTTCCAGGCAGGCAGGAAGAAAGGCTGTCACTTATAAGCAGGATGACATATAATTTATTAGGTAGGCTGGGACACTTGTGAGAATAAATGGGGAACCATCAGTAATTATAATTGGACAAAATATGTAAACTGGAACAAAGTGGAACTTGTAGTCTCTCTATAAGGAAAAGGAAATCAGATTGGCATCAGTCTTTTCAACAGCAACATTTTAGAATAGAAAACAGGAAAATAACATAGTGAACATAATCTAGGAAATAGAATGTGAGCAGCCAAAGATTTTATATCCAAATAAACCAATCCTCAAGTAAAAATCTCATGAATAGTTACTACCTGTAATTATTTAGGAAAAAATTGTTCTCAGAAAATCAAAAATGATTGGAAAAATAATTGACATGAGGACTCATGATAAGCATGGCTGTTACAACCATTGAATAATGAAGATAAAAGTGACATAATTTATGTAATTGTTACACTCTAACAATATAGATATAACACAAATATCAAAAATGGTTGGGGTAGGGGAAGCATACATAAAGTAAAATAAGCTTGCTAATTGTCTTGTTGATGTCAAGCAGGAGTATAATATTTGCTGGGGTGGCTGGGTGCAGTGGCTCATGCCTATAATCCCAGCACCTTGGGAGCCTGAGGTAGAAGGATCACTTGAGGTCAGGAGTTTGACCATTTGGGCAATATAGTGAGATCTCATTTCTATGCACACAAAAATCTTAGCAGGGCATGGTCACACACAACTGTAGCCCCAGCTACTTGGGAAGCTGAGGTAGCAGGATTGCTTGAGCCCAGGAGTTTGAGGCTGCAGTGAGCTATGATGGTGCCATTGCACTCCAACTTGGACAACAGGGTGAGATCCTGTCTCAAAAAAAAATTTTTTTTTTTTTTTTTTTGCTAGGGTGGGAAAAAAGAGAATAAGATATAAGTTACTACTGGCTTGTTTCAATGTTGTTCATAATAAGAACAAATAAACAGTATCTGATAAAAAGTAATTAAATATATGAAGATATTTGTTGAAATGTAATGAATAAAACAACAATTTAAAAATGAGGCTTCTCAAATAGGAAGAGAAATGTGAAATAGAGAAAGAAAACAAATAGACCACATAGTATAAAATAAGGACATACATACACATGTATAAAAAATATGGCAACACTGAAAAAAAAACTTACCATTCTTATTAATAATCGTAAATGGGTTTAGCTTATCTACTAAAAGAAAAAGATTTTCAAATTTACTAACAGCAAAATCCTATGCTATATACATAAAAGACTCATTTAAAACAAAAATATTTTTGAAAGGTTAAAAATAAAAGAATGAGCAGAGGTATCAGGAAAGTGAAAATACAAAAAGAGTAGATGCATCAAGATTTAATAAGATATAAATAAGTCAAGAAGCATTTTGTTGAATTACATTTTATAATACTAATAGATATAATTCACAATAAAGATATAATTAATAAATAAAATGAAGAAAAAAGAGAAAAAACAAAAAAGATATAATTAATATGTATGCATCCAAAGAAATAACAACAACTTGCATAAAACAGAAACTATAGGAGAAGCAAAAAGAAATAGAAATATACGATTTATAGATCACTTTAATATATTTCTCACAGTTCAAGACAAATAAAAAAATTAATAAAGATGGAAGACCTCACAAACACAATGAGTAATGTAGATCTTATGGCACATATCAAATTCTGAATTCCAATAACAGATAATAAGCCTTACATGCACGTGAAAAATGTTCTAATTTTAAAAGGGAGGGGTTATTTGCTGGCTCATGTGCCTGAGAGATTTAGGGGTTAATCTCCTGCAAGCACATTCAAATCCAGGTGCCCAAACAATGTCAAGATTTTTTCTTTACCATTTGGCCCAGTTTTGCTCCATTTGGGCTTGATTCTCAGGTGAGTTTTTCCCATTTGGTGGCAAAGATACCCATCAGAAACTCTCGCTTGCATCGCACTAATGGTTAAAGACCATGATTCTTACACCCTCAGATATCTTTATCAGTCTCTAAAGACCCTAATAGGTCATTTATTCACATACACGTCACAGCCCAATCACTGTAGATGAGGTACTCTGGTTGTTAAACCTGGGTCACATGCCAATATCAAAAACGAGATCAATCCATATGATTGAAAACCTATCTAGCACTATGTAAACTAGAAGAAGAGGCTCCTAAAAGAAAAACAGAAGCCCTCTTAATATAAGAGAAAGAAAGGTTGGACAAGCGAAAATAAGAGTTGTTGACCTTACTTATAATTCAATATGATAAATATTGTAAGGAAACAGGATGCAGGGGTGGAACACATGAAGGACTGATGAGCTGTATTCTGGAGAGTTCTAAGAAAACTTTCACATACAAGATAGTGAGCTGGGTTTTGAAAGGTAAGTTTAAGTTCTCTAATCATTTGCAGGGATGGACATTACAGATGAAAGGAAAAGCATGTGCCGATTCACCTATGAAAATACGAAAGAGAATGATATATTTGGGGAGTTCTGAGTAGTTCATACACTAGGGGGAAAGGAGAAGTTGAAGGAATGGTGAAACATGGAAATGAGATATCAGTAGGGTTAAGACCTTGAAGGTCTTTATATATCATTGTGTTGGTCACTTTTCTCTTTGCCTTCAGGTCCATTTCCATCCTTTCTCTGCTCCTCAGAGAACTACAGAGTAAGATTCTTTGCTAACTGACTTCCTAGGAAGTTTGAACAGTGGAAGACTCAGGCAGAAACCTGGAGGGTGAAAGCACGACAGAAGCCAGGGTATTGCTCTGCCTTACGGGACCTCTCTGGCAGCAGCTACATCATCTTTTTTTGTGGCTGAAGGTCCTAATAGAGTCCCCACCTCAATGATGGCAGCTTTTACCTCCTCCTCGTTAATGTCTGCATTGCCTTATCATCTTTCATTAGCTATGTAACCAGTTCCCTCTATTAAATTCCACTTATTTAAAATGGCTGGAATAGTTTCTTTTTCATTGGACTATGGCCAATATAGTAACATTATAAAATTCGGACTTTGCCCTGTATGCAATGGGAAGAATCCTACAAAGGAGAGCAATATGTCAGATTTTTGCTTTAGAAAAACTCCTCAGACAACAGCTGGGGAGAAATTGGAAAAAAGAAGATGAGTCAGAAGGCAAATGTTATATAAGAGGCGAATGATGAGTGTCAGAACTAGAGCAGTGATTGAGAGGATGTGTTGGATTAGTAATATACATAGAAAGTGTCGCTGTCAAGTGCTAATGACTAATTGGATAAAAGAGTGTTTGCACATAAGCATCAGCCATTTCAATATGCATCTGTGGGGTATATGTGAGAATAGCACATTTTCTCCCTCATCCCCAGTCTTTTCATCCATATCATACTCCAGCATCAAGTGATATGTGTCTAGGCTCACTGGGACAGCAGTCTGGGAATGCAATAAATAGGAAGGTCTCAGAGCCTGCCAAGGGAGGAGATCATTCCTGATTAATATATTATTCGACATAACATAAACAGAGGGAAAAACCTAGATAAAGAAACTGAGAGAGTAGTTACAGGTATAAAGGAAGGAACCACTGACTCATTGGAGTACCATTGGGTGGTCTTGTGTAGGTGGAGGGCAGAATCATAAAGGAAATGAATCAAGCAATTTGGGTTTATGATATCCAGTGATCAGTCATAGCTAATCTGACCCTTCCAGAAATTAATTTACTATCACTATCACTTATTTCCTCCCCATGGACATAAAGACATCAGCATCTTCTCCATGTTCCATCCAATCCACGATTATATCTTAGAGAGAGACCAAGCCCCTTGTGGTAGGAAAATGTGGTTGGTTCCTTGATGTCTACGTCAGAAGATTTAGGTTCATGCAGCAAGGCAGTGGCTCTGTCTCAGCCTAGCACCTCCATATATCAGGCAGGAAAGGTAAGGTATGACAGTCCAAAAATGTTCTTGTTTCCAACTTGTTCTCCCTCTGTTCACATTTTTGCTTAATGCTAAACTGATGACTTGCTTATCAAATTGAATCGAAGTGCTGATCTGTTGGTATCCCTAGACTCTAAGCTTTCCCTAGTGGATCCTGGTCCTTCTAGCTTTGGAATGTCTCAGAGGAGACACTCAGGTTTCTCTTCCACAAATAATAATTTAAACACCCCTATCCTGATATATCTATTCCTATGCAAAAAACTAACACCAAACTTAGAGGTTTAAACAATTGTTTTATTATTTTTTATGATTTTGTGGGTCAGGAATTCAAGCAGTGCTCAGCTGAGTGATCCTTCTATTCTACATGGTAGCAATGGAGGTCTTTTGGTGGTGGTATTCAGCTGGAACATAATTTGGGTCTGGAAGATCCAAGATGAGTTCACTTACATGCTAACACAGTGGAAGAGATGGCTGGAGGAGGTGGCTGGGCTTAGCTGCTGATCACTACATATAAATGTGGTCTCATGATTTTGGTAGTCTCGGGATAGTTAGACACCCAGTGGCATCATAGTTATATGGTGGCTTGGGACTCCAAACGCAATGTGGCAGAAGCTATGTGGGCATATGTATCCAGGCACAGAGCACTTCTGTGGGACTCTATAGGTTAAAGTAGTCATAAACCCACCCTGATTCAAGAAGAGCAGACATAGACCCCAACTCTTGAAAGGAGGAGTGTCAAAGAATTGGGGGCCATGTATTAAAACCAAGCTCCCTGTAGTAGTCCTTACTTACACTGCTATAAAGACATACCTAAGACTGGGTAATTTATTAAGAAAAGAGGTTTAATGGGCTCACAGCTCTGCAGGCTGTGAGGGAAGGCCTCAGGCAACTTACAATTATGGTGGAAGGGCATAGGGGAAACAGACACAGTCTTCACATGACCAGAGCAGCAGAGAGAGAGGAGGGGGAGGTGCCACACACTTTCAAAGACTAGATCCTGTGAGGACTCTATCATGAGACAGCAAGGGGGAAGTCCGCCCCCATGATTCAATCACATCCCAACAGGCCCCTCCTCTACCACTGAGAATTACAATTTGACATGAGATTTGGATGGGGACACAGAGCCAAACCATATCACTCCCCTATTTAAATTCAGTTCTAGAAATAACTAGTGAACACAACTGCCAAATATACCCTGAAGTGTGGTAAGCAAGTTCAGTAAAATATAGCTACACAATGTTAAACAATTTTCTTCACCTACCAGGATTCTCAGACCCTTTAAAAAGCTTGGAGAAAAGCAAGAGCAAACCAAACCCAAAATTAGTAGAAGAAAAGAAATAATAAAGATCAGAGCAGAAATAAATGAAATTGAAATAAAAATATAAAAGATCAATTAAACAAAAAGTTGGTTTTTTGAAAAGTTAAACGAAGTTGACAAATCTTTAGCTAGAATAACTAAGAAAAAAAGAGAAGATCCAAATAAATAAAATCATAAACTAAAAAGGTGACAATACAACTGATACTTCAGAAATTCAAAGGATCATCAGTGGCTTCTATAAGCAATTATATGCCAATAAATTGGAAATGGACAAATTCCTAGATACATACAACCTACCAAGATTGAAACAGGAGGAAATCCAAAACCTGAACAGACTAACAAGTAAGAATAAGTAACGAGATTGAAGCTGTAACTAAAAAGTCTCCCAATAAAGAAAAGCACAGGAGCTGATGGTTTCACTGCTGAATTCAACCAAACATTTGAAGAAAAACTGATACCAATCCTTCTCAAACTATTCCAAAAAATAGAGGAGGAAATACTTCCAAACTCACTGTATGAGGCCAGTATTACCCTGATACCAACAAAACTTAACAAAGACACATAAAAAAAAAGAAAGCTACAGGTCAATATATGTGATACATATTAATGCAAAAATTCTCAACAAAATACTAGCAAACTGAATTTGACAATACATTAGAAAGATCATTCATCATGACCAAATGGGATTTATCCCCAGGATGCAAAGCTGGCTTAACATACAACAAATCAATCAATGTGATACAACATATCAACAGAATGAAGGACAAAAACCATATTATTAATTGATGTTGAAAAAGCATTTGATATAATTCAATGTCCCTTTATGATAAAAACTCTCAAAAAGCTGGAGATAGAAGGAACACACACACATAATAAAAAGCCATATATGACAGACATACTGCTAGTATCATACTCAATGGGGAAGAAACAAAAGCCTTTCCTCTAAGATCTGGAACACAACAAAGGATGCTCATTGTCATCACTGTTATAGTACTGGAATATAGTACTGGAATATAGTACTGGAAGTCCTAGCTACAGCAATCAGACAACAGAAAGATATTAAGGGTATCCAAATTGGAAGGAAGAAGTTAAATTATTCTTGTTTACAGATTATATGATCTTATATTCGGGAAGACCTAAATATTACACCAAAAATCTACTAGAACTAAAAAATAAATTCAGTGAAGTTGCAAAATCAACATACAAAAATCAGTAACATTTCTATATGCCAACAGTGAATAATGTGAAAGAATAAAAAATGAAAAACAATCCCATTTACGATACCCACACACAAAATTAAATACCTAGCCATTAACCAAAGAAGTAAAAGATATCTACAACAAAAACTATAAAATACATAAAAGAAGTAGAAGAGGACACCAAAAAATAAAAAAAGTTCCATGTTCATGGATTGGAAGAATTAATGTTGTTAAAATGTCCATACTACCCAAAGCAATATACAGATTGAATGCAGTCCCTATCAAAATACCAATGATATTCTTCACAGAAATAGAAAAAACAATTCTGAAATGTATATGGAACTACAAACAACCCAGAATAGCAACGCTATCCTAAACAAAAAAAGAAAACTAGAGGAATCACATTACCTGAATTCAAATTATACTACAGAGCTATAGTAATAAAAACAGCATGGTACTAACATAAAAACAGGCATAGACCAATGGAACAGAATAGAGAACCCAGAAACAAATCCACACACCACAGTGAACTCATTTTTGACAAAGGTGCCATGAACATACACTGGGGGAAAGACAGCCTCTTCAATAAATGGTGCTGGGAGGAACTGGATAACCACAGGCAGAAGAATGAAACTAGATCACTTTCTCCCACCATATACAAAAATCAAATAAAAATGGGTTAAAGACTTAAATCTAAGACCTTAAACCATAAAACTATTATAAGAAAACATTGGGGAAAATCTCCAGGATTTTGGTCTAGGCAAAAATTTCTTGAACAATACCCCACAAGCACAGAAAACAAAAGCAAAAATGGACAACTGGGATCACATCAAGTTAAAAAAGTTAAAAAAAGTTAAAAAAAATGTTGCACAGCAAAGAATACAATGAAAAAACTGAAGTGACAACCCACAGAATGGGAGAAAAATATTTGCAAACTATCCCTCTGACAAGGGATTAATAACCAGGAACTCAAATATATATATATATATATATCTGCACTCCTATATTTGTTCCAGCACTGTTTATGGTAGCTAAGATTTGGAAGCAACCTGTATTAGTCCATTTTCATGCTGCTGATAAGGGCATATCTGAGACTGGACGATTTACAAAAGAAAGACGTTTATTGGACTTACAGTTTCACGTGGCTGGGCAGGCTCACAATCATGGTGGAAGGTGAAAGACACATCTCACATGGCAGTGGCAAGAGAGAGCATGAGAGCCAAGCAAAACCAGTTTCTCCTTATCAAGCCATCAGATCTCATGAGACTTATTCACTACCACAAGAACAATATGGGGAAAATTGCCCCCATGAGTCAATTTTCTCCCTCTGGGTCCCTCCCATATTACATGGGAACTATGGGAGTACAATTCAAGATGATATTTGGATGGGGACACAGGAGACATAGGACCAAACCATATCATTCTGCCCCTGACCCCTCCCAAATCTCATGTCCTCACATTTCAAAACCAATCATGCCTTCCCAGCAGTCCCCCAAAGTCTTAACTCATTTCAGCATTAACTCAAAAGTCCACAGTTCAAAGTCTCATCTGAGACAAGGCAAGTCCCTTCTGCCTATGACCCTGTAAAATCTAAAGCAAGTTAGTTTCTTCCTAGATACAATGAGGGGTACAGGCATTGTGTAAATACTCATTCCAAATGGGAGGAATTGGCCAAAAGAAAGGGACTATAAGCCCCATGCAAGTCCTAAATCCAGCAGGTCGGTCAAATCTTAAAGGTCCGAAATGATCACTTTTGACTCCATGTCTCACATCCAGGTCACTGCTGATGCAAGGTGGGTTCCCGTGGTCTTAGGCAATTCCACCCCTGTGGCTTTGCAGAGTATAGCCCTCTCCTGGCTGCTTTCATGGGCTGGTGTTGAGTGTCTGTGGCTTTTCCATGTGCACAGTGAAAGCTGTCAGTGGATCCACCATTCTGGCACTGGAGGACGGTAGCCCTCTTCTCAAAGCTTCACTAGGCAGTGCCCCAGTAGGGACTCTGTGTGGGGGCTCTGATCCCACATTTCCCTTTCTACTGTCCTAACAGAGGTTCTCCAAGAGATCCCCACCCCTGATGCAAACTTCTGCCTGGGCATCCAGGTGTTTCCATACATCCTCTGAAATCTAGGCAAAAGTTCCTAAACCTAAATTCTTGACTTCTGTGCACTGGTAGGCTCAATACCACATGGAAGCTGCCAAGTCTTGAGGCTTGCACCCTCTGAAGGCATGGCCTGAGCTCTGTGTTGACCCCTTTCAGCAATGGCTGGAGTGGCTGGGATGCAGAGCACCAAGTCCCCAGGCTGCACACATCACAGGAACCCTTGGCCTGGCCCAGGAAACTACTTCTTCCTCCTAGGCCTCCAGGCCTGTGATGAGAGGGGCTGCCATCTGCCATGAAGACCTCTGACATGCCCTGGAGTTATTTTCCCTATTGCCTTGGGGATTAACATTGGACTCCTCGTTACTTATGCAAATTTCTACAGCAGGCTTGAATTTCACCTCAGAAAATGAATGTTTCTTTTCTATCACATTGTCAGGATGCAAATTTTCTGAACTTTCGTGCTGTGCTTCCCTTATAAAACTGAACGCTTTAAACAGCACCTAAGTCACCTCTTGAATGCTTGCTCCTTAGAAATTTCTTCTGCCAGATACCCTAAATCGTGTCTCTCAAGTTCAAAGTTCCACAAATCTTTAGGGCAGGGGCAAAATGCCATCACTCTCTTTGCTAAAACATAACAAGAGTCACCTTTGCTCTAGTTCCTAACAAGTTCCTCATCTCCATCTGAGACCACCTCAGACTGGACCTAATTGTGCATATTGCTATTAGGCTTTGGTCAAAGTAATTTAACAATTCTCTAGGAAGTGCCAAACTTTCCCATATTTTTCTGTCTTCTTCTGAGCTCCCCAAACTGTCCCAACCTCTGTCTGTTGCCCAGTTTCAAAGTCGCTTTCACATATTCAGGTATCTTTTCAGGAATGCTCCACTCTACTGGTACCAATTTACTGTATTAGTCTGTTTTCACTGTGCTGATAAAGACTTACCCAAGACTGGGCAATTTACAAAAGAAAGAGGTTAATTGGACTTACAGTTCCATAGGGCTGGGGAAGCCTCATAATCACAGCTGACAACTTATGTGGATGGCAGCAGGCAAGGAGAGGAGTGCTTGTGCAGGGAGACTCTCCTTTTTATAACAATCAGATTTCATGAGTCTTATTCACTGTCACAAGAGCAGAATGGGGAAGACCTGCCCCCATGATTCATTTACCTTCTACTAGGTCCTCCCACAACACATGAGAATTCAAGATGTGATTTGGGTAGGGACACAGTCAAACCATATCACAACCTAAGTGTCTATCAACAGATTAGTGGATAAAGAAAATGTGGTACATATACACAATGGAGTACTATTCAACCATAAAAAAAAGAATGATACCCAGTCATTTACAAGAACATGCATGGAACTGGAGATCACTCTGTTAAGTGAAATAAGCCAGGGACAGAAAGACAAACATTGCATGTTCTTACTTACTTGTTGGATCCAAAAATCTAAACAATTGAACTCATGGACCTAGAGAGTAGAAGGATGGTTACCAGTGGCTGGGAAGGGTAATGGGCGGGGATCGGGAGGAGGTGGAAATGGTTAATGAGTACAAAAGATAGTTAGAAAGAAGGAATAAGACCTATTATTTGATGCACAACAGAGCTATTGCAGTCAATAACAACTTAACTGTACATCTTAAAATAACTTAGAATGTAACTGGATTGTTTGCAACTCAATGGATAAATGCTCAGGGGGATGGATATCCCATTCTTCATGATATGTTTATTCCACACTGCATGTCTGTATCAAAACATCTCATGTACCCCATAAATATATACACCTACTATGTACCCACAAAGTGTTTTTTTTTTTTTTAATCTTAAAAAGCTTGGGAATCAACCAGGTGCATTGGCTCATGCCTGTAATCCCAACTACTTGGGCAGCTGAAGTGGAAGGATCACCTGAGCCCAGGAGTTTGAGGCTGCAGTGAGCCATGATCACACCACAGCAGCCCAGCCTGAGTGACAGAGTCAAAAAAAAAAAAAAAAAAAAAACAACTTGGGAATCTCCAGGAAGAGGATATAGCATGTACCACTTTTCAAGGTATTTTGACCTTGCAACATCCTAGGACTAGTTTTCCGCATAAGACATCTTGAAAACACTGACTTAGAGAATGACTGAAACAAGAGAAAAGGAAAAAACATTCTTTCTCATATTCTCTGACTTCAAGGGGGCCAGATGCAAGAATACATTTTTTTAAGAATAAAGCAGACATGATTTCCTAAGATGACTTAAGCAACTGGAAGGCACCCATAGACTGGCTGGCAATCAGAGGGCAATCATGAGTTAAACAAGCAGACAGATGTCTCAGAGTTAATATGGAGGTAAGAATAAATCCCTGCATCAAGAAATATTAGTCATAAGCTGCCCATAACTTATTACAGCCTTTTCATTTTTTCTGAACATCTTTTTTTTTTTTTTTTTTTTTTTTTTATTATACTTTAAGTTCTAGGGTACATGTGCATAACGTGCAGGTTTGTTACATATGTATACTTATGCCATGTTGGTGTGCTGCACCCATCAACTCGTCAGCACCCATCAATTCATCATTTATATCATGTATAACTCCCCAATGCAATCCCTCCCTCCTCCCCCCTCCCCCCTCCCCATGATAGACCCCAGTGTGTGATGTTCCCCTTCCCGAGTCCAAGTGATCTCATTGTTCAGTTCCCACCTATGAGTGAGAACATGCGGTGTTTGGTTTTCTCTTCTTGTGATAGTTTGCTAAGAATGATGGTTTCCAGCTGCATCCATGTCCCTACAAAGGACGCAAACTCATCCTTTTTTATGGCTGCATAGTATTCCATGGTGTATATGTGCCACATTTTCTTAATCCAGTCTGTCACAGATGGACATTTGGGTTGATTCCAAGTCTTTGCTATTGTGAATAGTGCCGCAATAAACATACGTGTACATGTGTCTTTGTAGTAGACTAATTTATAATCCTTTGGGTATATACCCAGTAGTGGGATGGCTGGGTCATATGGTACATCTAGTTCTAGATCCTTGAGGAATTGCCATACTGTTTTCCATAATGGTTGAACTAGTTTACAATCCCACCAACAGTGTAAAAGTGTTCCTATTTCTCCACATCCTCTCCAACACCTGTTGTTTCCTGACTTCTTAATGATTGCCATTCTAACTGGTGTGAGATGGTATCTCATTGTGGTTTTGATTTGCATTTCTCTGATGGCCAGTGATGATGAGCATTTTTTCATGTGTCTGTTGGCTGTATGAATATCTTCTTTTGAGAAATGTCTGTTCATATCCTTTCCCCACTTTTTGATGGGGTTGTTTGTTTTTTTCTCATATATTTGTTTGAGTTCTTTGTAGATTCTGGATATTAGCCCTTTGTCAGATGAGTAGGTTGCAAAAATTTTCTCCCATTCTGTAGGTTGCCTGTTCACTCTGATGGTAGTTTCTTTTGCTGTGCAAAAGCTCTTTAGTTTAATTAGATCCCATTTGTCAATTATGGCTTTTGCTGCCGTTGCTTTTGGTGTTTTAGACATGAAGTCCTTGCCCATGCCTATGTCCTGAATGGTACTACCTAGATTTTCTTCTAGGGTTTTTATGGTATTAGGTCTAACATTTAAGTCTCTAATCCATCTTGAATTAATCTTCGTATAAGGGGTAAGGAAAGGATCCAGTTTCAGCTTTCTACTTATGGCTAGCCAATTTTCCCAGCACCATTTATTAAATAGGGAATCCTTTCCCCATTTCTTGTTTCTCTCAGGTTTGTCAAAGATCAGATGGCTGTAGATGTGCGGTATTATTTCTGAGGACTCTGTTCTGTTCCATTGGTCTATATCTCTGTTTTGGTACCAGTACCATGCTGTTTTGGTTACTGTAGCCTTGTAGTATAGTTTGAAGTCAGGTAGCGTGACGCCTCCAGCTTTGTCCTTTTGACTTAGGATTGTCTTGGCAATGCGGGCTCTTTTTTGGTTCCATATGAACTTTAAAGCAGTTTTTTCCAATTCCGTGAAGAAAGTCATTGGTAGCTTGATGGGGATGGCATTGAATCTATAAATAACCTTGGGGAGTATGGCCATTTTCACGATATTGATTCTTCCTATCCATGAGCATGGTATGTTCTTCCATTTGTTTGTGTCCTCTTTGATTTCACTGAGCAGTGGTTTGTAGTTCTCCTTGAAGAGGTCCTTTACATCCCTTGTAAGCTGGATTCCTAGGTATTTTATTCTCTTTGAAGCAATTGTGAATGGAAGTTCATTCCTGATTTGGCTCTCTGCTTGTCTGTTGCTGGTGTATAAGAATGCTTGTGATTTTTGCACATTAATTTTGTATCCTGAGACTTTGCTGAAGTTGCTTATCAGCTTAAGGAGATTTTGGGCTGAGACGATGGGGTTTTCTAAATATACAATCATGTCATCTGCAAACAGGGACAATTTGACTTCTTCTTTTCCTAACTGGATACCCTTGATTTCTTTCTCTTGCCTGATTGCCCTAGCCAGAACTTCCAACACTATGTTGAATAGGAGTGGTGAGAGAGGGCATCCCTGTCTTGTGCCAGTTTTCAAAGGGAATTTTTCCAGTTTTTGCCCATTCAGTATGATATTAGCTGTGGGTTTGTCATAAATAGCTCTTATTATTTTGAGGTACGTTCCATCAATACCGAATTTATTGAGCGTTTTTAGCATGAAGGGCTGTTGAATTTTGTCAAAAGCCTTTTCTGCATCTATTGAGACAATCATGTGGTTCTTGTCTTTGGTTCTGTTTATATGCTGGATTACGTTTATTGATTTGCGAATGTTGAACCAGCCTTGCATCCCAGGGATGAAGCCCACTTGATCATGGTGGATAAGCTTTTTGATGTGCTGCTGAATCCGGTTTGCCAGTATTTTATTAAGGATTTTTGCATCAATGTTCATCAGGGATATTGGTCTAAAATTCTCTTTTTTTGTTGTGTCTCTGCCAGGCTTTGGTATCAGGATGATGTTGGCCTCATAAAATGAGTTAGGGAGGATTCCCTCTTTTTCTATTGATTGGAATAGTTTCAGAAGGAATGGTACCAGCTCCTCCTTGTACCTCTGGTAGAATTCAGCTGTGAATCCATCTGGTCCTGGACTTTTTTTGGTGGGTAGGCTATTAATTGTTGCCTCAATTTCAGAGCCTGCTATTGGTCTATTCAGGGATTCAACTTCTTCCTGGTTTAGCCTTGGGAGAGTGTAAGTGTCCAGGAAATTATCCATTTCTTCTAGATTTTCTAGTTGATTTGCGTAGAGGCGTTTATAGTATTCTCTGATGGTAGTTTGTATTTCTGTGGGGTCAGTGGTGATATCCCCTTTATCATTTTTTATTGCATCTATTTGATTCCTCTCTCTTTTTTTCTTTATTAGCCTTGCTAGCGGTCTGTCAATTTTGTTGATCTTTTCAAAAAACCAACTCCTGGATTCATTGATTTTTTGGAGGGTTTTTTGTGTCTCTATCTCCTTCAGTTCTGCTCTGATCTTAGTTATTTCTTGCCTTCTGCTAGCTTTTGAATGTGATTGCTCTTGCCTCTCTAGTTCTTTTAATTGTGATGTTAGAGTGTCAATTTTAGATCTTTCCTGCTTTCTCTTGTGGGCATTTAGTGCTATAAATTTCCCTCTACACACTGCTTTAAATGTGTCCCAGAGATTCTGGTATGTTGTATCTTTGTTCTCATTGGTTTCAAAGAACATCTTTATTTCCGCTTTCATTTCGTTATGTACCCAGTAGTCATTCAGGAGCAGGTTGTTCAGTTTCCATGTAGTTGAGCGGTTTTGATTGAGTTTCTTAGTCCTGAGTTCTAGTTTGATTGCACTGTGGTCTGAGAGACAGTTTGTTATAATTTCTGTTCTTTTACATTTGCTGAGGAGTACTTTACTTCCAATTATGTGGTCAATTTTGGAATAAGTGCGATGTGGTGCTGAGAAGAATGTATATTCTGTTGATTTGGGGTGGAGAGTTCTATAGATGTCTATTAGGTCCGCTTGGTGCAGAGATGAGTTCAATTCCTGGATATCCTTGTTAACTTTCTGTCTCGTTGATCTGTCTAATGTTGACAGCGGAGTGTTGAAGTCCCCCATTATTATTGTATGGGAGTCTAAGTCTCTTTGTAAGTCTCTAAGGACTTGCTTTATGAATCTGGGTGCTCCTGTATTGGGTGCATATATATTTAGGAGAGTTAGCTCTTCCTGTTGAATTGATCCCTTTACCATTATGTAATGGCCTTCTTTGTCTCTTTTGATCTTTGATGGTTTAAAGTCTGTTTTATCAGAGACTAGGATTGCAACCCCTGCTTTTTTTTGTTCTCCATTTGCTTGGTAGATCTTCCTCCATCCCTTTATTTTGAGCCTATGTATGTCTCTGCATGTGAGATGGGTCTCCTGAATACAGCAGACTGATGGGTCTTGACTCTTTATCCAGTTTGCCAGTCTGTGTCTTTTAATTGGAGCATTTAGTCCATTAACATTTAAGGTTAATATTGTTATGTGTGAACTTGATCCTGCCATTATGATATTAACTGGTTATTTTGCTCGTTAGTTGATGCAGTTTCTTCCTAGCCTCGATGGTCTTTACATTTTGCCAAGTTTTTGCGATGGCTGGTACCGGTTGTTCCTTTCCATGTTTAGGGCTTCCTTCAGGGTCTCTTGTAAGGCAGGCCTGGTGGTGACAAAATCTCTAAGCATTTGCTTATCTGTAAAGGATTTTATTTCTCCTTCACTTATGAAACTTAGTTTGGCTGGATATGAAATTCTGGGTTTAAAATTCTTTTCTTTAAGAATGTTGAATATTGGCCCCCACTCTCTTCTGGCTTGTAGAGTTTCTGCCGAGAGATCTGCTGTTAGTCTGATGGGCTTCCCTTTGTGGGTGACCCGACCTTTCTCTCTGGCTGCCCTTAAGATTTTTTCCTTCATTTCAACTTTGGTGAATCTGGCAATTATGTGTCTTGGAGTTGCTCTTCTGGAGGAGTATCTTTGTGGCGTTCTCTGTATTTCCTGAATTTGAATGTTGGCCTGCCCTACTAGGTTGGGGAAGTTCTCCTGGATGATATCCTGAAGAGTGTTTTCCAACTTGGTTCCATTTTCCCCCTCACTTTCAGGCACCCCAATCAGACGTAGATTTGGTCTTTTTACGTAATCCCATACTTCTTGCAGGCTTTGCTCATTTCTTTTTCTTCTTTTTTCTTTTGGTTTCTCTTCTCGCTTCATTTCATTCATTTGATCTTCAATCGCTGATACTCTTTCTTCCAGTTGATCGAGTCGGTTACTGAAGCTTGTGCATTTGTCACGTATTTCTCGTGTCATGGTTTTCATCTCTGTCATTTCGTTTATGATCTTCTCTGCATTAATGAGTCTAGCTGTCAATTCTTCCACTCTTTTTTCAAGATTTTTAGTTTCTTTGCGCTGGGTACGTAATTCCTCCTTTAGCTCTGATAAGTTTGATGGACTGAAGCCTTCTTCTCTCCTCTCGTCCAAGTCATTCTCTGACCAGCTTTGATCCGTTGCTGGTGATGGGCTGCGCTCCTTTGCAGGGGGAGATGTGCTCTTATTTTTTGAATTTCCAGCTTTTCTGCCCTGCTTCTTCCCCATCTTTGTGGTTTTATCTGTCTCTGGTCTTTGATGGTGGTGACGAACTGATGGGGTTTTGGTATAGGTGTCCTTCCTGTTTGATAGTTTTCCTTCTGACAGTCAGAAGGACTGTCTGTTGGTCTGTTGGAGATTGCTTGAGGTCCACTCCAGACCCTGTTTGCCTGGGTATCAGCAGCAGAGGTTGCCGAAGATAGAATATTGCTGAACAGCGAGTGTACCTGTCTGATTCTTCCTTTGGAAGTGTCCTCTCAGGGGTGTACTCCACCCTGTGAGGTGTGGGGTGTCAGACTGCCCCTAGTGGGGGATTTCTCCCAGCTAGGCTACTCAGGGGTCAGGGACACACCTGAGCAGGCAGTCTGTCCGTTCTCAGATCTCAACCTCCGCGTTGGGAGATCCGCGGCTCTCCCCAAAGCTGTCAGACAGAGTCGTTCGCGTCTGCACCGGCTCCTGCTACTTCCCCTGTTGGTCTTCAGCTGTGCGCTGTCCCCAGAGGTGGAGACTACAGAGACAGGCAGGCTTCCTTGAGCTGCTGTGAGCTCCACCCAGTTCGAGCTTCCCAGCGGCTTTGTTTACCTACTTAAGCCTCAGCAATGGCGGGCGCCCCTCCCCCAGCCTCGCTGCTGCCTTGCGGATAGATCGCGGCAGACTGCTGTGTTAGCAGTGAGGGAGGCTTCGTGGGCGTGGGACCCTCCCGGCCAGGTGTGGGATATATTCTCCTGGAATGCCTGTATGCTTACAGCGCAGTATTGGGGTGGGAGTTACCCGATTTTCCAGGTGTTGTGTGTCTCAGTTCCCCTGGCTAGGAAAACGGATCCCCTTCCCCCTTGCGCTTCCAGGTGAGGCGATGCCTCGCCCTGCTTCAGCTCTCGCTGGTCAGGCTGCAGCAGCTGACCAGCACCGATTGTCCGGCACTCCCTAGTGAGATGACCCCAGTACCTCAGTTGAAAATGCAGAAATCACCGGTCTTCTGTGTCGCTCGCGCTGGGAGTTGGAGACTGGAGTTGTTCCTATTCGGCCATCTTGCTCCGCCCCCCTGAACATCTTAATTAAAAGTTAAAGTGGCTAACAATGCTGGCTTTCTTGAGAACTAAAGGAGCATCCACAGAATGTGCAATGTTTTGCAATCATTGCTGAGGGCAAAGCAACCTCACAAAACAATAAAATATTAATTATTTATTATAGGGCTATGGAAGAAGCCAAAGTATAGGGCCTCTTTTGCTTTGGGGATTTGGGTTTGCAAGTTACAGGACAAAAAGGAAATAACTTTGAAATTACAGGAAATCAGACACAGGAAATCTTAGTTTTGGTCAAAAGCCATAATGTCTTTTGGTGAACTCCATTTGATGACCCTCTGCAATAACTGAAGGGAGTGAGGGAGTCTATTAAGCTGTTTCAGGACCTGGATATATTCACCTGGAAAGATATATGGCTTCATATTACTTTCAGCATATTAAGGTGCCATTCACAAACAAGATGATCTATGGTATTCATCATTCACAACTCACTTTCATGCAGATTGGGAACAGTACCCCCCAGAGATCCCACCATCCAGCCAAAATCCAGCAAAATACAAAGACCTAAAGGGTCTGGTTTTGATTTGGGAACAGGATGAGGCTGCAAAAGGCTGCCTGGATGCTATGAGGACCTCTGGGTTGGGTCCCTGATGGGGTCTGGGGTGGGGAATGAGTGAGGGCCTAGGACCACTTCCTGGGCAGGCAAGGCTGGCAAGCATTGTACGCCTGGGCCATAGCCCCTCTCTTTCTTCATTCTCACTATCATGGACAGCTTTGCTCTGCTGATCCCATTCAAGCGATGAGCATGGAAGGGAAGTAGGAAAGCAGGGACAGTGGGCCAAGCAAGGTGTTTGTCTTCCATTATTTTCTTCGCCAAAGGAAGATACTTCTACATATTCCCCTCTTCATTAGGTGTTTACTTCCCTTCCTCCTCACCAACCAGGTCTAGGGGATGATAGGACGGGAGTGTCTCAAGTGTGGGACAGCCCATCCAAGGCTTTTCAGGGTGATTTTACATGGTACATAGGCAAGGCATGGAACCAAATGGGATGGCACGATGACGAAGTCTCTTCTCAGTCCTTTTTCAAACTTCTGATCTCATCTAGGATGAGGTCACAGGGCTTGCTGATGGCCCATCCCTTCTCATAAAACAGCATCAAGTCTGAGGTCAAGAGTTCGAGACCAGCCTGACCAACATGGAGACACTCCATCTCTACTAAAAACACAAAATTAGCCGGGTGTGGTGGCACATGCCTGTAATCCCAGCTACTTGGGAGGCTGAGGCAGGAGAATTGCTTGAACCCGGGAGGTGGAGGCTTCAAGCGATTGACATGGTGAGCCGAGATCATGCCATTGCTCTCCAAGCTGGGCAACAAGAGCAAAACTGCGTCTCAAACAAAAGAAAAAGAAAAGAAAAAAGCAAGATCTCGACAGGGTAGAATCACATTGTTCTGTTTACACTGTATTTGTTTTGACAGTTGTCCCTTTATGTAGCAAGTGATTCTGATTTTTCATGTAGAGTAATGATATAATGCTTTCTTATGAAATGAATTTGTTTGAAAAAGGGAATCAGCTTAAATATAAAATACTTAATGTCCTTCAGATGGCATGAATGTATGGCAAAAATCAAGACGAGAGAAAGCAAATGATTGAAATGATGAAAATACGAAACCGGTGTGACCCTCCAAGTTAACATTTAGGGAAACTGAAGCCCTGGGAGTTTAGATAAACTGCCTACCGTGACCCAGGTATATTTTTATCTCTTTCAGTTACCCATTTGTCAGCTTATTTATTTGATTGTTTCAATATGAAAAGGTCCGACACTGTGCTACAGAGAATGTCAGACCTCAGATGTCCTGCCTCCCTGCCTGGGCTTCCCTCCACCCTCAGGAGACTCTACCACCCCTTGCACAAGGAGGTAGAGGATCTAAGAGGAAGTGGCTGCTGTCTCTGTGAAGAAAGACAATGTGTGTGTTATTATAGAACACCTGTGGCAACAAGTAGCATAATAGCCATCTAAAAGTAGCTTAAACAATATGGGATTATTATTTTGTTATCTAATAAGCACTTAGCCTCAATTAAGAATTCTAATGCAGAGAGTAAATATTGACCCAAATAAGATAATAAGCTTTAAAAATATTCTTACTAAGAACTTAAGCGAGAGATGCTCTGTTGCATCTTAGAGGTTAAGCCAAATGAAACAGGAGAAAACAGGTATACCCCCTGACCCCCATGTCCCAGTGATCCTGCTTATTTAGATGCGGAGGTGGAGTGTAATACCTGGTACTGACGGGAAGTGCTTCTGGGAAGGCAGGTACTGAGAGAAACTGCTGGCTGCCACCAGAGCATGGGATCTGGACAGCAGGCAGCTGGACAGAAGGTGACGCCTTCTCTGGTTGTGGAGCTGTGAGGCTGTGGCCAGCTTGCAGTGTGGGACCTGAGGCTCGCAGGCAGGTAATCAAGCAGGTAATGGAAACTGGAAACACCTTCAGATGAGCAAGGTCCCTGGTTCCCGGTCAGCGGCACCAGCAGGGTGAACTTCAACACCTAGACCACACCTATTAGGTCCCTGCCTGTCTGTCCAACATCATTTTTTAAACCTTTAATTGCAGTATAACCTATACAAAGCAAAGGGTATGTATCACAAGTGTGTAGCTTTATGAATTCTCCTAAACTGAACACACCCATGTAACCAGCACACAGATTCAAGAAACAGGATATTGGCAGCAACCTAGACAACCCCTCATAACAGCCTTTTAGTCATGAACCCTCCAAAGGGGAAGCACTACTCTATTTTCATACCTTCTGTAGACACAGTCATGCAGTGCACCCACTCTGATTTATTTCCTGTATACAGTGTTATATTTGTAAGACTCCATCATCTTGTTGTGGATAGTTGGGGTCCGTTCACTCTCATTGATGCACAGTTTTCCAGTGTCAATGTGCCACATTGCATTTATTTCCTCTTCTATGGATAGGCATTTAGGTAGCTTTCGGTTTGGAGATGCTACCAACCCTGCTGTTACGAACATTGGAGTGCATGCTTCTTGTGCACAAATGCATGTTTCCCCATGAGGTCCATACAGAGGAGGACAGGCCTGAGTGTCCAATTTCATGGTACCCTTTGTCACCCTTGCTTGCTTTGTTTCCCTGCTTGAGGCCTTCCCACGAGTGCTGTTTTCTTTTCCTGGAGCACTGTTCTTCTCACTCTTCATCTGGTGAGACCCCACTTGTCACTGAGATTTGGAATGAGATGCTGCTTCCTTGGGGAATCCCTCCCAACCTATTGTGCACATTCACCCCTTGCTGGGCTTCTGCTTTGCTGCACTTTAGGAACTCCACCTAAATGACCACTGCGTCATTCCCTACTTGACGCTGCTGCCCTGCATAGACTCTAAGCTTGACGGAGGAGACATCTAGTGTTCTGCACTGGCTTTCCAGGCCCTAGCATAGTGGGTGGCACAGTAGTGGATACTAAACAATTATTCACTGGATAAGTCGGCTGCACCCAAAGCCAGCACTCATCTAACAAACCAAGGCTTCAGTTAATGGCATAAATGTAATTAATTTTTCAAAGGAAACTCCCGGTGCCCTTACCAATGCCAAGCACCATGTCAATTAGTTCCTCTAATCCCTGGCCATGAGCAGGTTTGTCTCCAGGGCCTCTGATAGAGTTGGGTGAGCAGGCAGGAGGCAAATGGCCCTTGTGTGAGGGTTATGAGGTGAAGGGGAGGTCTGGGCCTGGAGACATGGGTTGACAAACAGTTTTCAAAGCAAGGCTTGCTTCTAAATGAGATAAGCTAAATTTGCTCTAAGGGAAGTGTCTCTGACCTCCTTCCTTCCACTCCTTCCTTTTCTCTTAGGACACTGTCTGCTTATCACCCCTATCTAGGCTGGAACAGTTGGGGTACCCACCAAGCCTGTACATACTGGCATACCCCTGTCCCCAGATCACAGACATTTCATTCCTTTTTGGCATGAGGACACTAATCTGTGAAAGGACATTCATATTTTATACCTCTTTCATGTATACAGGAATCAAATACAATTTCAGAAACGGCTTTTCAGAATTGTTATACAACCCAACTTCATTTGTAATACATGTCAGTGATCGGTATAAACAACAACAATAAAAACACATATATAAATATTAAATAAAATGCTTATTTATTGGCATGTTATATCTCCCAAGATAGTCATAGCACTCACTTCTTTGTGACAAGACTTTCCAAGGGTGCATGGGAGCTGGCATCAGAAGAGGAAGGAGAAGTGGAGGAAGATCATGATTATGAGTGTGAGACATTGTTCTTGCTAACTCCCCAAAGCTTGGGAGGTGTGGACAGAGTAAGAAACTGGGGGTCACAGAGTTTAACCAGTGGGAATGCTGTGAGCCATCTCTTCAACATTTCTTTCCAACCAGTGATTTCCATACCATGAAGGCACCATTGTGCTATTGACATTAAGTATAAATAACCAGGTCATGGATAATGACGTGACTCTGGTCAAAGTCAGTTTGAGGTAGGGAATAGTTTTTGTTTTATGAGAAAATATAGGTATTAGGCCAAGAAATAAAATTATATATTTGGGTTCCATATACATGAATAATATTTGTTAAGGTGCAATAATTTATTATTTTTAAATTAAACATCAATCCACAAAAGGTAATAGACAGTATAAAGGAATTTAACTTTGAGGAACAAAGAAGAGTTCAGAACCGACTGCCAGAAACATGTCTTTGTATTTCCAGCTCAGAAAGTCTGTGTTGATTGATTTACTAACTCTTTTTAAGAAAGTGGGATAGAGGGAGACAAATTTTTCCTTCTTTCCCGTCTTGCAGGATGTGTATTCCCCTCCCACTTGGCATGAACCTGTTAAGCCATAATTCGACTGCCTACTCCATCCTAGCCTTCCGCTATAACAAAATAAGAAAACAAAAAAGTTTATTTCTAAGTCATTTCAGTGAGATTTTTTAGTTACAAGGATGGTTCATCCAAAGTTTTTTTGCTTTCATTTGTCACTCATAAACTTCAGCAAGGAAAAAAGACTTAACCATCTTAAATGTAGGGAATTCGGTATATGCCTCTGTATTAGTCCGTTCTCATGCTGCTGATAAAGACATACCTGAGACTGGGCAATTTACAAAAGGAAGGTCTAATTAGTAGACTTATAGTTCCATGTGGCTGGGGAAGCCTCACAATCATGGCAGAAGGAAAGGAGGAGCAAGTCATGTCTTACATGGATGGCAGCAGGCAGAGAGAAAGAGAGCTTGTGCAGAGAAACTCCCATTTTTAAAACCATCAGATCTCATGAGATCCATTCACTATCACAAGAACAACACGGGAAAGACCTGCCCCCATGATTCAATCATCTTCCACTGGGTCCCTCCACAACATGTGGAAATTATGGGAGCTACAAGATGAGATTTGGTTGGGGACACAGAGCCAAACCATATCAGATTCATAAAAGGAAAAAGATAATACATCCACAAAGAGGAAAATATTGGCTCATCAAAATGGGAAATTTCTTTTTATTGATGAATACATTTAAGCAGTTAGCACAGAATTTTATACATGGTGGACACTCAATGACAGCTTCCTTCTCCTCATCTCTTATTAACTAATGCTTAATATATTCACTCATTCCCTCATTCATTTCTTGATTTGTTCTTCCATTCAATATTCATTCGGTTCTTAATGCCTATGAGTTGCTGCATCAGGAACTGAAGACAAAATAAATTTGAGTTTTCCCCCCAGGTTGCTCACAATTCACAATTTTATCCTCTTGTTAATTGTGATTTTTGCCTTACATAATTTTTCTTCTTGAAGTAGTCAAATGTAGCTGAATATTCTGAATTGATAATGGGTTCATCCAGCTCCTGGTCTGAGCCTTGTCAGTAAATATATCATGAATCTTTTTCTGTAACACCAGCCTTTCCTGGGGTGTGGTCACACTCACCCCTCAAAATCAAAAGAATGCACATGAAATTAAGCATGGGATAGTAGCTATGAACAGCTAAAGAGGTGCCAATGAATGAATGTGCCAGTCATGGAAAGGTGAGGAGGGGAGTCTTTCATACATTCCACAAATAGCTGTTGATCTGTTACTACACACCAATCTGTTGCAGATCTTGGGGAATTAGCAGTAGATGTAACAGATAGCAATTTCTGTTGTCATGGGTTTAACATCTGGAACGATCCTTGAGTACATCCTATTTGCCTGGATATTTGTTCATAATTTCAACTGTGTTCTTTGACCATGTGTCTGAGGTTCAACTAGGTGTAACAGCTTGCCTAAGATCTCACAGCTGAAAGGCAGCAGAGCTAGAATCAGAATCCAAAACAATACTCTGTCCACTTCACCCTGAAGGCTCCCAAATCACAGGTTTGATTTAACAACTGCACCAGGAAGTTAAGATGCTCCAGGTCTATTCTCCCTCCACCTCCTGCCTTTGGATTTTTTGTTACCTACTTGAAGTCAGGGCAGGACCAGGTAGTAATTACTTGAGGTGTCCTTTGGCTTTAAGAGATATCATTTGTGAATAAATCCTAACATTCTCTAAAGACCTTTCCTGGAAGGGAGAGGGGGGATGTCCCCTACCCTGATTGTTGAACCAACCCTTTCTCATAAACATAGCTAGGAGGATTGACAGCTACTGAACTTACCCCCGATAGCTTGCTTTCTAATATACCACAGCTATGCCACGGCTTTAAACTCTCTGTGTCTGTGCACTTCCCCCAGTCTGGAACAGTCAGCTACCCCATTCATTGCCCTGACTTTTGTATCCATTTAAATACAGCAGTTCTTCAGGGCCAGGCAAGGGTCTCTCTCCACAAAGCCTTCCACAACCTCCTTCTTCATCTGTCCACCGGGACCCTTTGCTTGGATCCCCCTCTCCAATTTCATTCTGTTTTGAAGCCCACCACGGTTGGCTTCCTGTTGGTCTCCCCAACGTGATTGAGAACTGCAGAGGGCAAGGATGTGTCTCACTTGTCTTTCTTTTTCCCAGGATCTAGCCTTGGGTTTGGCACAGATTGGTTACTAAACATATATTTATTGAATGAATGATTACATGAATCAATGAAGGAAGGAGTGAAAAAATGAATGAGTAATTTAAGAAGTAAATAAGTGACTGAAGGAGTGAATCATGAGGAGTGAGAAAATGGAGGAGTGAGGAAATGGCAGCCAAGAGGAGCTCCTGTGATCATGAGCTATGTTAATCCCACTAGCATGGGAAAGAAGGTGATTTTGTGACTTTGCCATGAGTGGTCTCCTTTTCCGTTTTCCTTTGTCTTCTTTTAGTACACTTTTTTAGTACATTCAAGTGGTGAGCCCTCTCTGGCTTGAACTGTGGCAGTGGGGGAGGTAGACAGATTCTCACCTACAACTGTAGGTCAGGAAATATTGTGCAGGCCAAAAGTATGGCCCCAAATGCCTTATATCCTCTGTGAGACCAAACTGGGCATACATGTAAATTATTAAAATACAGAAATAGTAAGACTGTCTTGACCTTAAGTCAAGAAGAAACACACTTACTGAGTCCACGGACTGAGCTATTGCAGATCCACAGTTCCTTAGGCACAACTCCAACACTGAAAACCCAGAAAATCTAGTTTTACCACGACTCACTGTTTATTGATTTCACTTAGTGGAAAATAGTTTTAGGTTTTGCTTCAGAAATGTTTCCATGTTTAATTAAGGGTGATGTCCAAACCCTGCTAAGGGTGTTACTTAATATGAAAAATATAGACCATGTTACTTTTCTAAAATCCAAAAATGATTTCTGAAGCACATCAAGCCACAGGATTTCAGAAAAGGAATTGTGAGCCTGTCCTATACCCAGGAGCCAAGTTATCTAAGTACAGTGGATGTCCAAAGGTAGGAGATTCCAAACAGAATGTATTAAAAATCTAGGAACATTTTCAGAGGAAAAAATCATGAGAGAGAAAGTAGGAACATAGAAGCTTCAAAACCAGAGAGTACTCACCTCCCGTGGACCAGATCCTATCCCAGGGGCCATCGGTATTTGTGATTTCTCCAGACTACTAGTAAGAAATGGCTGCCCTCATACCCTGCCTTTCAGGGATCTCATGTAACCGGCATCCTCACCACCATTGCTGGTTTGCCTGCCTTCAAATGTTTATTATTAATAAACATATTGACAAAAGTTGTGCCCTGAGAATGCTTTGAATGTGTGCTGTATCTTAAGTGTCTATGCCCAGTGCCTAGCTCAGGGCCTGACGTAGAAGAAATACTCAATAAATGGGGCCAATAAGTCTTTAATGAGCATGTGCAATACGTTACTCTTCGTGATGTGCTTTTATATGCATTGTCTCTCTTAAAATGACCCAGTGAGTCAGGCAAGTGGAATGAGTCCCAGGGAGGTTAAGGCACTTGCTCAAAATCATAAACAGTTCTGCTGGGACTTGCACCAAAGTTGTCTGTTTAAAAATCCTATTCTCTTTCTTTGGCATCAGTGTGCCTTCCTCCTGTGCAGTCTGAACTCTCAGAATTAAAGATGAATAAAAATGCCAAGTCATGGGAAAGCCTGGCCATAAGAAAAGCAGCTGATGAGCTATCAGCTAATGGACTGCCAGCAGGGCCATCTGTAGGCAATGCCCCATCCTCTTGTGAGGTTAATACAGCAGGAAGTCTAGCCCTGCTGAGAGAAGGGGGTACCATGAATGCACAGATGGGACCAGAGTCCCTTCCAGAGCTCCCCAGGTCCCAGCACTGCTGTCGTCCTTGTCTGCCTGTGTCTGGAGCTGGCCTTGAGGCCCACGAAGAAATTCAGCCTTTTGAAGGTAAAGCAAGGACTACTAGATGCTGAGCTAGAGAGGGCCCAGTGCCCAGCTAAGGTCATGAGAAACTGAGCTCGCTGTAAGAACCCTATCAATGTCTGCAGCAGATGGACCTGCCCAAGGTGAGGGCTCAATTTTCCCCTGTGAGAACAAGCCAGCTAGGGAGGTACTAGCCTTGCATGAGGTCATCCTGACTGTCCTCCGAGGGAAGGATGATTCAGCCTATGTCCCTGTCTTCCTCTGCAGCCTTGCCCTGACCTCTGGAAAACAGGTACTGGGTCAGAAGGGAGCGAAGCCTGAGGGTGGGGTGGGCCACAGCATTGGGATCCTGCACATCTCTCAGTAGTGAGCAGGGTCTGAGGAGCCACCCCTGCCCGGTGACTTTCCACACTAGTGAAGGCAGCATGTCTCGCATGTTTAGTATGTCTCTATTTTCTAGCAACGTTACATGGATACTTCCCTTACTCTGAGCAGCTCACAAGTTGGCCAGAAAAATGCTGTGTAAACTCCAGGCCAGGCCTCTAATTCTCTGGTGTCAGCACCAGAGAAACGAGGAGAATGTTTTCCCATTGGCTTCGTCAGCAGGATCTATGGTATATTTCTAAAAAATAAAAGAAAAAAATTTACAAAGCTGTAATGCCCTAGTGTGTCATGGCACAGATTTTGTTTTTTAAGTTTGAAAAACAGTTTGAAAGAATAACACCTTGAACATTAGGCTAAGATCTGCTCCTGCTCAAAAATGATTTTCTTACACAAAAATGTCCTCTCCAAAATGGCTTTTTTGTCAGTAGCATGAAAGCAAGTTTGGCCTGGGCCCAGTGGTGATTCTGATGGGAAGTGAAAGGCAGGCACACCCTAGCGATCAAGGTCAAAGGCACCTAGAGCACCCCATATGCAGCAGGAGTCACCCACTACCCAAATGGTGCAGGGCCATTGCCAATTTCTCTGGCATTGCCAGAAGCCTCTGGAATCTACCATAAAGCCGTAGACCCAGGAAGGCCTTGTCCCATACCCAGTGAGTGGAGTCTCTGCCCACCCAGCGCCCACCTGTCTCTCCTGAAGTCTCTCTACAACACTCCCTCCACTAGCAGTCTCACACACCGTTACATGGAAGAGTTAAAACATGAGGGCACAGTAGTCTCCAGGTCCTTGGGGGAAATTGCTGGGCCAGATTCTAGCCCACTGTTCCTTAATTTCCTTCCTTTCTCCCTTCCTACCTCCCTCTGTTCATCCTCACTTTTCTTGCATCAGTCAGTTGGCAACATTTAAAGAGAACTACTCTAATACTAGGCATTGTGCACGGGTGAGTCAAGTACTGTTTTCCCTCTCAAGGAGTGCACAGACTAGTGTGGAGACTGACATTCCAACACGGGGGGGACATTTGTTCCCCACCCCAGTAGAATATAAGCTTTAGGAAAGGCCTGTGTCAGCTTTCCCACTGATACAGGAGATGCTTATAAATATTTGTTAGCTGACTAAATGGTTAAAGCATGGCATCACCTGATACCTCTGATGCTTGTTAAATTTCTATACATATGACCCATGAACCAATTAGTAATTGCCTCCTCGGTGTCATTATCCTTGCTTGTAAATCCTTCTAGAACTGAAGGCTTCAGTTAGCCTTCTAGAACTTTAATGGCTTCATGCTTGTCACAGCATTAAGTGTAGAGTGTCAGGCAAACAGAAGGAGGCCCTGAGCCAGCCAGGCTAGGCAGGGGTCTTCAACAACTCTGGAGTAATGTATGAAACCAGAGCAAGGAAAAACACAAGCTGTGGGTCAGACTTACTGGGCTCAAGTCTCAGGTCTGCCTGCTCGCTCACTGGCTATGTGACCCTGAGCCTCGGTGACCTCAATAGTAACATGAGGGTGATGTTCATGGCATGTTGATGTGGTAACAGTGCCTATGCAGTACAGCAACACCCAAATAAGGACACCCAGAGGGCACACCTTGCATTAATGCAGACGTGAAAATCGCACAACTGTGGATCGACTCCCTGCAGCCTGCGCAGGCCTGCCCCAGTTATTCCATAAACCTTGTGGTCATGCAACCCCATATTGTATTGGAGGGGATGTTTAGGACCTCACCTCTGGCACTATGACCACTAGGAATTGTAGTAATCACAGTAGAATCATGGTAGGGATACTCCTCCTCCACCATGTTTCCCTCCACTATTATAAATTCATATTTGGAAGTGAATGTCTCCTGTTTCTCTGGAATTCACCAATACAGTGACTGGGCAACTGTTTACATGTTATGTCCTTGACTACTCAAGAACTTCATGAGCATGTTTTTCACCAAGCTTTCCTTGGGCAGTTTATAGTGAACTATCAATAGTCCCACATTTAATTCAAAATAAAAAACCTAACAAGGAATTTTTAAAATTCTAGTGAAGGGGTGGAGAAATGAACATCCTCATGTACTGCTGATGGGAACAGGTTTGATGTAACCTTTCTGGAGAGCAATTTGGCGATGCATATTAAAATCTTATAATGTTTATGTCTTATCCCAGTGACACTACTTGTAAAACTTTACCCTAATAACCATTTATGTGCGCAAAGATCTATCTTCAAGTATCCTTATTGCATGATCCTTAACAATAGCAAAAAATTGGAAACAACATAAATACACAATAATAAAGTCTATTGAATACATTATGATACAATCAAAACATGTAATATACTATACTTGCAACCATTAAAAATTACCTTTTAGGGGAATATGTAACCACACAAAACATGTTTATGGTATATTCCTTGATGAAAAACAGTTCAAAAACAGTTTGTAATTCCTAATCTAACATTGTAAATTTTTTTAAATGATGTAAAATGGACTAGATATATCTAGTCCAAAATATTAGCAGTGGTTATCTCTCAGTTGTGGGATTGTTAATTATTTGTGTGCATGCTTGTCTAAACTTTCCAAATTTTTTATAGTCAGTGTGTTTCTTAGGCAGTTAAAAAAAATTTAAAAGCTAAAGCTTAAAAGTCAGCATGTTTGAATTTAAATTATCTCTTTGTAGTCATTTGTCATAGGATAAACTACTTACTCATTCTGTGTCTCATATTTTTTCTCTCTATAAAAGATAGGTAATAATACCTTCTCATAGGGTTGGAGGAGGGTTACGTTAGATAATGTGCATACAATGCTATGTATGCAACATGGACTCAATCCATATTCCACTCACTTCTGCTTATGTGAGTTCAGTGACAGAAGACATGACATACCCAACTACCATGACTAGGTAGGTAAGGATAATGCAAGAGGTTGGATCAAAGCTTAGGCTTGAAGCTGCCCCAAGTGGGATAACGGGGTGAAAGTGTGAATGACAGGATGGCCTTAAACAGGCCAGGGAACACACTGTACGTGACAAGCAACCTAGGGCACTGGCGCTCTGCTCCACTTCTGCTGCTCTATTGGGCAGGTCCTAAATGATGTCCAAATGCTGACATCTCATCCTTAGCACTTAAGTTGAAACTTTCTTTTGAATTATTCTGCTAGTTATCTGAGGAACAAATCACTCTAAGAATTGGCTTAAAAATTGGCTTAAAAATGCAATCAGCATCTATTCTCTCATATAATTTCAGTGGGCCAGGAATTTGAAAGTAGCTTAGCTAAGTGGTGGTTCTGGCTTGGGGATCTCTCATGAGGCTAGAGTCAAGATATCAGCTAGGACCAGGGTCATCTGAAGGCTTGACTGGGGCTGGGGGATTTCATTCTATGACAGTTCACACATATGATTGGCAAATTGGTACTGGCTGTTGGCAGGAGGCCCCAGTTCCATGACATGTGGACCTCTCCAAAAAGTTGTTTGAAGTTTCTCATGACATGGCAGCTGGTGTCCTCTAGAGTGAATGATCAACAAAGGATCATTCCTTTTATGCATTTTATGACCTAGCCCCAGAAGTCACATCGTCATTGCCATGAGGCTCTATTGGTTACACAGGACAGCTCTATTCAGTGAGAAGGAGACTACACTGAAGAATGGATACCAGAAGGTGAGAATCTTGGGGGGCCATCTTGGAGGCTGACTACCACAGTGCCCTCTCCTGGAATATTCTTCCTTTGAATGTCTGCAGGGCTCTCAGCCTCACTTCATCCAGGTCTCTGCTCAAAAGCCATCTTATCAGAGGGGCTTCCCTTGAGCTCTCTCCCAAAATGGAACCCCTTCCAATGTTCCATTACTCTCCTTTTACCCTGCTTCATGTTTCCTTAGAGTACGTATAACATCTACCACATTACATACTTATTTGTTCATAATTTGTTCCCCACCCCAGTAGAATATAAGCTTTAGGAAAGGTCTGTGTCAGCTTTCCCACTGATATGGGAGATCCTTATAAATATTTGTTAGCTGACAAAATGATTAAAGCATGGCATCACCTGATGCCTCTGATGCTTGTTAAATTTCTATACATATGACCCATGAACCAATTAGTAATTCCCTCCTCGGTGTCATTACCCTTGCTTGTAAATCCTTCTAGAACTGATGATGCTGGCCTTCTGAGCACCACCCTCTTACCTTGCATCCCTCCCAGCCCTGCCTCATGAGTCCTCCTCACCTGCCTTGTTCCTCCTAGTGCTTGACCTTCTCAGGACAGGCCCTGCTGCCCAGGATTTTCCCTTCCCTGGCTGCCACAGTGCAGGTCCTCTAACATCTACACTGTTGAGACTTCCTTGTTCTAGGCCCCACCTTCTAAAGGCCTAAGAAAAAGGATGACAGCTAAGACTCATATATGACCCTGCTCCTCCGTCCCATATCCATGACAAATATTGCTAAATAATCAGACCATCTCTAATTATATCTGGGCCAAGGAGCTACCAACACTTAACTGGAGACTACTCAGAGACAATTTTCTGGTCTCTGTTGCTTAACACACTGTCAATTCTAACAGTAGGCACTGCAACAGGCAAATAATGAAGATACAGCTGACCCTTGAACAACACAAGGGTGAGGGGGCCCTACTTCCCATGCAGTTGACAATCTACATACGACACCTGACTCTCCCAAAACTTAACTACGAATAGCCTACTGTAGGCTACTGGAAGTCTTACTGATAACATAAACAATCTATGAACACATATTTTTTATGTTATATGTATTTTATACTATATTCTTACAATAAAATAAGCTGGAGAGAAGAAAATGCCTAGTGTTCCATTATTGGAATGCTAAGCATATCGGAGTTACTTATATCCTACTACTCAAGGTCATCACCAAGGTCTGATTGCAAAAATTCAAAAAATTGCAACCTGAGGCATAAATAGGTTAAGAAAATCATAAGAAAAAAATATGTGTACTATTCATTAAGTAGAAGGGAATCATCATAAACATCTTCATCCTCATCTTCTTCACATTGAGTAGGCTGAGGAGGAGGAGGAAGAGGGGTTGGTCTTGCTCAGAGGTGAAAGAAAATCTGCGTATAAGTGGACCCTCACAGTCCCAACCCAGGCTGTTCAAGGGTCAACTGTGTTCGGATGTGGGCGGGACAAATGAAACCACAGAGACAACATTTACCGTACATCTACCACATGCCAAGCATGATCTCAAGCAATTAATGTAGATTATCTCTAACATTTGTTTTTCACAATCATGTATAAGGAAGTTACTGTTATTCTGATTTTTATGGAGGGGGAAATGGACACAGAGAAGTAAACAACTTCCACAGCATCTCTTCGCTAAGAATTGGTACAACCAGTCCAAATTCTGGTGGTTGGATCTGGAGTCCTCTCTTTAACCATTATATGATATCATCTTCAGGTTTTCAATAACCAATTGGTTCATGGGGTCTTGGGAATTAATATCTAGTTGCTAGGCCGAAGTGAACGTTCCCAGGAAATTTCTGTCTGAAATGGGAATCAGAGAACTCTCACTCACTCCCCCTTAGAGACCCAATTCACTCCTTAACACCTCCATGAAGTTTTCATGCAGTTATACCAGCACTGCTTGTACGTTATTATTTTACCTACCAGCCTGTATTGCAAGATCATGTCTTCTTGGAGGTCTTCACTACTGCATCATGACTGCCTTTCGAGTTTCACAACTTTTGTCATTTCTTAACCTTCATAGTTTAGCAAAGTACCTGGGCTGTGATAAGTCAAGTGAATAAGCCAGGTGAATAAATATTGTCTCTGCTTCCAAGATACTCTTTGGCAGGCTAATTTTCAAAACTTAGCACATTTTAAAGGTAGGCTAGGTTGTACTTGTTTATTGAATGGATAGTTATAGTCTTAAGTTGACTCTGTTATCATATCAAAATGGTTTGAAACATTAAGCAAATAATGGTTTTCTGGAAATGCAGCACTGAAATCTTCTCCAGGAGTTTTAGCCCTGAAAAACAAGTGGGAACATTCAAGTTCTGTCCTGGTAAGGTAATGAGACGATGTATTTAAATACAATTCAGGATTGCATCCCCAAGCAGAGTTTCTCCAGCTTCTGAGCTTATGAATCACCTGCCTCCAGTTCTTCTAATTGCTTTGATAAAAGGAGGTTTAGACAAGCTCTCTTTGGGAGGTAACAAAACCAGCATGTGGCAAGAAACTGGCATTAATTTCCACCAGCCCTTGCTAACCACAGGGCTCTGAGGGGTTCAGAAATGCTCACAGGCTTGCCAGGAGAGTTGGACAGATATGGTAATGCAATGGGAAATCTGTGAAGGGTGAAAGTCCCATTCTTTTAAAAAGTGGGAAAGGCTTTCAGACTTCCTAAAAGACAGTAGACTTAAAGCATAGATGAATATGAAATGAATGCCAACCTGCCCAGGATAGGCCATCAGGAGGCATAATATGGGGTCCTTTAAGTTGACACCTATGTAGAATAAAAAATGCTGTGGCCTAGAAGACAAAGGATGTGACTTTTCTTAAGGCTCTTCCCATCTCAAGACCCTGATTTATTTGTTGTAAAGGAAAGAAACTGGAGCATATGATCTCCTCACCCTTTTCATCCTCAAATGTTCTAACCGATTTGAATACTGTCTGAGTGACAATATCCAAATGAGATATTGGGTTGTATTTGTTAGTTTTAGGGATAAAAGCTGAAAATATCAACTTTGTAATAAGGGTTTTTGTTGTTGTTTTTTGTTTTTAAGAAAAACCTATGTAATACATTTTGCTTGTATTTTAACAATAGAATTGAGAAGAAATAGTCAAATCCTAGTGAAGGCCCGTAGAATTATTTATGATGCCAGAGCTCCAATTCCAACTACAGCCATTACCTCAGCTTGGCCCAGTGGGGTCTGCATCTCTCTGACTTAAGATGTATATTTGACTCACCTTTGTGCATGTCCCTTACTGTACCTTGGGCAGTGCTTGACATAAGATGTGTGCTTAATAGCTGAATATAGAATTGCACTGGATTTAATTGAAATCTGCTTAGAACACTCTTTCTTATCAGACAATCCAATGCATTTGAGATTGGCCCAAAATATCTGTAATATATAAGTTGGCTCTCAATCTTGAGGTGCATTTGATGGAAAAAGATGGGGGAGGGCTCTGTTTTCCCAGAAATATAAGGAGAAACAGGGCATTAAGACTGTTTAGCCAATAAGTGGTAGAATGACATTTGTTAAAGTTCTGTCAGACTCTAAAACCTGTGGGTTTTCTACTATATGAAGGGGGACACTCTTGCATAGGCATAGATATTCCAGTGTTCTAAGTGTAAATAAAGTTTACAGAAGCAATTTGAAGATGCCCGATGCTTGAGTGACTGTAAATGGGTTCTCCATTAAAATGTAGAAGGGCATTTGGCAATACCAAACTGATCATGGGGAACAGAGCCTGGAATTCCAAATAATTTTCTTGGCATCCTCCAGGGTGAATAAAAAGGTCCATCCATCTTCCCTACACATGTTCTACTCTTTCTCTGGTCTCCCTTGTGATACAGAAAGGGAGGCCAGATGGACAACTTTCCCAATAGGTGTTTATCAGTTACGATGTCAATATAATGGACTGTGGACTCTTTTTACTTTCTATGTAGGATAAAGCTCATCAGGTAACAAGGCTATTGGTGGGTGCAGATGAAAGCTGTGTTAGGAAATGATGGCTAGTGCTGGCTGTGATATGCAAATATATGGCATTGAGTAAATGCAGCCTGAGGACCCTAAAGCAACAAGGTCTGAACATCCTCATTAGCACAGACATTTGACCTAGTCGTCCAAACCTTTTTGGAATAAGGGTTTCCAACATGTTTAAAAGTCATGGTGCCCCTTTTCAAACAAAATCTTAATAGATCCTCAACATACAAAACAAATACAAGCAGAGGTCACTGAAACTAGGACGGGGAATCTGTGGCTGCACCCCTTCCTTCATTCTCTCCCTGGAAAACAGACTCAAGGCATTTCTCTGAAAATCTAGGGCTTCACAGAACACAGTAAAAATTCCTGGCCAAAATACCACAGTTCTCTAATAGTGATTTCTTTGCTTTTTATTTTTATTTATTTATTTTTTTTTTGAGATGGAGTCTCTCACTCTTCATGCTGGAGTGCAGTGGCATGATCTTGGCCCACTGCAACCTCCACCTCCCAGGTTCAAGTGATTCTCCTGCCTCAGTCTCCAGAGTAGCTGGGATCACAGGTGCGCACCACCACGCCTGGCTAATTTTTGTATTTTTAATTAAATTTTTGTATTTTAAATTAAATAATTAAAAATTATTTAATTTTTAGAGATGGCGTTTCACCATGTTGGCCAGGTTGGTCTCGAACTCCGGACATCAGGTGACCCACCCACCTCAGCCTCCCAAAGTGCTGGGATTACAGGTGTGAGCCACCATGCCTAACCTGTGATTTCTTTTGTTATCAAGATTTAATTTCCTCTTGACCATTATTATAAAATTAGAGACGTGTTCTTTGGTAAACAAATTGACATAAATATGGAAAAACAACACCTTTCAAGAATGGACCAAGCCTTTTCTACTTACATATTAAAAGGGGAAAATGTGAAATAAAAAAGTAATTATTGCATAAAAAATATGGAAAATGTTCTTGTGGCCAACAGTTTAAAGGTCTAAAGGAGACAGGATAATGCCAGCTTAGCTGAAGCATCCACTCTGGACAGGAGTCCCTTGGTATCTAGCCATCTCTCTGCCCAATATTCAACAGGAGGGCAGCGTAAAATGCAATCTAGTAAAGTGTTGACAGAATTAATCAGGCTCCATTTTCAAGCTTTCTTTTGCTCCCTGGGCTAAGAAATTAGAAGGCTCTGGCTAAATCAGATACACTTTGAGGTTTCCCCAGAAACACAGTTTTCCTGGAGAAATAAAGCTAATGAAAGGAGAGGTCAACTATGTTTGATTTCCTGAAAGTCCAGTGCCTAATTTTATGTGAACTGCCTGATTTCTTTTAGACCTTAAGCACATGGCTCAGTGACACTGCAGTGTTCAGAGGGGACCAAGGAAAAACATTTGTGAATAAGTCACAAAGCCAAAGTACTGATGCCTTGTGCATAAATGGCACTCACCTGATTTCAAAGCTCTTTCACAGACTATTTCAGTAAGTAGTGAAAAATATCTACCATTTATTAAATTTTATCTCTGTAATCCTCATCATGATAGGTGAGTTAGAATTTAGTCCTCAATTTTACTGAAGAAGAAATTGAGGCAGAACAAGAATAGGTGACTTACTCACAAACAGCAGACTTCGATTTTGAATCCAGAGCTCATTGACATCAAATCCCTGAGTCTGACTGCCTCTCTAGGCTGCTTTGCAAATCTCAGTCCTTTCCAGGCATAATGCAACATTATAAAATTACCTCAAGAGCCATGGGTCTGGACCTAGCCAAAACAAGTTCTCTTCAAACAAGAGACTGCAGAAGCATGTTGATCTTTGGAACTCACAGTTGGCAGCTGGTGTGATTTCTTCTCAGGGAAGAAGAAACTAGCAAGTTTAAGGCGACAAGGGGGTTGGGCGGGTTGGAGTGGGGCAGTAGTCTGCCCAAGCAGATTTCAATTTTAAGTAATGATTCTGGTAACAATGTTAAGGGTATATTGGACGGGAGAGAAATTAGAATCAGAGAAACCAATAAGGAGGAAGCTGTTGCAATAGTTTAGAAATAATACATGTTGTGATTAAGACAAAGGAAGAGGGGTTCAGGAGAAGAGGGAAGATTCTGGAACTTGGTGAAGGTAGGAGTAGCAAGCTGAAGACAGAATTTCCTCCAAGGAACTCCAACCTAATTGTAGAGGTAAGTGGGAAAATAGTTCATTGCAGAAAAGTGTAACTTGGACTCTAACGAGGTTGACAAAAGTGCAGAAAAACACAAAGGAGAGTCCCCTTAGTTGCTCTAGGGCCAGGGAAGAGCAAGTCAAGAAAGGTGTTCTATCCGAGGTGATGACTGAGCAAAGGATTGAAAGAGAATGCAAGGAACTGGCCCTGTGAGAGGTAGTGAGAGACCATGGCTCCCGTAGCATGTGTCCTACCCAGAGCTCTGAGAGGCTGCGATGAGGTATGAGGCAAAGGGGAAGTGAGGATGGAAGGCCAGGTAGGGCCTGGATCGCAGGGTGCTCATCTAGGAACCTGCTCGATAAAAGGCCATAGGAAGAAACCGAATCTTCTACAATACGTTAAAGAGGTGGAAATCTAAGGTCCAGAAAGGTTGAACAGCTAGTCCAGGATCTCTGCTGTTTAGCTTGGCTTCAATATGTGGTCCACAGGCCTGCAATGCCAGCCTGGGCTGGTCAGAAATGCAGAATCTCAGGTTGGCCTCAGACCCACGGATCAGGAACTGGTTTGAACAAGGTCTCCTGGTGGTGATGTGTAGGTGCACTAAGTTTGAGAATCACTGCTCTACAGTATGCACAGTTTCCAGGATGCTAGCCCCTGCCTGCAGCCAAATATCTGGCAGTAGATGGGGCTTCTTGCAAGTCAAAGAGGCACACGGGTGCTGGTCGGAAATACTGAGTCTCATTAGGGGTGGCTGTAGGGACGCCCTCTGCTGCAGGCTCCACCCACATCAGCCAAATCATAATCAGTGCCCAGGCAGGTGGAGAGGGAGCCCCCAGATTGCTCCACTTGTGGTACAATGCGCGTATGATTAATCACTGTTTCCAGAGGCGCCTCATCAATCATCACTTCCGAGGGCCCAGGACAAAGGGGTCGTGGTAGATGAGCACTGGGCACTGAGAAGGACCGAGTCTCCAGTCTCTGATAAAATGGGCACATGGAGTTGGGATGGAGGAGGTCGGGACTAAGGAGCATTAGGCATTCACCCTGGCTGCTCTGATTGGTAATTAAGTGACTCGTCTACTGGACGACAGTCCTGCATGTTCCCCCAGGCATCTGTTAGTTCTTCAAAAACCACTACTGACAAAATGAGGTTTGCCCTTGGTACACAGATAATGAGACTGAGCTTGACAGGTATGGCGCGATTAGAAAATTTCTACATGAAGCTCATTCTGCTAGCCACTCCACAGTAAACAGACTCATTAGAACTTGCAGGTCCCTGGAGGCAAAGCATGTTTGACATTATTAATTGGCTTTTCTGTATAAGGAGTCAAATAGATGAAAAGGTTTATCAAGCTGAAATAATTAATTTTGCCTGAATTCGCTGACAGTTCATTTCTCCTGTAAAAGACCATTTTAAGGTCCTTTTTTTTTTCGAATTTCGAAGTTCAAAAGACATAATAGTGGCAAAAGTGAAGCTTTTTAGTAAATGATAATTAAAGGGAATTTAATTAACTTAGACCTGGGGAAGGGGAAAAAAAGGAATTGCTATCTGTGTCTATACAGAGGTCTAGATGGTTGAACATATCATGACTTAATAATGCATTAATTTTAATCTAATCAAAGTATAATAAAAGAGGTAATTATATATTTAAAAATTACCAGGCTCCAATAGTGGGGTTTTTAAACACTTAATACTTACCCAGCTTCTCGTTAGCAAAGTTATAATTGTTGTTCTCAGATCCTGCTTATTTCAAGATGGGGGCTTACAGGCAAGAGGTTAATTGAATAAATCATTGTAAGAACCCATGTTGAAACTATGATGAACTACAAAGTTTGCATTCCCTGGCTGCAAAAGATTTTTCTTTTCTTTTTCTTTATGTCTTTCTGTCTCTAAAAATAGCAAATTATTTCCAGCATTCCTTTATCATGCTCCTGAATGCTCCCACGCCCACTCTTTGTCACACAAAGCCAAAATCCAGTTCACATGAGATTCTGCAAAGTTCTTCCTCATTTTCCAAAATTTGCCACTTTCATCTCCAACAAGGAGTTTTGTAGTTCCACTGTGAGCCTTCCCCATCTAAAACAATTGGCAGTAGATAAACAGGATTTCTCTCCTCACTAAGATCGGGCTTGGTGAAAAGAACCATGAAAAGTCGTAAAACAATGGGATTTCGATGTGCATATAGGCCAATGATTCTGGTCATTTCCTTAATAAAAGACTGAGACTTCTTAGAAATGTTCTAAAAGACATAGCTGTTTTGTAGCAAAGAATTATCTTGCCACATAGGAAACATAATAATTTTGCAGTTCAAAGATGATCCAGTATTTCCCAAGTTTCTTTGACGCTGATAAAATACAATCTGGTGGGGCAGGAAAAGGAAGGGGTAGAGTAATCACGGAGACTGGTTCTTCCATACCTGGTAGTATGTCTTGAACCAGTTCCTCAAGGCCTTTCACCCACATCACAGGCTTGGCTCAGGCAATGTGAACACTACCCTGCAATGACTGGCCTCCAGAAAACCTAATGATGATGATAGTTCTTTTCAGTTTTTCATAGACACTTTTCTAATCCAGAAATGTGTATTGACTACACTGAAGTAAACAGCAGGGGTGGTTATTTTGTTATTCCCCATCCTCAGTTGGAGGCAGGGCTTGGTTCCTTCCTTGAGACTTGTTTTTTTATCATTCCTTGAAATAGGATCTTAAAAAAGTGAAATGATTCAAGTAAAAATCTACACAGAGACTGAGCATGGTGGCTCATGCCTGTAATCACAGCATTTTGGGAGGCTGAGGCAGGAGAATCACTTGAGCTCAGGAGTTCAAGACCAGCCAGGGCAATACAGCGAGACTCCTTGTCTACAAAAAAATTTTAAAAATTAGCCTAGCATGGGGGTGCACACCTGTGGTCCCAACTACTTGGGAGGCTGAGGCGGGAGGATCACTTGAGCCCTAGAGATCAAGGCTGCAGTGAGCTACGATGGTCCACTGCACTCCAGCCTAGGAGGCAGAGTGAGACCCCAACTCAAAGTAAATACATAAATAAATTTTTTAAAAAATCAACACATAAAAATTCACGCCCTCATTGCATTATTTTGAAAAAAACAAGGTCACTTCTACCTTTTGCCAAAACATCCTCAGGTCCACACTTCTGAGTAAAGAAGGAGAGGTAGGGCATATACAGTGACCACTTAGTGCACAGCATCTCAATTCCCAGAATAACTAAATGAAGTTATCCCATGTTAAAGATGAAAAAACTGAGGCTCAGAGGTGGGGAGAAAGTTATATCAGACCACTCACTTCAGCAGCAAAGCTGGACTGCCTAAACTTAAAGCCCGTGTCATTTCCATCAGAAAAGAATAACCCCAAAAAGTAACACATATCGAAATTCCCAAACCATAAATACTTGTAACATTTACCAGAGAGTTAACATTTGGGGTAAGAAATGTCATAACCCAAAAAGCAAATATCTACTTCCTTGCACCGAGGAATACTCGAAAAGATATATATTTTTTCAATCCTGGGAAACTTGAGACCTTCCGGTCCAGCACTCACAAACTTATTGTTCATCATATTTCCCACTCCTGCTTCTTCATATTAGTTCCTTAATTAACTATATTTAAGGTCCAGGGGCCATTATGATTAAATAAAGGGTAAGATGTGACTGGGGCTAGAAGGGGGAGGAGGTTACTTGGGCCAAGGTTCAGGGCTAGAGCTGTCATCACTCACCAGCATGTTTTCTTCTGAAGTCAATACGTTGTTCCATTTCAAACATGCTTAAAGAAAACACAAATTGATTTCTTTGCAATTCTGAACTACTTATCAAATGGTAATGATCACTGTGTGGTAAATCTCAGACTGAAAATATGCCACGCAATGCTTAGTCATTCTGTTGATGGAACTAATAATTCTCCCCTATTCTCTCATTCCACTCTCTCTCTCTCTATCTGTCTCTCTCTGTCTCTTTTTATGTCTTTCTATAATTCTGCCTGATAAGACTTAGCAACCCAGAAGGGCTCAGTGTTAGTGTGGTCAGTTCTGAAGTCTCCAAAGAAAGCACACATCTACCCAGCACCTCCCTTTCATTCATTAACCCACCAGGGGCCAAGACTAATTAGATCAGCCTGCTCATTTTGAGCTGATAATTGATTTAAATAGATTGCTCATTTAAAAGAGAAGAAAACCCTGCTAAACATTTGGTGCTTGATTTTTTTTTCTTCTTTCCCCGCAACTTTCAATTGCTTGTGCAATGTAGCATAAAATGTAGAGGTCTCCCTTTTCTTTTCTCTCTTTTTTAAAGGAGCCATAAAATTAATTACAATAAGTAGGCAATGGGTAGGGGCAGGGGGTTAACTGATGGCTCTAATGAGCAGCCCAGCTTTGGGAAAGCTGAGCCACTCATGCTGTTTGTTGGCTGCAAGGGGGCTGTGACTTCCAAGAGGAGCACAGCCTGAAACCCTGAAACAGTCCATCGTACTGATTCTGTCTTCATGGCAACCGAAGTAGTTTTGCTAAGCTTCAGACAAAAGGAGCCTTCCTTTCCAAAGGTGGGGACATTTTGGAATCATCACCTTCCCATTAAACAAGACAAGAGGCCATTCCTTGGTACTCCCCTCATCCCATAGTCCCTGTTTTTTATACAATTTAGGAGGGAGAAAGTTAGGGAAAGACTTGGATCCATTCTGTATTCTAAAGACCTTTCCCTTCTCAAAGGGTCTTTCACGACCCATCCTGCACCATATTGATTTATTTCAAGTGTGGATCAAAAAAGTTTAGACTAGGCTCCTCTTTGGAAACTAAATCGTCCTGCTAGTTTATACTGTTCGCCTGACCGTATCCCTTTGACACAATGAAAAGAGCTTTTGTCTGCAGCCTGGAGGGCAAGAAGTGGAAGTAACACTTGTAATTTGCTCTGGAAAATTTTCTTGCAGTGTTTCCTGTTGCTGAGAGAAGAGATTGCAGGACCTGGTAAAGGAAGCTGAGGAATGTTGCAAAATCTTTAAAGGTAAATACAATTACTGGAAATAGAAAGTTACCCACCAAAACTGCATATGTTATGTTTTAGAAGTTCATAGTTTCCAACCCTACAAAATAGCATGATCTCCATGGGAAAAACATGGGCTCTGGAGTTAGGCAAACCTTAACACCCTGATTCAGTCACTTCCTACTTCTGTGTAAGTCATTTGTTTTCTCTATAACCCAGTTTCTTTGCCTGTATTATGGAGACTCTAATGTCTATTTGGAGGCATAAGGGAGGCATAGGGGTTAGAGACAATGTAATAGCCTAGCACTGGCTCTAATAAGTGCTCAAGAAATAGCACCTATAATGCAAAATTTGGTTCCCTAATAGCCAAGAGAGATCATTCATCCCTGTTTTGTCACCTGTTTGATGCTGGGCAGTTAGGGAGAAGGTAACAGTGTATTGCATTCAGGGCCAGCTTCAACCTAAACTGTGCAGTAGCACAGAGCCCCACATTCCGACAGAAAGGCCCTGCTGTTGCTGTCTTGAAATACTTAATTTTTGAACAGGGGGTACGGAGAGGGGCTCTACATTTCCACATTTGGATTTTGCACTGGCCCTGCACATTCCGTAGCCCCTCCTGATTACATATTCCCTTCTGCAAATGCCTGGGCCATTCCTGGCATCTTGAAGAGCCACTTATGTGGGGTCATATCTGAGTTGGTGGCACAATGCTTTCACACTTACAAATCACATTCTTACATTCTTTCTGCCTCTTCAACAAATTAGAACCAGAAGTATAGCCTCTCAGTTCCTGTGGGCCCAGGGCCCGATTGCCATGAAAAGCTATTCAAGAGCACATGCTAGTGGCCAAAGGTCAGAATCGCACCTCTGCAGTTCCATCCACTGAGAAAATCCATGCCTTTTGAGTAGATGATGGGCCCCTACCCAAGAGATGACAAACAAGCACGAAGCATCCCTCTGTTAATTCAGCGTTCATGTGGCAGATTGTTTGCACCATTAATGACATATGAATTTAGTAGCAGGTAATTTTTTTTCAAAGCAACCAGTTGTGAAATATATTGAGAAAACACTGCCAATTTCCAATCCTAATGACAGACACACTGAAGGTAAATAAGATGAATATTTATGGGATACCTGATTGCCTAAATGAGTTCCCTAAAGTATGAATAATTGAATGTGCATATGCTAACTAATTGGGAAAAGCCAGTAGGTAACTCCTTTTTATTTACATTAGCCTCATTTTATTTCATTTCTTATAACTATTACCGTTCCCAGTTATTTCCTATGCTTCAGTAAAATTGAGTGTCATTGAGAGAATTTTTAACAGATCTCATGATTCTTCATTTCAATGGATGCATAAGCCAAGGTAGAATATGTAATGATGGTTTCTCAGAGCAGAGTTACTTGGTTTTGCCTAATGATGAAAGTGATTGTTCATTAATGCCTATTGATCACCAATATTTTTACATACATTTACTCTATTTAATAATCGTCACACCAACCTTTTGAGGTTTGATCTTGTAGAAATTATGTTCATTTTACAGATGACAAAACTGAGACTCACAGCAGTTGCGTGAGCTGCTCATGCTCATGTGACTATAAGGATTAGGGACCAGATACAAATTTAGCCTACCCAAAAGTCATCTTTCCAGAAACGGAATGCAATCTTTTACCTCGACTAAATGTTTTAAAACACTGTCCTTTGCTAATCATGTCCCAAACATGGTCCACTAGAATTTCAACAAGGTGTCTAATCATTCTCACATAGACACCCAAGTCAAAACCTAGTCAGAACAACCACCTATACTTTTTGAGTCTATTTTTTAAATCAGTTTTGTCAGAGCAGTTTTAAATTTACAGAAATATTACACAGAGAATAGAGTTTTCATATGCTCCCTCTTCCTCCACAGGCAATCTCCCCTATTATTAACATATTGCATTAGTGCAATACATTGTTTTCTAATTGATGAACCAATATTGATACATTATTATTAACTAAAATCTATAGTTTACATTAGAGTTCACTCTTTGCATTATGTAGTTCCCTGGGTTTTGACAAATGTATAATATTTATCCATCATTATCATATCATACAGAATGGTTTCACTGCTCAGAAAATGCCCTGTGCCAAACTTTTATATCACTCCATCCACCTGCCTTTACTATCCAAAACCCTGACAACCACTGATCTTTTTTACTACCTTTTCCAGAATGTTTTATAGTTAGAATCATACAGTATACAGCCTTTTTAGGTTGGCTTCTTTCACTTAGCAGTATGCATTTAAGTTTCCTCCATTTTTTTTTTTTTTTTTTTTTTTGTGGCTCCTGTCTTTTTATTGCTGAATAATATTCCATTATATGGATGTACCAGAGTTTGTTTATGCATTCATCTACTGAAGGGCATCTTGGCTGCTTCCAAGCTTTGCCAGTTATGAATAAAGTTACTATAAATATCCATGTTCTGATTTTTTGTGCGAATACAAGTTTTCACTTTGCTTAAATACTAAGAAACATGATTGCTAGATGAAATGGTAAGAATATGTTTAGCTTTGTGAGAAACTGCCAGATCTCTCTTTCAAAGTGGCTGTATCTATTTTGCATTCCCATCAGCAATGAATGAGAGTTCCTTGCTCTACCTTTTCACCAGCATTTGGTGGTGCTGGTGTTTTAGATTTTCATCATTCTAATAGCTCTACAGTGGTATCTCATTGTTGTTTTAATTGACTGTGTTTCATGTACAACTGAGAGTGAGTAGTGGTCTCCAAAGTAAGACAGGTAAATCCCACAGTGTGGACAAGGCAGCCCATTGAAATACACAAAGAAAAACTAGCAACCACTACTTTTATTTATTCATTACATTACAATTTTAATTTTATTCTTTATGTATATTCTTTTGTTTTGGATGTTTCTGAGTTTTACCACATATTTTAGTGTTAAAAGTGAAATTATTTTTTGCATGCAAGTAGTGTGAATAATTTTTCCCACATGGGAACACTGTTATAAAAAGATAACACCCCACATGGGCTAAGTGTCTTGTTTAATTGAAAAGCGAACCAACTGTCCAGTTACGTTTATCCCAAGAAACCACAAACTGGGTAGTAACTGAGTCTCTAGGCAATATATTTAAAGCTAAGAGGATTAAAAATGAAATTTAAAAAAAAGAAAACAAGTCCTCAGGTGTGATGAAGGGAGCCCTACTACATACAGGCTAATCAATACAGTGGTACTCCTTGACTGCAGGAGGCTGGAAGATACCCAAGTAACTCCACTCAGAACATTTACTTCAAGAATACTTTTTCCAGTTTCCAATTCATGAATAAAGATCATATTTTGTTCATTCTATTCCAGAAAACTTTTTTGCAAGTTGTTTTATTTACAATGCCAACTTTTAAAAAGTCACTAAAGTTAACTGGACAATAAGCTAGGCAGACATTGTTTTACAAAAACAATATACTTAATGTAGGAATTCCTATTCTTAGTGTATATTCTTAATGTACATATTATTATCATAGAAAATGTGTATATTTTATAAATAAAAATATTTTGTTGAGATTCATATACCCTGCCATTTTTTTGATTAAAGGAAGCATTCAATCAAAAGAAGGCCCACTACTATAGAGAACCCCATGTCTGTCAAGACACCAAAACCTGAGACCTATTTCCTCCAAAAATTAAAGCTTGATTTTCATTCAATACTGAGTTTAAAGTTTTAAAATGTCTGAATTATGTTTAAGCTGATGTTTAAGTACACTGTTTTGAACTGAATATATCTACTAGTGGGATGAAGTGGCCATTCCTGAGAGTAACAGTTATCTGAATTCATCTACATACATGTGGTGTGTTTAGAATATTGTCAGATAGTCTGAGCTTTTCAAAACACTTTCACTTGCACCATTTAACTTCACACAATAACACAATGACTACTGCTGTTTTAGATTCAATTTCAAAGCCAATTTTTGGCAATGGCAGTCAGGGTCAATGTCTGACACCCCTATGAAACTGTCTATTTGTATCTTCGATTTACAGATAAGAAAACTGAAGCTTAGAAATAGCCGATAATTTACCCAATGGTCTTTCAGTTAATAATTGGCAGAACCATGATTCACACAGGTTCAGATGCCAGAGTCTGAGTCTTACCTCTTAGAGTATCCTGCGCTAAGTACCCTTGTGCTTTACGAGGAGGCCTACGTGGCTTACAGAAAAAAACTGGCCAGGTTAGCAAAAGGAAAACCAAACGGTGGGGAGCAGCATTAATGTACACCTGAGCTTTAAAATGCAAATGTATTTATTTTTTCCAAAGCAATTGATCTGCATGACAGACACTGGCAAAAATTCCAATGGGCACATATTCTCTACATTTGATGGGAGATGCTAAATAGTCTCTTATACACAGAGAAGACCCTAACCAAAAAGATCATGTCTATAAAAATACCACTTTTCATGTCATGGAGGCAGTGTGAAAGCCTGTTTAAAAAAAAAAAAAAAAAAAAAATCAGGTAACGAGTGGATACAACTGGTAGGAGAAGAAATGTCATTTTGGAAACGATTAATGGGCCTGATTCTTTAAAATGAAATATTGGAAAACACTTCCTTCAGTGTGACAACTGGTACTCCAGAACACTTTAACAAGACTAAACACCTTGACTAGGATTTTTCCCTCCCCTTTTTCTTACTTTCCACCCACTTTTTCTCTTTCTCTCTACTTCCCTTTTTTTTCTAAAATAAGAGAGGTTGTTAAGGGTTGTATCAATCAGATAGCCAATTCTAGAAACATTGACCAAGAATAACAGCTCTGAAGAAAGTCAAGGAGAAAGGTACTTTAATGAATTATAAGAGAACCTTTTCCCTGAGATATGTAGTTAATACCTAAGCTGGTCAGAATTTTAGATTTGAACCTACTCTAGAAAATTTGGTGAAGTATGATGATGTATCCGGCAGCTTTCCAGATGACCTCCAGTGGTCCTCATCTTCTAGTATGTTCTCCATTGTGAAGTCACCTTGAAGGCCGGCCAAGTGCCCAACAGAATATAGGGGAAGTGATGGAGGAAGCTTGATTGCCCAGGCTAGATCACAACAAGTATTGCAGTTTCTTCCTTGATCTCTTAGATCTTTTGCTCTGAGAGAAGCCAATTACCATGCTGTCAAGAGACTCAGTAAACTTTGTGGAAAGACTCACATGGAGGGCATCTGAGATCTTCCACCAACAATTAGCACTAAATGGTCAGTCATGTGAGTGCACCATCTTGGAAATGGATTCTGCAGCCTGGTCAAACCTTCAGATGACTGCAGCCCCAGCTGACATCTCACTGGAACTTCATGAGAGATCCCAAGTCACAACAGCCCAGCCATGCTGTTCCAAATTTCTAGCCCACAGAAACTGTGACAGATAATAGATGACTATTGTTGTTTCAAATTACTAAGTATTAGGGTGATTTATTTTGCAGCATTCGATAATTAGTACTGTAAGTAAGCTTGGAAGTTTGGTTGAAAAATACAAAGGATCTAAAGCCAACACTGAGCTCACAGTGTCCAGGTTACTTAGCAAAGGGCTATTTGGTGGGGGATTTAAGATATGTGGAACTCTGAGCTTACAGCAAATAAATGAAGTTAAAGTAGTTCCGAAGACTGTAGATGAAACCCTCTATGTTAAAATCACATTGCCAGGCATGGCGGCTCACGCTTATAATCCCAGCACTTTGGGTCGAGGTGGGTGGATCACTTGAGGCCAGGAGTTCGAGACCAACCTGGCCAACATGGTGAAATCCATCTGTACTAAAATACAAAAATTAGCCAGGGCCGGGCGCAGTGGCTCAAGCCTGTAATCCCAGCACTTTGGGAGGCCGAGACGGGCGGATCACGAGGTCAGGAGATCAAGACCATCCTGGCTAACATGGTGAAACCCCGTCTCTACTAAAATATACAAAAAACTAGCCAGGCGAGGTGGCGGGCGCCTGTAGTCCCAGCTACTCAGGAGGCTGAGGCAGGAGAATGGCGTGAACCCGGGAGGCGGAGCTTGCAGTGAGCTGAGATCCGGCCACTGCACTCCAGCCTGGGCAACAGAGCGAGACTCCGTCTCAAAAAAAAAAAAAAAAAATTAGCCAGGCATGGTGGCACATGCCTGTAGTCCCAGCTACCTGGGTGGCTGAGGCCTGAGAATCACTTGAAACCAGGAGGCGGAGTTTGCAGTGAGATGAAATTGCACCACTGCACTCCAGCCTGGGTGACAGAGTGAGATCCTGTCAAAAAAAAAAAAAAAAGTACGTCACCACAAACTGACCACTTGAAAGATGTACTAAGAAACAACTAAATTAATATAAAGCAAACTGGAAAATAGGTTGTTTTTTAGATATTCATTGGAACATGGCAAGTTATCAGGTTAGTGAAAAGAGAAAAAAAAGGAAGAAACGTAAGAAACACGGAACATCTCTAGGAGCATTTTAGTTCTAACAATTAAGTATTTCTTCAAGTCTATGTTGTTCAGACAATAATCATAAAGCCATTCTATTGCTCCAAAGAGCAAAATTTTCTGAGGTAGTGGGGAGTCGTGGTTCATCGATGGTGTCAGAATGAAATAAATACATCTATTGAGTGTAGAATACAGACTTGTGATGTTACTACTTTCTCTGTGGGAGAGAGATGGGTCCCAAAGATAGTTTACCAGTATGAACACACCAGGACCTAAAACAAGGCCTGATGGCTCCTGGGTGTGACCAGAGGGATGCTAGATGAAGTCAATTGACCAAATAATTACAGCAGCAACAACAATAACAATAATAATTATACTCATTTAATTATTATTACGTAGATAAGCACTGCTCCAATTCCTTTACAAGTTTAAACTCATGTTATCATTTAATTAATTAACTAAACACCTATCAGATTGCCATTTTAGCCTCCTTTCTTTGAGCTCAGAGAAAATATCAATATCTAAGAGACCTCTCTTAGAAGGGGATTCCTCTAATTACCACCATTTGCATGCCTACTGTGTGCTAGGAATTGTGCTTCATGTTTTCCATATAGACCAAATATCACACTGTAGTATCCTTCATCTTCCCCAGAATCTATGTCAGAATTATTATCTTCATTTCACAGAACAGCAAACCTTGGCTCAGAAAGGTGAAGTCACTTACCTGGCCCTCTAGCTTATAAAAAACAGATAATTTAGGCCGGGTGCGGTGGCTCAAGCCTGTAATCTCTGCACTTTGGGAGGCCGAGACAGGCGGATCACAAGGTCAGGAGATCGAGACCATCCTGGCTAACCCGCTGAAACCCCGTCTCTACTAAAAAAAAATACAAAACACTAGCTGGGCGAGGTGGCGGGCACCTATAGTCCCAGCTACTCTGGAGGCTGAGGCAGGAGAATGGTGTGAACCCAAAAGGCGGAGCTTGCAGTGAGCTGAGATCCGGCTACTGCACTTCAGTTTGGGCGGCAGAGCGAGACTCCGCCTAAAAAAAAACCAAAAAAACAAAAAACAAAAACAGGTAATTTAATACCCAGACTTGTGTATACCCAAATGTATGCTATTTCCTCCCTAGCATGTAGAAGTTAATGAAAGAAGGACATGGTATCCAAGGAGTCTCGTTTTAAACAGGGGCTAATTTGTCAGTTACACAGAAGAAAATTGCTTGTAACCTAAATTACTGATTAAAATCAATTAAATAGTTGTCTCAGATAAGTAGTGTGGCTGTGCTATATAACTGCTTCCTCCCCCTCCCCCACAAAAAAAATCATAATGACTTAAAACAACAACAGCAACAATAATTTTGTTTGCTTATGATTCCACAATTTGGTCAGGGCTCAGCAGAAGGCTAATATCTGGTGTTAGCTGGGCTCAGCTGGGTGGCTCTTTGCTCACCCAGGATAGTGAGTGTTATGCATGTGACTGCATTTAGCTGAGGCTCAGCTGGGGTGTCTTGGTGCTCCTGTATACAGTGTGTGTCTCCAGGCAGTCTATCACAATCCAGTGCCTTACTCTAAGATTTTTTTCATGATGACTAAATTAGAGGCTAAAAGTGGAAGTTAAAAACCTTCTAAGACCTTTACTTAGTAGTCCAAGATCATCATTTGAACAGCACTCTATTTCTCTAAGCAAATTATAAGGCCATCTTAGATCAATGGAAGGGGAAATACACTCTGTCTCTCAATGGAAGAAGGGGTATGTATGTACAAGAGAGAGAATTTCTTGTTGGTCATCTTTGAAAATAGTCTACCATAAGATATCCCCTGGCAGCAACATTTCATATCTCTCCCACTTGCAAAATACATGCACTCCTCAAGTCTCATTTCATTGTGGCAACAGCTCAAACTTCAAATCTCATCATCTGCATCAAGTTTGAAAGCATATGAGACTCCTTGATGCAACATTTTTAATGTAGATATCTGTAAACTAAAGAGACAAGATTTTTTCCCTAAAACACCACATACAGTGGTGTGACATGGATTGGATAACTTCATTAGATGCTCTCATTTAAAAAGGGGTAAAATGTAGTGATGGCAGCAAAATGGTATATAGAAAAGTTCTCAGTCTCTGTTCCCCCATGGAAACTTCAGAAAACAACCAGAAACTAGCTGAACTAATCTTATAGGATAAAGGAATAATCTTATTCCTTTATCTGGAATAAAGGAAAAGTCTAAAGCAACCAAGCAAATACTCAATACAAAAAAAGAAAGCCACATTCAAATTGGTAGGACATTTCATGGCATTTTTATTCACTTCTGCCCCAGCCCCTCTCTGGTATGGTATGGTGTTGGTCATGAGGAGACTATAGCCCAATTGAACCAGAGAGAGCAGAGCAGACCATACTTTCCAAGCTCTAACCTTTCTGGGGACCACCTGAAGAACCAGTCTCTGTCTGGCCTAACTTAGATCTCAGGTGGGAAAAAGCAGCAGCCACTGCTTGTGAAAGCCACAGGATGACTATTAACCCACAGATACCTGAGGCAAGAGATTATGGGTGGAGACAAACAATAGACCATCTAAGGCCCCAAGGAGAATGAAAGGTGAGGCTCTTTGGGAAATTAAGATATTCAAAAGCAGCCGTGTTTATAGGGGAATTGAGAAAGCCAGACATAAACCCAGGCAAAACACATTCTCAGAAAAGACCTGAGAAGACTCCAAGGTCTCACCTTAGGCTGATCCCTAGGCTCAGAGCATAATGACTTCTTCTGTCTGCAAAGATTACGAGGAGTGGCTGTTTTTTCAAATGCCTAATTTCCATCAAAAAAATCACAAGGTATATATAAAAAATAAATAAATAAATAAAATATGGCATATGTAAAGGAACAAAACTCTCAGAAAGAGAAGATAGAAAGGGGCACAGAGATTATTTGAAGAAGTAATGGCCAAAAATTCCTAAATTTAATTAACTGTGTTAATCTATGAATCCAAGAAATTCAACAAGCTGCAAGTAAGATAAATTCAAATTGGCAGAAACAATTTCATTTCAAGCACAACATTGCACTTTAAAACAGCTATCTTAAATATGCTCAAAGAGTTGATGGAAAACACAGACAAATAACTAAATAAAATTAGTAAAAGAATATGATAACTAAGAACATCAATAAGAGATACAGATTATTAAAAGAAAAAAATCTGGAGCTGAAAAAAGCAATAACTAAATTGTAGTAACCACTACAGGAATTCAGCAGATTTAGCAGGCAGAAAAATCGGTGAACATACAGACAGGAAAATTGAAATAATCTAATCTGAGGGGCTAAAAGGAAAAAGAATAGGGAAAAGTGAACAGACCCTAAGAGATATGTGAGGCACCATCAAGCAGATCAATATACACATTATAGGAGTCTTGGAAGGATAAGACAGAAAGAAGCAGAGAGATTATTTGAAGACACAATCATGAAAAACTTTCTAAATTTGCAAATGTATTCATCTACAAGTCCAAGAAGCTCAACCAGCTACAAGGAGGGAAAATTCAAAATAACCTATACTGAGACACCTTATAATAAAACTGCTGGAAAACAAAGAGAGACAAAGAAAGAATCTTAAAAGCAGCAAGAGAGAATCGGTTTGTCAGATACAAAGGATCCTCTAATATTATCAGCCAATTTGTCAACAGAAACCTTGCTGGCCAGAAGGCAGTGGGATGATGTATTTAAAGTGCTGAAAGAAAAAAATTGTTAATAAAAAATTCTACATCTAACAAAACTGTTCCTCAAAAATGATGAAGAAATTAAGACATTTCTAGATACACGAAAGCTGAATGTGTTCATTACCACTCAATCTGTCCTATAAGAAATGCTAAAGAAAGTCCATTTTGAAATAAAAGGATGCTAGGCAGTAACTCAAAGTCACATGAAGATATGAAGAAGATCTTTACTTGAGGTAAATACATGGCAAATATAAAAACCAATATTATTGTAATTTTAGTTCTAACATCACTTTTTATATTCTACAGAATTTAAAAGACAAATGCAAAAAAAAAAAAAGGTAAGTCTCTGTTAGTGAATACACAATATATGGAGTATGTTAGCTGGTTTGTGTTCCCATAAAGGAATATCTAGGTTGGATAATTTATAAAGAAAAGAACTTACTTGGCTAACAGTTCTGCAGGTTGTACAAGCATGGCACAACATCTGCTCAGCTTTTGGTGAGGCCTCAGAAAGCTTTTACTCATGGCAGAATGTGGAGGTGGAGCAGACATGTCACATGGCAAGAGAGGGGGCAAGAGAGATGCCAGGCTCTTTTAAACAACCAGCTCTTGTATGAACTAATGAAGCAAGAACTCACTTATTACCATGGGGAGGGCACCAAGCCATTCGTGAGGGATCCATCTCCATGACCCAAACACTGGAGGCCCTACCTCCAGCATTGGGATCAAATTTCAACATGAGATTTGAAGGGGACAAAAATCCAAACTGTATCATAGAGTTACAATTTGTGATATCAATTATTTAATGGAGAGAGGAGCTTCATAGAAGTAGAGGTTTCATATGCAACTGAAGTTAAGTTGGTATCAATTTAAATTATGTTGTTATAATTTTAGAATGTTATATGTGATCACTGTCATAACCACAAAGATAATGTCTATAGGATATACACAAGGGAAAATGAGAAGATAATCAAAATGTGAAACTACAAAAATGAACTAAACACAAAAGAATGCAGTATTGGAGGGAATGCGGGATGAAAAAGCTATAAAACACCAAAAACAAATAATAAAAGGACAAAAGTAAATACTTCATTCTCAGTAATTACTCCAAATACAAATGGATTAAACTCTCAAATTAAAATAATATATTGGCAGAATGAGTTTTAAAAACATGATCCAACTAGATAACCTCTACAAGAGATTCACTTTAATTCTAAAGACATAAATAGATTGAAAGTGAAAGGATGTAAAAAGATATTCTATGCATACAGTAACAAAAAGAGAGCTGGGGTGGCTATAGATAATTAAACTTCAAGTCAAAAAATGTTAAATAGACAAAAAGCATATTATATATTGAGAAAAAGGTCAACACACCACAAAATAACAATTATAAACATATATGCAGCAAGCATCAGAGCTTCAAAATATATGAAGCAGACATTGGCAGAATTGAAAAGAGAAAAAGATGGTTCTATGATAATAGTTGGAGTCTTCAATATTACACTTTCTATAATGGATAGAATAACCAAAGATCAATAAGAAAATGGAGGATGCAATAACACTATCAGTCAATTGGATCTATCAGATATGTATGGAACACTCCACCCAACAACAGCAGAATATATATTTCCTCAAGTGTACATTGAATGTTTTCCAGGATAGACAATGTATTATACCACAAAGCAAGTCTTACTAAAGTTAAAAAGGTTTTAACAATACAAAGTACTTACGATCACATTAGAATAAAACTAGAAATGAATAAGAGAGGAAAGTTTACAAATAAGTGGACATTAAGCAACACACTCTTTTTTTTTTTTTTTTTTGAGATGGAGTTTCATTTTGTCGCCCAGGATGGAGTGCAGTGGCACAATCTCAACTCACTGCAACCTCCGCCTACAGGGTTCAAGCAATTCTCCTGCTGCAGCCTCCTGAGTAGCTGGGATTACAAGTGCATGCCACCATGTCCGGCTAGTTTTTGTATTTTTAGTAGAGATGGGGTTTCACCATGTTGGTCAGGCTAGTCTCAAACTCCGACCTCGTGATCCTTGGCCTCCCAAAGTGCTAGAATTACAGGCGTGAGCCACTGTGCCTGGCCAAGCAACACACTCTTAAACGGCCAGTGGATACAAGAAGAAATAGCAAGAAAAATTAGAAAATACCTAAGATAAATGAAAGCAAAACCCAAACATAACAGAACTTACTGGATGCAGCAAAAGCCATGCTAAAGGGAAAATTTATAGCTCTAAATACATTAAAATGAAGAAAGATCTGAAATCACCAACTCAAATTTACACATTAAGGGAAGAGAAAATGAAGAGTGAACAAAACCCAAAACTAGCAGATGAAGGAAATAATAAAGATTAGAGCAAAGATAACAAAAACAAAGAATAGAAGAAGAATAAAGAAAATCAGCAAACCAACTATAGTTTCTTTGAAAAGATCACCAAAATTGACAAAATCCTAGCTGGGTTGACCAAGAAAAAAAGGAGAAGATTCCAATTACTAATATCAGAAATGAAAGTGGGGACATTACCATCGATGCTGCAGAATTAAAAGTATTATAAAGGGGTACTATGAACAATTATAAGCAAACAAATGGTTTAAACTAGATGAAATGAACAAATTCCTAAAAATATGCAACCTACCATGACTAAATTATGAAAAAATAGAACATCTGTATAGGCCTAACTACTAAGATTCAATCAGTAATCAAGGAATCAAAAGTCAAGGAACCAAAATCAATAATCAGACTTCACTGAATTCTACCAAACATTTAAAGAAGACTTAACACCAATCTTTCTCAAATTCTCGAAAGTTGAAAAGGAAGATCGGGCAGGCATGGTGGCTCATGCCTGTAATCCCAGCACTTTGAGAGGCTGAGGAGGGTGGATCACCTGAGGTCAGGAGTTTGAGACCAGCCCAACCAATATGGTGAAACCCTGTCTCTACTAAAAATACAAAAATTAGCCGGGTGTGGTGGTGCGTACCTGTAGTCCCAGCTACTCAGGAGGCTGAGATAGGAGAATTACTTAAACCCAGGAGGTGGAGGTTGCAATGAGCTGAGATCATGCCACTGCACTCCAGCCTGTGTGACAGAGCAAGACTCCATTTCAAAAAAAAAAAAAATTGAAAAGGAGAGAACACTTCCTAACTTATTTTATGAGGCCAGCCTTGCCCTGACACCAAAGTCAAACAAAGAATTGAGTTCAGCAGCATAGTAAAAGTGCTGTGTACCGTGACTAAGTGGGATTTATTCCTTGATTGTAAGCGTGGTTCAACATATAAAAACCAATGAATGTAATACATCACATTAGCAGAATGAAGAAAAAAAATATGTGATCTTCTCAATTGATGCAAAAAAAAGTATTTGACAAGATTCAACACCCTCTCAGAATAAAAACACTGCACAAACTAGGAGAAAACTACCTTAACGTAACAAAGGCTTACATGAAAAGTACATAGCAAATATATGCAATGGTGAAAGGCTGAAAGTTTTTCCCAGAAGATTAGGAACACAATAAGGATGCCCACACTCACCACTTTTATTCAATATCATATTGGAAATTGTAGTCAGAGTAAGAAGGCAAGAGAAATAAATAAAAGACACTCAAATTAGAAAGGAAAAATTAAAATTACCTCTTTTTGCAGATGACATGATCTTATATGTAGGAAACTCAAACAGTCCACACAAAATTTCTCAGAATGAATAAATTCATCAAAGTTGCAGGATATAAAATTAATACACAAAATCAGTTGTGTACACTAATATAAAACAATGCAAAAGAGGAAATTTGGAAACCAATTCCATTTACAGTAGCATCAAAAAGAATAAAATACTTAGGTATGAACTTAACTAAGGAGATGAAATACCTGTACACTGAAAACTGAAAAAAGAATGTCTGAAATAAATAAAAGAAGACCTAACTAAATGGAAAAGTATCCTATGTTTTACAATGAAAGACTTAATATTGTTAAGAGAAAAATACTACCAAAGTGATCTACAGATCTAACATTGCCTGTCAAAAATCAGTGTGTTATATAAAAATTTTCTTAACAAATCCTAAAATCTACATGGATCCCAATGGACCCTGAATAGCCAGTGCAATCTTGAAAAAGAACAAAGTTGGAGGACTCACACTTCCTCATTTCAAAACTTAGTACAAAGTTACAATAATCAAAACAGTGTGGTACTGGCAGGAAGACAGACATATAAACTAATAGGATACAAAAGAAAGACAAGATATAAATTCTTCCAGATATACTCAAACGATTTTTGACAAGGGTGCCATTACCATCCAATGGGGAAAAACAGGTTTTTTTGGTTTTTTTCTTTTCTTTGGTTATTTTTTCAAGAAATTATGTTGAGAAAACTGAATATCCACATGAAAAACAATAAAGTTGCAGCCCTACTTTATACCACATATAAAAATTAACTCAAAATGGATCAAAGACAGAAATGTCAGAGTCAAAACTATAAAACACTTAGAAGAAAATGTAGGGGAAAAAATTCATAGCTTTGCGTTTGACAATAATTTTTTGGACATGACATCAAAAGCATAGGTAATAAAAGAAAAAAGAGATAAATTTGACACATCAAAATACACTATCCACAGAGTGAAAGAGAACCCACAGAGCCAGAAAAACACATTTTTAAATTATATATCTAATAAAAGATTAATATTCAAAAAATATAAACAACTATTACAATTCAACAACAACAAAAACAACAACCCAGCCAATTAAAAATGGGCAAAGGACTTGAATAAACAGTTTTCCAAAGAAGATCTACAAATAACCATTAAGCATATAAGAAGATCTTCAGCATCACTCATCATTAGGGAAACACCAACCAAAAGCCCAATGAGATACTACTTCATTAGGATGGCTATTATTAAAACAAAAACAGACATAGAAAACAAGCGTTGGTGAGAAGGTAGAGAAATTGAAATCTTTGTGCGTTGCTGGTGGGAATGTAAAATTTTGCGGCTGCTGTGGAAAAAATAGTATGGCGGTTTCTCAACAAACTAAACATGAAATTAACATATGATTCACCAATTCCACTTCCAGATATATAACTAAAATAATTGTAAAGCAAGAACTCAAACAAATCTGTGTACACCAATGTTTATAAAATCATTATTCAACATCCAGAAGTGGAAATAACCAAAATGCCCAATAATAGACCAAAGAATAAACAAAACATAGTATGTACATACAATGGAATAATATCCAGCATTAAAAAGGAATAAATTCTGTTACATGTAGCAAGACGAATGGACCTTCACAACATCACACTAAGACACAAAAGGACAAATATAGTATGATTCCAGTTATATGAGGTACCTAGAACAGTCAAGTTCATAGAGACAGAAAGTAGAATCATGGTTATGAGGGGTTAGGGGAAGGGTACAGGGAGAGTTATCATTAAGTGGGTGCAGAGTTTCAATTTTGGGGTAAGAAAGCTCTGGAGATGAATAGTGATGATGGTTGCACAACAATGTGAACATACTTAATGCCACTAAACTGTACAGTTAAAAATTGCTAAATGGTAAATTTTATATGTATTTTACCACAATTATATACATGAAGGGCACATAGCAGTTTCTGCCTAATAATTTTGAAATTCACTGGGAATATGTCAGTTCCCCAACTCAAAGCAGGGTATATCCTTTGATTAGTACCAGTTCTGTTCCCTGTGATCAGTTCCCTAATTACTCTGGGCTTAGCTGGCTCCTTATAAGAAATGGCCCAGGCCGGGTGCGGTGGCTGAAGCCTGTAATCCCAGCACTTTGGGAGGCCGAGACGGGCGGATCACGAGGTCAGGAGATCAAGACCATCCTGGCTAACACAGTGAAACCCCATCTCTACTAAAAATACAAAAAACTAGCCGGGCGAGGTGGCGGGCACCTGTAGTCCCAGCTACTCTGGAGGCTGAGGCAGGAGAATGGCGTAAACCCGGGAGGCAGAGCTTGCAGTGAGCCAAGATCCAGCCACTGCACTCCAGCCTGGGCGACAAGCGAGACTCCATCTCAAAAAAAAAAAAAAAAAAAAGAAAAGAAAAGAAATGGCCCATATTTATAGCAGAATAGCTCTTTTAGCCTGCTTCTTTTTATTATAAATTTCTCTGTCCCCTTTAGCCCATGCTGGTGATATTTTTACTAATACCATCCTCTTAAAGACTCTGTGGATTCTCTATGAATCTGATTGAGTTTATCCCATGCCTCAAAGCCACTTCCAAATTCATTACGACACTTATGTTTCTGCTGAGAGAATTTACCTTAAGATTCTTAAAAGCTTTTTTTGTTTAGATGAACAGTCCACCATGTACCACTTTAAATCTTTCTGAAGTCTAAACAATGAGTCTTTCAGCTACACTCATTTCATTTTAACCCTGAGGCTACTTTTACTGACATTACTGTAGATTTGTTATTTTCCATGAGATTATTTATTCTTAGGATTTTTTTTTTTTTCTGCCATCTGGAAAAACTGGACCGAATTCTCTATATTTCTTCTAAATTCTGCTTCAAAACTAAACGGTTCATTTTAAGCTCAATTTTCTCTTGCAACACTTCATTATATGCTTCTAAAAGAAGCTTGATAATATTTTTAGCAGTTTGCTTGGAAGTATTCTTAGCCAGATCCACAAGTTTACTAGGTAATGTTTCTTTTTCCCAGTTACCCCAGATGGCAGTCTTGCTAATAATTCTGACACTACATAACACTGTCCGCTCTTTTTTCCAGTGTTCAGTAGCAGTCCCCACACTAAATGTTCACCATTTTTTCTAGCATTTATAAACTGCTTTTTTTTGCTCTTTTTCCACCATCTCCTTGCCGCCTTCATAGCCCCCTCCTGACATTCAGTCCCAAAGCCAATACCACAGGTTTGAGATTTTTGTGATGACAACACATCCTTTTAGGACAAATCCCTGTTTTAATTATGTATTGTTGCACAAAGTACCTTTAAAACTTAGTTTCTTGAAACAATAATGTTTTAGTATTGTTCATAATTCTGTGGGTTGGCTAGGCTCACCTGGGTGGTTCTGTTCCACCTGGTGTGAGCTGAGGTTACCCTTAGAGCTGCATTCAACTTGGCTCAACAACAAATTAGGCCTCTCTCTCATGTCTGGCATTTGATGCTGGCAATCACCTGGGTGCCTCATTCCTCTCCTATGTGGCCTCTCTTTTCCAGTAGTCTAAATTAGCATTTTTGTAACATGGTATCTGCATTCCAAAAGAGAAAAAGTAAGAAGCTTCCAGATTTGTTTTTTTTTTTTTTTTCTTTATTTTAAGATGGAGTCTCACTCTGTGGCCCAGTCTGGAGTGCAATGGGGTGATCTCGGCTCACTGCAACCTCCATCTCCCGGGTTCAAGTGATTCTCCTGTCGCAGCCTCCTAAGGAGCTGGGATTACAGGTGTGAGCCACCGTGCCTCGCTGCTTCCAGGTCTTTAAGAACTAGGACTGAAATCAGCATTTCTTTCACATTCTATCTGTCAAAGCTAGTCCCAAAGCCAGTCAAGTTTCAGTGAAAGGATAAACCACAACCTAATAAAAACAATCATGTCTATTACATCAAATATAGGATATAACTTTATTTATATACAATGATGACATAATTTTTATCACTTATTGTTTATTTCATAAGCTTATTGGAAGAGATCTTTTAGACATAACTAGCCAGATTTGTTATCAACTGTCACTATTTTACAAACAGAAAAATGTGTAATAAATTATTCAAGGCATTTTCAAAATTTCTTCATACTCACAGTCTGATTTCAGAGTCAACATTTATGTTTATCTCACAATATCATCCTCTGTACCATCAAGTGCATTGATGAGGCAGCATTTTTTTTTTTTAGACGGAGTTTTGCTCCTGTTGCCCAGGCTGGAGTGTAATGGCGTGATCTCGGCTCACTGCAACCTCTGCCTCCCAGGTTCAAGAGATTCTCCTGCTTCAGCCTCCCAAGTAGCTGGGATTACAGGCGCCCAATATCACACCCAGCTAATTTTTGTATTTTCAGTAGAGACCAGTTTTACCACATTGGCCAGGTTGGTCTTGAACTCCTGACCTCAGATGATCCACCTGCTTTGGCCTCCCAAAGTGCTGGGGTTACAGACATGAGCCACCACACCCGGCAACATTTCTTAAAAGAGAATTCCACTATTCTATCTGGAATTTTTCTTCATGCTGCCGACATGTGTTCTTCAAGTTTTCATGCTGATATTTTCTTGGTTGAATGAGAGGCAGCATGAACCAGCCACATCATTCCTTTGTTGCATTAAATTTCCTTTGGAGAGACGTGGCAATTCCTCTTACCTTGGGTTGCACTGCTTGGCCTATTTTAGATAACCTTTTTGCAAATATCTCAGAGGCAGAATTTTCCACAATTTCATGTTTGGGGATCCCTTCCTTTCTGAGGACCGAGTAGTTGGTCTTTATTTCACAAGAAAGTGTATAATTATGGCAATTTCACAGTTATGAATATTTGCCCTACAGATAACAATTTTGTGCCACTACTTTGTTTCTGTGCCTTCTGCCTTTACTGTAACTTTTTGCATCAATGTCAAGTCAGAGTGTAATCTTTTAAAATATATTTAAAATTACAATTAAACTCAATGAATATATGAGTAGTAATAACCAAGTTCTTGCCTGCGCAGTCAATGGCAACTATGCCTTGAATGTTGCCTGGCTCTCAGTGTTAAATACCATAGATTGTAATTTGAATCTCAATTTTAGAGATGTTAAAATGTAAAAATATATATGTAATATTCACCGAGTTTCTTCTGGGTATCCAGTGGTGAGCTAGGGGCTGTCTGATGATATATTTTAAAGATCTAAAGTAGTGCTTGTTCTCAGGGGATGTAACAAGAAAAGTTCCCCAAATGAAATAGATAACCATGATAAATGGCACAGAATACATTTTAAAGTAAATGACACAATTAGTAACACCTTAGAAATGACAGGGAATGTCAGAACTGAAAGGGATGTGAACGGCAGAGTCCATTCATGGTGACTTTATATTGTGTTGACTCTTTATATCTTTTCCTGATTTTCTATTTTTTTGTATTTTTCTTATTCATATATAAAAACTCTCATATGTTCAAGATATTGATACTTTGTGGGTTATAAGTCTTTGAAATACCTTGTTCTTGTTGGTAGCATGTTTTAAAACTTTGTTTAGAAGTCTTTGACCATATAGCAGTTTGAATCTACATGGTGATAAAAATGTATCCATGTTTCCCTCTACGATGTATAATTTTTGTTTTATTTTTGAAATACTTTACTGCTGGATATTTGTTCATATCTTCTAATTTTTAAATTGTGGCTTTTCATATTTATCTTTTTGATATACCTGGGATTTATTTTTGTGTATGGTGTGAGATAGGAATTTAATTTTTTCTTATGAAATGATCTCAGGATAGTTTACCAAAAACTCTACCCTTCCTCACAACATCCCTGATTTGTAGGTGCCTTCAGTTAGAGTAATTAAAACTCTGACTTCTTGGAAAATAGAATTCTCCCTTGAGAACATAAAATAATAATCAAATTATATTATGTAAGGGCTGAAATAGAAAAGAGACATACTTTGATATGTACTTTCTTTACCTTTTGATGTTAGAGATAAATTCTGATTAAAGGTATGGGCCTCTCTCTAAAAGGAAAAAAAAAAATGCACAAACACATCAAAAATGTTGCATGACATTTCAAGCGTTCCCAGATCACTTGAAGCCTATACATAAACCCCTCCTCAATTTAGAGTGGGGAAAGTGGGAGGATGGTGGCATATTACCCCAAAACTCAGATACTGTATGACAGAGCCTGAAGGAAAATCCAGGAATCCTATGTCTCTTCCCTGTATCATTCCACATGTATATGTACAGTAGATCGTTAATGCAGAATGGAGAAATACCACAAATTTGTGATCATGCACTGAAAAGAATCAAATAATTGATGCCAAAATATCCAAAATAGTAGCATGAGTTTCATTTTTGATCTGAATCTAACGGTTAATTGTAGATGAAAGATGGAATTCTGTAGTTGTAAAGAAAAGGTTGAATTTGAGAGAAGGAATTTAATTTGTTAAGTTCTGTTCCCCACTTAGCCAGAAGGCCTCTTACAGCAGATTATTTCTCAGTTGATTTATGGCTTTGGCACCCTATAAATAATCATTGGAAGACCTAATTTGTTTGTTATATGCAAATTACCTAGGTGAGCTTATTAAAGATAAGGTTGGACTGGTATCAAATGTAATTCAAGACAAGAAGGATTAAGGTGTTTTGTGATTGATTGAGCAGGAAGTTGAAAGTCAGCAACAAGATAGATTGATGTGTTCAGCAGGACATTTTGAATCAAGAGTTAGAACACATAATACAGAAAACTCAGTTAATAAACTAACCAAGAAAAGAACGATTTGACTTTAGAGGGACAAAATAATAGGAACTTGGTCAAGGAAATTAGAGAAATTTGGGATTAACGGTATTTTTCCTTTCAAAATAGTAAAAGTTAAAGGCTAAGGAAATGAACCCAGTTAGTCAGTGATTAAAGTTCAATGATGATGACAAACTTGCTGGTGGTTTTGGTGATAGTGATGCAGATATTTCTTTAGCCTTATCACTCTGGGGAAAAAAGTCAAAACTCTCAGTTCTTGACTGAGCCCAAGTTGCCAAACCTGTGAAGCTCTAGCTCCCATCCAAGCTGGTTTGATGTGAGACTGTATTCTAAGAAAGCTCTTGGCCTCCATGACCCGGAAGCAGTTCCTTATTGCTCCAGTGAACCTGAGTAACTGAAAAAATGATGCTACATCTCCAGGGAGGTAGTTTTGTGGAGTTGACAACCTGGCTTCTCTGAACTAGTCATGAGGCTTGCTCTTGGGCAAGCAGCCTCTGCATGTTTTATAAAACTAGTAGGCTTACATGACTTTTCCTCTCATGGAAATAAACTACATTACACCATCTTTGTGGTTCATTGTCCTGTTTAATTTGTTTGTTATTCCTCGCATTCTACCCAACCAGGAAGTGAATTTCAGTCCCACTTTCTTTTCCTCCCTCAATCTTCTTTCCCCTCCAACTGTACACCTTTCACTTTTCTCCTGCCTTTTCAGAAATTCTTTCCTCTACCTACTTTTCCCACCATCACTTTAGAGTCTTCTTGCTCCACAGGCTCACTGAAAAATTCTGCTCCATTGTTTTACCTGGAGGCCTTCGTTACACATTGGTGGTCATAGCAATACTACTAATGGCAGTAGTAAAAGTGGCCACGGTGATGTAGTAATAATAGCCGTAGTATTTGTTATTTTTGTAGAGGTGCAGCAGAAATAACATCATGCTCTTATGTCAAGTTTTTAGCAAACCTTCCCATTGCTATCTCTTCAATCCTCCCAAAAATTAGTCTCACAAATCTTTGGAATTTTGGCCATCAATTAACAAAGTACCATTTACTGAGAACTAAGTCACAGAAATGTAAACTATGGCTGCCAACCTTAAAGATCTTGCAGAGCTAATTGAAAAGTCACTTGACTATAAGACAAATAAGTGAACAGACTTTAGTGCTGTAAAATTTTAGAGAAAATAGAGACATTGCCCTGGGGTGGTCAGCGGAGGCTTCTAGAAGGTGACAGAGCTTGGCTAGGCATTGGAAATGGGAGTGGGCATTCCTGATAAGAGGGACGCAGTGAGAAAGGGCATGAATGTGGGGAAAGGGGCCAGAGAAAATGAAGCAGAAGATCCAGTCCCATCATCAGAGGAAATTATAAAAGGTATGATATGAAAGTGAATTCTTTTATAATGAAGCCAATATCTTACACAAAGAAAAAACTATATATGTACACACATATGTCACTTTAGTCAACAACTCACTTGTGCAGGAAATGCTATTTGAGACTCAGAATAATTTTTCAACTCAGGGACTCAAGTATTTCTATATTTCTGGAAAAATTACACAACTCACTGCAATCACTTTGTTTTATCTTCCTAGAATTCCGATTATATCTTTTAACTTCTCTTTTCTACTTTGCATCATTTTAGTTCTTTGTGCTGTATCTTAAGTAATTTGTTGGATCAAGCTTCAAATCCACAGAGAGAGAGAGAGAGAGAGAGAGAGAAAGAGTGTGTGGGTGTAAAAATATATATGTATACATACATATATAGTCTATTCTTCATCCATTGAGACTTTTTAAATTTAAATTATTTTTTATTTCTAGAATTTCTATTTAGTTTTTTGTTCAACTATGTCTGTTTTTCTTTTCATGAAATCCCATTATGAATGCTACTAATTTAATCCTTTCTTTATCTTTTTGAATATTTTAAACATATTATTTCAAAGGCCCTTTCTTCTTTCTCTATTGCCTATTAGTTTGGGCCGTGTTCTTTTTTTTTTTTTTTTTTTTTTTTTTTTTTTTTCTCATTCACCAAATGTACAAGAAGTCATACATTGGCTTTCCCTGTGCACATTGTAATTCTCACCCATCAGTTCATCTTCAACAGGAATTATCTTCTAGGAGAACCCAGGCTCTTGCTGACAGATTACAGGATTATTTCAATTTTGGTTTTCTCAGATAACCAAAGATTTACCACTTGGCCAGTTTTTGTGTTTGTTTTTCAGTTCAGGGGCTTTTGAAACATTCGGTTAAGCTGAAAATTAGATTCCCATATTCCTATGAATGTATGCATGAGACTTGAAGTTTTTAAGAGTGACTGTGGCTAAACAGAGCCCAGAATTGGGGAATAAATTTCAGGCAATGTTCACAAGGCCAATGAGTAGAATTATTCTAATGAGATTGCCTTTTCTATCTTTCCTTCTTCATTCTATCCCTGCATGGTTCTTATTTTCAGTCATCATATTGGTGTGCCTTAAAACAACCACCACTATGAATCACCTTTCATGAATCTGTGGGTTGACTGGGCTTAGCTGGGTGGTTTTTCTGTTCTAACTAGTATCAGGGCTGCAGTCATCTGGAGACTTGATGGGTTAGTACTTCTGTAAGAACTCACTCATCTGATGCTTTGGGTGGTATCATCTGGAAGTCTGGGCTCAGCTATGTGATTCTTTGGTTTGATGTGGTATTGGCAAGGGCTGCAGTTATCTGGAGGATTGACTGGGTTAGAACATTCTAGAAGATTCACTTATTTGGCTGGAAGTCAGTGCTGTCTATCAGCTGAGAGTATAGTTGAATCTGTGGATCGGAGTGTCTCAGTTTTTCTCTGTGTGATCTCACCATGTGGTTTGGACTTCTCACAACATGGCAGTTGGGTTCCAAGAAGAGGTGCTATCAGTGACAAAGGTGGAAACTGAAGACCCCTTAAAGCCCAGCTCCAGAAGATGCACTGTAGAACTGTTATCACATTCTTTTGGTCCAAACAGGCCAGAAGACTAGCCCAGATTTAAAGATAAGGGAAACAAATTCTACCTCTCTATGGCAAAAGTGGAAAAGAGTTTGTAGTCATCTTTAAGATACCTCAGTTAACATAATAAAGACTCCCAAAATAGTTTCTTAAAGAAGATAGGTTTGTTTTTCACTCTTAAATGGTAAGTCCAAGGATGTGTTATCCAGATCTTGATTGCAGCTTTATAATGTCATTAGCAACCCAGACCCCTTTATAATGTCATTAACAACCCAGCCACAGGGTGGCTGCAAAAACTCCAGCCATTACAACCAAGTTTCAGGCAGAAACAAATGGATAGAACAGACAAGCAAAAGGGATCTAACAACAAAGTCAGTCCTTGGAAGAACTTTTCTTGAAGCTTCCCATGGGCTATTGTTTACATCTCATTGGCCTCTCCTTCTACAAGAGAACCAACAATAGTGACACCAAAAAGAAAGCATACCATCACGTCGGAGATGTTTTTAAATGTTTCCTTGTTTAACAGGTGGTGGATATGAGCTCAATGAAAGAAGGCAGTGAATCCCAAACAAATCTATTTCAGTCCCTTTTCTTTCCATCCCCACCGTCTTGTTTGCACTTGGCAAGGACTCTCACTGTGGCACTGTGAGAGTGTGTTTGTGGTAGACTAATTTTGGTATTCTATTGAGACAGATGCATACAGCATCATGAGAATAAGGGACATGCTTTAGCCTGCAGGCTGCTGACACGATGTTTGCAGGGTACTATTTAGAGAAGAATTTTAGTGCTCCTTATTAATAAAGGTCCATTTGTAAGCCTAATTACACCCTTGCCAAATAATAGAGTTGACTTTTGTGGCACTTCCTCTTCTGTTTAAACTGGAGATGTTCTTTATCAGCAGGTTTCAGTTGTCAGCCAAGTTTGTGCTCAGGGCCCCTGCTGCACACTTTTATAGAGTTCCTTCTTTTTAGGTCTGTTCTCCTGTCTCACCTCCTTGTCCTAGGTTCAGTGACTACAGAGAATTAAGAATCCCTCTGAATAGAGAAACTCATTCTCATATAGGTAGTGCTCGCTAATAACAGCTTTATCTTCCAGCCTTCTTGTAGGAATGTGCTCTTTAGAAGAGGACTGGTCAAAGCCATGCTTCACATCCCCCAAGGTCATTCTTCCCTGGTGATACTGGAGGCACAACACCTAGCCTGTGAGGCAGAGGGCATCTTAGGGGCCCTTCTCACAGTCTATATGTTCACAAAGTACCTTCTACCTATATGCAAGGCCAGTCCCAGGCCCATAGGACACAGTGACTGTGTGGCATATTTAAAGAGGGGACTCCACACCTGCTCACTCTGCATTTTCTCTGTAGCAGGGGTAAGCAAATTACAGCCTAGGGGCCACCCTGTTTTTGTAAATGAAGTTTTACCGGAAAGTGGTAGTGCTCATTTGTTTATATATTGTCTATGACTTCTTTCATGCTTTACAATGGCAGAGTTGTGTTGTTTCAACGGGGACCAAGTAGCCCACAAGGTCTAAACCGTTTGCTATTGACTATGTAAAAAATTTGCTGTTTACGGATTGCTGCTCTATGGTGTCCAAGACAGAATTGGTTCTCTCTAAGGCGGTGGTTCTTAGCAGAGGGTGGGACAATGACTGGAGACATATGGCAATGACTGGAACATTTTCGGTTACCATGATTGTGGGGTGGAGGGTTCTGCTACTGGGATCTAGTGGGTAGCGGTCAGGGATGCTGTTGAGTATTCTATAATGTATAAGCCAGATGCTAACAACAAAAAATTACCCAGTCCAAAATGCCAAAGTTGAGAAACCTTGCTTCATGGAAATGGGTGTCCTGTAAGACTATTATTGTTTTTCATTCATTTATTCTACAAATACATATTGAATGTGTATTATGTACCAGTCATAGTTATGAGATGGGCAGGTTGTACACAGATAGATAGATGATAGATAGATAGGTAGGTTGGTAGGTAGGTAGGTAGGTAGATAGATAGATAGATAGATAGATAGATAGATAGATAGATAGATAGATAGATAACAGACAGATATATAGAGTCATTTAACACACACAACAGATTACAAACTTAGTACTATTATTATTTCTATTTTATAGGTGAGAAATCTGAGGCTCAAGGAAGTTAATTCGCCTAAAATCATCTAATCAGTAGTAAAATGGGATTTTTACCTACTGCTTGCCAAGTACTCTTTACTTTAATAAACAAGGATTTTAATGGAGAAAAAGTTGCATTCTGAAGCTAGACAGATCTGCATTCAAATGCCAGTTTTCCACTTACATGCATGTGAAATGGAGACAGTAAAACCTGCTCTGAAGGAGGCAAGATTGAATGAGACAGTGTGCTGAAAGCACTCTGTGACAGAGCTTGTAATAGTGGGTGCAACAAAAATGCTAGTTTCTAGTATTTTATTTTCGGTCCTTAATACAAATGTCCTCAGACATCTGGAAACCAACTCATCCAGCCACATTCTAGAATTATGAGTGCCAAAATAGAACAGAAAAAATACGCCATTTTCTCTACCAAAACATGAACTGATTTTCTCAGTTATTTCAGCCTTACAGAGAAGGTGGCAGCTTCCACAAATGGCAGGACCCGTTCTTTAATATGGGCTCTGGAGAGAGAGCGTTTCCCATTCTGTCCAGCTCAGCCTCTCCCTGCAGAGCTGCTGGAGCTAGGATGACCCCCGGGAGTGACAGTCTGTCAGCCAGCAACGCAGGGCCTAATCGCCACGCCTGCACAGCCCCGCTCCAAACACTCCTGTGGAGCACTTGCAACTGTCAGGAAGGTTTCTCCTGACGGGAGAACACAATTTCACATTTTCAGAGTTAAGGAATAAACACATACGGCAGCTGGAGATGGGGAGCCAACTGCACTCAGAGTGGACTTCACAGCCCATCAACAAACAGGACTCTCTCTGTCTTTAACCAGCGGGCTTTGTCTTTTTTATTTCTCCTTTTGCCCAAAAGCTTGACACTTTACAAAGTTAAGTCTATTGCATTGGCCATGTCATTTCTAGACAAATAAAATAGTTTTGGCTCTGAGGTAATTAGAGAATTATAGTATCACAACCTGGGCTTCAAGGAGGAACTCACCAGGTTCTTCACCATTCAGCTCAGCATTGCACCCAAGTCTTCTCTCTCCTCCTCTGGTCCCTTCTTTCCTCAGCCACTCCATAATTGCCCTGTCTTCTTGTACCCTACCTCCTGGTACACTTCCTGAAATTCAGTTTGGCATCAGCATCATTGGCAGACAGAAATAAAGATGAAAAAGTTAGTCTCTAACCTTGGGAGATCCAGGTCCAAAGGGAGAGTGCAGGCTGTGGAGAGACCATACAGTACTCTTTTTCTGTGCACACAGATGTTAAAAGATAACTAATCATATTGCCTCCAGTTCTGTTGTTTTCTGACTACAGCTGAGAGCAAAGGTATAAGGCTCCCCACCTTGTAAAGAGAGAAGCCACACTACCTGTGAAGAACTTGCCGAAGGGCGGTCCCCCAAAATGTCCATCAAGTCCTGCCTCACAATTCATCCCTAGGGAAGGATACAGAATTGGTGAGGGAAAACTCGACAGAAGGATTTCTTAGTGACATCAGAGTGATTCCCACACATTCTATACACAGCTATGCCTAAAGCATAGTTTTTTATCCACATCCCAAGTGTGCAGAGACACTGGCATCAGTAGAGTCTACTCCCTACATAAACCGAAGCTCCTTCGAGACATGGAAACATACCTGAGCCAAGCCAGAACCTCAAGGGTGGATGTTGGCGTTGCAAATAAGGCTATCTTATTTTGGCATTTCAAAAGGGGCGAGATCTGCTCCCATCCCAAGAGCCCCAATGTAAAGCCTGCTATGGACCAGCCACCCACATACCAAAGCTTCCAAGTAGCCATCTCATTTGGAAGTGAATAAAGCATCTCAGAGAAACAGACCTGCATGACAGCAGAGGAAATGCATACCAACCATTCATACAACACGCCTTGTGCTTAATTCACAAATCCGAAAGATAGCGAAGGATAAGGGGATATTTAAGGAAATCAGCACTTCAGAAGAAAATGTCTCTGTTTTGTGTTGCTCTGAAGGAGTACCTGAGGCTGGGTAATTTATAAAGGAAAAGAGTTCACAATTTTGATGGCTGGAAAGTTCAAGATTGGGCATCTGCATCTGATGAGGGCCTCAGGCTGCTTCCACTAGTGGCGGAAAGCAAAGGGAAGCCAGCTGTGGAGAGATCACATGGCAAGAGAGGAAGCCAAAAAGAGAACAGGTGAGGTTCCAGGCTATTTTTAATAACTAACTCTCCTGGGATCTCATAGAGTGAGTACTCACTCAGCCCTGAGGAAGGCCATCAATCCATTCAAGAGGGATCTGCTTCCATGACACAAATACCTTCCATTAGGTCCCACCTCCCACACTGGAGTTCAAATTTCAGCATGAGGTTTGGAGGAAGCAACCATCCAAGCCATCACAGAGAAGAGCCAGACAATACCTGACTTCAGAGGAAAGGGAGATTTTAAGATCCATAATGAAAATATGCTCAGAGAAATTTAGGACAATATATATAAAAAACAAGAATAAGTTACCACCAAAACAAGAATAAGAAATTGATTTTAAAAATAAGTATTAGGGCCAGGTGTGGTGGCTCATGCCTATAATCCCAGCACCTTGGAAGGCCAAGGTGGAGGATCACTTGAAGCCAGGTTAGAGACCTGCCTGGGCAACATAGCAAGACTCTATCTCTATTTTTAAAAAGGTATGCATTAGCAATTAAAAATATAATAGTCTAAATTAAAACAAATCCAATGTGTTAAAAGAACTTATTAGGGAAATCTTCTAAAATGTTCAGCAACATAACAAAGAATTAGAAATACGAGATTTTTTAAAAGGAAGTAAGAAACATAGGGAATAAACCAGCAGATCAGTAACTAGCTAATAGCAGCTCCAGGTAAAAAGGAAAAGAAAACATGAAGAGGAGAAAATAGTCAATGAAAAATGGAAGAAATGTTTCCAGAGCTTGGCAGATTGACAGGGCTTAACCACAACCTAGTAGGATTTTTAAAACTTTGTTAAAGGCCTTAATTGAATGCTCGTGAATTTAAGAACACCAATGATAAAAATAATATCCTAGAAGCTGTCAGAGAAAAACGAAAAGCAGGACACCTACCAGAGAAAATTTCCCATCCAATTGGCAGCAGTCTTCTCAGCAACAATACTGGATGCTGGAAGGCAATGGTGCAACGCCTTCAATGTTCTGAAAGAAAATGATATACAGAAATTAGAATTTTATACTTAGGAAAGCTACAGAGAGTGAAAATAAATATTCTCATTATATACAAACAAGGCCATAATACATACATGCAAGGTCATAAAGTTTACCTAACACGCTATGAAAAAAATTATTAAAGGATGTAGTACTTCTGTAAATAAAAATGGAATCTAGAAATAAGAAGTTGACCAGGCATGGTGGCTCACACCTATAATCCTAGTACTTTGGGAGGCCGAGGCAGGAGGATCACCTGAGGTCAGGAGTTCGAGACCAGTCAGGCCAACATGGCAAAACCCTGTTTCTACTAAAAAAAAAATACAAAAATCAGCCAGGCGTGGTGGCACATGCTCGTAATCCCAGCTATTTGGGAGACTGAGTCAGGAGAATCCCTTGAACCCAGCAGGCAGAGGTTGCAGTGAGATGAGATTGTGCCACTGCCCTCCAGTCTTGGTGACAGAGGGAGACTCTGTTTCAAAAAAAAAAAAAAGAAAAAGAAAGAAAGAAAATAAGAAGTCATGGACTCTTGCGAGACTACTACAGAATGCAATGAAGAAAAATACCAACTTGACATAAATTAGAACCAGCAGCTGCAGCATTCCAAGGAAAGTTTCTTCAAAGCAAATGCATCTTATTCAACAACTACTATGATCTAAGGAAAAGCTGAAAGATCTAAGTACTTTGCTAAAAATGGTACAGCTTCTTTTCTCAGAAAGAAAACTAAGAAATGCAATTATAAGTCCCGTTAACAAGAAAGTCGTGAATCAAAAGCAAAACACACTAAAATATGCAGTAATTTAAGTAATTTATGGCATATTAAAAAAACAAAATCCCATTGGCATTGGCACCTGGCACACTCTCTTACAAGCAGCACAAGTTTAATAACATAAAATTATATGTATTTTCTCCATAGGCTTAATCACACTATTTAGTTCTGTTGTAAATAATATTTATATATCATAATGATATAACTTGTATTTATTAATTTCTAGTATTTTGAATAAGCCTATGGACAACACACATATAATTACATTACTTAATATCAGTGTCAAAACTTGGATAATATAAAAATAAAAATAATTATAAAGCTGATGCACAATTTACGAATCAGAGAAGTGAGAGAAAAAAATGTCAAGTAATATAGAGGTTTAAATTTATTTCTAAATAATGATGAATTAAGAGATGATCTCTAAAGCAGATAGAACCAAAAGAAGAGGTTTTGGTATATTATTTAAAGTTATAAAAATCATCCATAAATCCTAAAATAATAATTTAGCCAGCAAGTTCAAGGGAGACATAGAAAGAAAGGTAAAATTCGTATGCGTGGGTGAGTTAAATGGAAATTTCCCAAACAAGGGTGTCTATAAGAGCTATTATTTAGAATTAGGTGGTAACCAAAGGAAAAATAAAAAACTTACAAGAAATGAGAGTGGGAATAAGAGGACCTTTTTTTGTTGTTTTTTTGTTTTTGTTTTTTGAGATGGAGTTTTGCTGTATTGCCCATGCTGGAGTGCAGTGGTGTGATCTCGGTCCACTGCAACCTCCTCCTTTTATGTTCAAGTGCTTCTCCTACCTCAGCCTCCCAAGTAGCTGGGACTTCAGGCACCTCCCACCACGCCCAGCTTATTTTTGTATTTTTAGTAGAGATGGGGTTTCACCATATTGGCCAGGCTGATCCCGAACCCTGTCCTCAGGTGATCTGCCTGCCTCGGCCTCCCAAAGTGCTGAGATTACAGGCATGAGCCACCGCGCCTGGCCCAAGAGGACTGTTATTTTTTAAACCATTGTACCCTGTAGTATTTCAATTACTCTTTTTCCTAGATGTATTATTTTTATAATTTATAAAATAGGGAGTGACAACAAAACAGGTATACTTCTTAAGAAACAAATTTGGAGACATTATGGATTAGTGCAAGAGTCAGGTTGCCTAGCATAGCTTTTACCCACATATTTAACGTTCAATACATATTTAACTGAAATTGTATTAATTTGGTAACAAAATAAAATTAAAATTCTGCTGAGCCAAGACCAGGATCTCAAGTAGGTACAATGGCATAGCAAGAAACACCACCATAATTTGCAAAGTTATATAAAGGTTTTGTACTCATTCTATAAGTAGGTTATAAAACATTGGCAGATAAGAAATTATGAACTCCAGTGTTAGATTCAGATGACATAACTTAAGTACATAGTGTGCATCAGACTAAACATTACTCTTTGTTGCTGTCAGTAGCAAGGACCTTAGTCCCACTAACCTTTAATTGTTCTCTTTCACTGATCAGCTAACATCCAGATTTATAACAGACATTTCATGTCTTCTACCATCTGACAGTACTCAACCCCTCTAAACTCATCCCCTATTACTCACATTTTCAGCGGAAGGTAAAACTAAACAAAAGCAGCTGCCTCCAGAAACTTGGGCAATAAAAAGACATAAATGTGACTTTTTTTTTTTTTTTTTTTGGTATTCTCTAGTGCCCAGATTGTGGTTTTTAAATACCACTTCCCACTAAGAGGAACCAGAGCTGCTTGGAGAAATGGTCAATTTCAGGTTTAGGGTCAATTATGTAATATGGGAGCCAAGCACATCTTATCATACACATTTCTTTTCTCTTCTACATAAAATCTTGCTTCCTGATAATACTGGCATAATTTATTTGCTTTACCTCATATTAAAATTAAATAGTTTTCAAAATTATAATACCAGTGTTGCTTCTAATATAAAAATACTAAGCAGAGTCAATTCTGCTTGTTCTTAGAATATGCAAGGTCAGTTAGAGAATTGTGTTCAACAGTCACTTGAAGTTAATTCTTCTCTTTAATTTTATATACAATTTGATTAATTTATTCCAATTTATTTTTGGCTTTAAAGTTTGCTTTACTTCCAGTACAATAAGACATTTACAAAGTTCAAATGTCAAAACTATATGTAGGAGTGACATCAGCAAGGTGGAATAGGAGATTCCAGACCTTTCTCCACACCCTCCCCTCAACAGAGACATCAACCAGCAATAATCCACAGACGAAAACATCTTAGTGAAAATGCCAAAATGTGGAAATAAGCCTGAGTCACCTATGTGTTCCATGGAACTAAATACTTATGAAAGAGTATTAAGAAACAGTCTTGCTTGGACTGCATTGCCTTTCATGGTCCCACAAATCAGCACAGTACCACATGGAGAGGATTCTCCAATCCCTCAGTCTCTACAGTTGGAAAAGAAAATCAGGAAGGTGAACATCCAGTTTTCCCAACATTCCAAGATGCTTCCCAGAAAGCCCACTCCACCTCTTAAGGAATGTAAGTGAAACTGCATGACTAGACCAAGTGGGATCTGGTGAAAACAAAGCAAGGAGGTGAAATCTGCAGAGATCAGCATGCAGATTTTGGTGAAAGCTCAGCGTACCTGTCAGTAATAGCATTCAATTAGAGATACCAGCTAAGAGCAAAGCTAACCCTCAAAACCAAGCTGGTTGCTCCCAGAAGAGGTGGGAAGTGCTGCCTGGCTTGAACCCCTAAACAGGTAACCTCCAGGCCCAGCAATAGACCCTAACTCTGGACCCCACCCAGGGAGTGAGATGACCACCATAGCAAATTTCAACAAGAAGGAAGCACTAGTTCTGCCACATGCTGAGAGTTTAATCAGCACTTCTCTCAGCCTCAAAGTCCACTCCCAGACCCTGCCCAGAAAGGGAGGCAATTCTCATCTGTGCACTTCTGCTGAGCATAGCAGTTGGTCCATTCAGCCTGATTCATTTAAGCGCACAGTCCCTTCTGAAACTCTGTCCAATTGCTGGACTCAAATAGCAGTAGCTTCTGACCAGGGAATACACCCTGTGGCCCAGCCAGATTAGAGGTGATTACAGTGCCCACACAGCAGCTCAGCCTGATAGTAAAACTCAGCCAGAGGTCCTTTTGGATAACAGAGCCTAAACAGCTGCTCCACCCAAATTCAGAGCAAAGGCCACAGCCCTGCCATCTGAAGAACCTGAAAGTAAGCTCTGCCTGCCCAGGGTCGTTGCCAGCTGGCCAATCTAGAATCCCAGGCTAGATTAACTGGTGAAGTCCTATCTCTGCCAAAGAATTCCTGCAGAAGTTGGAAAACATGGTTGTCTCCACAAATATATAAGCACTGACACAAGGACACAGGAATTGCAAAGACTCAAGAAATCATGACACTTCCCAAAGAAACTAACAAATCTTCAATAACAAACCCTAAAGAAAGAGAGATCTACGAAAGTCCAGGAAAAAAATTCAGAATAATTATCTTAAAAATTCAGTAGACTTCAAAAATATATGAATTTTAAAAGCAAATAAAAGTTGGAAAACAATACACAAACAATGCAAGAAGTTTGATAAAGAAATGGGAACAATTTTTTTAAAAACCAAACAAATCCTAGAGATAAAGAATACAATGACTAAACTGAAAAATGCAATAGAAGGCACAAAGAGTTGGCCTAATCAAGCTGAAGAAAGAATTAGTTAGTGAACTCAAAGACAAAACATTTGAAATTACCCAATCAGAGAAGCAAAAGGAAAAAAAAAATTTAAAAATGAAGAGAGCCCATGGGAATTATGGGACACCATCAAGAGATCTAACCTATGCATAATGGCCGTTCCAGAAAAAGAAGATAAAGAGGCAGAAAGCATATTTAGAGAAATAATGGATGAAAACTTTTTTAATCTGAGTAAAAAATCAAGGTCTATGTACAAGAAGTTCAGAGATTGCCAATTAAATTCAATCCAAAGAAGGACATTATATAATAATTAAAAGGGTCAACTAATCAAGAGGATATAACAATTATAAATATATATTTACCCTACATTGGAGCACATAAATATATAAAGCAAACATTAAAAGATCTAAAGGGAAAGATAAATTATAATGTAGGGGAATTTAATACACCACTTTCAATACTGGACATATTATCCAGACGGAAAACTAATAAGGAAACATTAGACTTCAACAACACTTTAGACCAAATGGGCCTAACAGACATATACACAGCATTCCATCTAACAACCACAGAATGCCCATTCTTCTCAAGTGTACATGAAACATTTTCTAAGATACATCATATGTTAGGTCACAAGACAAATCTGAGCAAATTTAAAAAGATATGGAAATCATATCATGTATGTTTTTTCTGACCACATGGTATAAAACTAGAAGTGAGTAACAAGAAGAATTTCAGAAAATTAACAAATACATGGAAGTTAAGCAACATGTTCCCGAATAATCAATAGGTCAGTGAAGAAATTAAAGAGAAATTTAAAAATATCTTAAGACAAATGCAAATGAAAACAGCATATTAAAATTTATGGGATACAGCAAATGCAGTTATAAGAGGAACATTCATAGCAATAAATGTCTACTTCAAAAAAGAACAAAAAGTGCAAATAAACAACTTAACATTATACTTCATGAAAAAAATACAAAAAGGGGAACAAACTAAGCCCAATATTAACAGAAAGAAAGCATAAAGATCAGACTAGAAATAAGTGAAATACAGACTAGCGAAACAATACAAAAGATCAAGGATATTAGGAGTTGGTTTTGTGAAAAGGTAAGCAAAATCAAAACTTTAGCTAGACTAAAAAGAAAGAGAAAAAGCTCAAATAAATAAAATCAGAAATGAAAGTGACGACATTACACTCACACCACAAAAATACAAAGAATCATAAGACTATTACGAACAATTGTATGCCCCAACATTGGATAACCTAGAAGAAATGGATAAATTCCTAGTCACATATGATCTACCAAGGCTAAATCATACAAATATGGAAAATCTAAACAGACTAACAATGAGTGATGAGTTTGAAAAAGTCTCCCATGAAAAAAGAAAAGCCCAGGATAACATGACTTTTTGGCTGAATTTTACTAAACATTTAAAAAACTAATACCAAATGTCTACAAACTTTTCCAAAAACTTAAAAAGGAACAATACTTCCAAACTCTTTCTATAAGGCCAGCATTACCCTGATACCAAAACTAGGCAAGGACATCACAAGGAAAAACAAAATATAATCCAATATTCTTGAATATAGATGCAAAAATCCTCAACAAAATATTAGCAAAATAATTAAACAACACATTAAAAGGATCACTTACCATGATCAAGTGGGATTTATTCCTGGGATGCAGGAATGGTTCTACATTCACACAGCCAAAAATGTGATATACCACATTAATAGAATGAAGGAAAAAAACTATATGATCATCTCATTAGATTCAGAAAAATCATTTGACAAAATTCAGTATCTTTTCATGATTTTAAAAAACTCAACAAATTAGACATAGAAAGAATGTATTTCAACACAATAAAGGCCATATATAAAAACCCTTAGCTAACATTATACTGAGTGATGAAATGTTGAAACCTTTTCCTCTAAGATCCAGCACAAGACAGATGTCTGTTCTCATCATTTCTATTCAACATAGTATTAGAAGTTCCTGCCAGAGCAATAAGGAAGGAGAAAGAAATAAAAGATATCCAGATAGGAAAGAAAGAAGTGAAACTGTCACTATTTGTGGATGACATGATCTTGTATATAGAAGACCTTAAAGAATACACCAAAACAACCTATTAGAACTGATAAATATATTCAGTAAAGTTGTAGTATACAAAATCAACATGGAAAAATCAATAGCATCTCTTCACTAACAACAAACTTTCCAAAATAGAAATCTAGAGGGCGATTCCATTTACAATAGCTACAAAAAAATGAAATAATAATGAATAAGTTTAAGTAAGGAGGCAAAAGACCTGCACACCCTAAATTATGAAACATTCATGAAAGAAATTGAAGAAGACACAAATAAATGGAAAAATAGCTGGTGTTCATGAATTGGAAGAGTTAATATTGCTAGAGTCCATACTACCCAAAATGATCCTCAGATTCAGTGCAATCCCTATTAAAATCCTAATGTTATTTTTTTAGATATAGGAAAAATAATCCTAAAATTCATATGGAACTACAAAAATCCCCAAATAATCAAGGCAATCCTGAGCAAAAAGAATGAAGCTGATGGCATCATACTACATGATTTCAAGCTATACTACAAAGCCATAGTAGTTAAAGCAGTATGGTGCTGGCATAAAAACAGACACATCAACTAGTGCCATGTACTAGGAAGCACAGAAATGAATCCATGCATCTATGAGTTCAATTGATTTTCCACAAAGGTACCAAAAATATACAATGAGAAAACAGTCTCTTCAATAAATGGAGTTGGGAAAACTAAATATTCATATGCCAAAAAATGAAATCGATCTTTGTTTCATACCATATACAAAACTAAATTCAAAATAAAGACTTAAACATAAAACCTGAAGCTGTATTTCTACTATAAGAAAACATGTATGAGAAAACCATATAACACTGGTCTGAACAATTACTTTTTTTTAGGACCCCTAAAGTACAGGAAACAAAAGCAAAACTAGAAAAATGATATTCCATCAAAATAAAAAGCTTCTGTACAACAAAGAAAACAATTAATAAAGAGACTAACGGCCGGGCGCGGTGGCTCAAGCCTGTAATCCCAGCACTTTGGGAGGCCGAGGCGGGCGGATCACAAGGTCAGGAGATCGAGACCATCCTGGCTAACACGGTGAAACCCCGTCTCTACTAAAAAATACAAAAAACTAGCGGGGCGAGGTGGCGGGCGCCTGTAGTCCCAGCTACTCGGGAGGCTGAGGCAGGAGAATGGCGTAAACCCGGGAGGCGGAGTTTGCAGTGAGCTGAGATCTGGCCACTGCACTCCAGCCTGGGTGACAGAGTGAGACTCCTTCTCAAAAAAAAAAAAAAAAAAAAAAAAAAAAAGAGACTAACTACAGATTGGGAGAAAATATCTGTAAGCCTTGCATCTGATAAGTGATTAATATCCAAAATACTTAACTCAAACAATTCTATAGAAGGAAAACAAATAATCCAATTAAAAGCAAAAGACTTGAGCAGACATTTCTCAAAAGAAGACATACAAGTGGCTAACAGACACATTAAAAAATGCTCAGCATCACTAATCATTAGAGAAATGCAAATAAAAACCACAATGAGATGCCACCTCATACCTGTTAGAATGGCTATTATCAAAAAAAAAAAAAAAAAAAAAGATAAGAATTTTTGAGGATGCAAAGGAAAGGGAAGACTTACAACTGTTGGTGGGAAAGTAAATTAGTGTAGCCATTATGGGAAACTGCATGGAAGTTCCTCAAAAACCTAAAAATAGAACTGCCATATGATCGAGCAATCCAAATTCTGGGTATTTGGGTTGAAAATATTTGAAGAAGTATTTAAAATTGGTATGTTAAAGAGACATCTAGGCCAAGTGTGGTGGCTCACATCTATAATCCCTGCACTTTGGGAGGCTGAGCTGGGTGGATCACCTGAGGTCAAAAGTTTGAGACCAGCCTGGCCAACATGGTGAAATCCCATCTCTACTAAAAATACAAAAATTAGCCAGCCATGGTGCCAGGTGCCTGTAATCCCAGCTACTCAGGAGGCTGAGGCAGGAGAATCACTTGCACCCAGAGGTGGAGGTTGCAGTGAGCTGAGATCACGCCACTGCATTCCAGCCTGGGTGACAACAGCAAAACTCCATCTCAAAAAAAAAAAAAAAAAAAAAAAACCAGAGAGAGAGAGAGAGAGACATCTGCACACCCATGTTCATGCAGCGCTGTTCGTGATAGCCAATTTATGGAATCAACTTATGTGTCCAACAATGAATGAATGGATAAAGAAAACATGGTATGTATGCACAGTGGAATACTGTTCACTCTTTAGAAAGGAAGAAATTGTGACATTTGCAACAACATGAATGGAATTGGAGAACATTATGCAAAGTAAAATAAACTAAGAACAGAAAGATAAATGTCACATGTTCTTTTTTGTATATGGAATCTAATACAACTGAACTTATAGAAGCAGAGAAAAGAATGGTAGCTACAGAGGCTGAGAGATAGGGTAGTGGGGAGATGATAATCAGAGGGCACAAAGCTTCAGTTAGATAGGAGTAATAAGTTTGAAATTTTTTTGAGATCTATTACACAGCATTGTGAATATAGCTAATAATTGAGTGTTGTATATTTCAATATTGCTAAGGGAATACATCTCGAATGTTCTCATCACAAAAAGTCAAATACTTGAAGTAATGAATAGATTAATTAGCTTAATTTAATAATTTCATGTCATATGAAAAAAAACCATAACATCACTTTGTATCCCATAGATATACACAATTATAATTTGTCAATATAAAATATTTTAAAAGATACAATAATGCTTATCTCTCTCCTCACCACTTCTCTTCTCTATCTTGCCCCAAAGATAATCATTTTTTCTTAGAGGGGGCTACATCCCAGTTTATCTTTTCAATGTTTCTTATTTAATAGCTGGTATACTACTATTCTGCACATTGCTTTACCCACTTAAGAATATACCATGGAAATCAATTCATATTAATTCATAGAGATCTTGAGATATTATCTTTCAGAGTCTTTCATTTAACATTACTTTTATTAAAAAGAATGCTAGTATAAAGGTACATAACAAAATTGGCCTTTTTTAGTTATATCTTGAGGGTACATGAGGTTTTGCATCGGAGCCCTTTTTTACAAGCCACAGATGAGAAGCTTTCCTCTGGCCCAGCTACTCTATTCATTATAGGCCAAGTATATTCCATCCCCTCTACCCATATTCACACTCTTCCACATACTTGAAACATGGTTCCATTCTTCTTCATTTGAGGCAAGACATTTGAAGTAGTCATTTCACATGCTACCTCCTCATAAAGATTCCTTGCTCCAAGAGAACTGTGTCTTTGCATCCCCAGTGCCTAACATGACAACCAGCACATATAAAATGTTTGATAAATGTTGAGAATGACTAGAGGGTAACATAGAAAGACGATGGGTTTAGGGTCACATAAGTTTTCAGTTCAAATTCTAGCTTACCCATATTCTAACTGTATTAGTTATCCATTATTGTGTAACAAATTACCCCAAAACATAGCAGATTAAAATGGCACACATTTATTATCTCAGTTTCATACACATCTCAGGAAACTGCCATGACTTAGCTGGATGCTTCTGTCCCAGGGTCTCTCACAGGCTTCCATCAAAATGTTGACTGGGGCTGTGATCTCAGTTGAAGGCTCACCTGGGAAATCCACTTGCAAGTTTATTTCTGTGGTTGTTGGATGGATTCAGTTCATTGCAGGGTGTTGGACAGAGGACTTCATCTCTCGTGAGCTGTCAGCTGGTGGTCTCCTTTGGTTCCTTGCCACATAGGCTACTCCATAGGGCATCTCACAACATGGCAGCCGGCTTCATCAGAGTGACAAAATCAGAAGGCAAGAGGAAGTACCAGAAAGAGAGAGAATGAGGAAAGAAATCAATCTTTTAAAACCTAATTGTGAAAGTGATATCCCATTGCTTGTACCATATTATATTCCTTGGAAGCAAGCCACTAGTCCAGCCCATACGGGAGCAGATGGTCTGAATACCTGGAGAGGAGATCATTGAGAGGCATGTCAGAAGCTCCCTACCATGGTAACTTTATAACTTTAGGCAAATTGCTCTAACTCTTTTTCATTGTCTGCAATATGGAAACAATAATGGTAACATTGCAGTATTATTGAAAAAAAAAAAAACAAATGAAAAACAAAAATAATGTATGTAAATCACTTGGCATTACAGATGCCAAATATTGTACAATAGTTTCAACTTACAGTGGGTTTATCAAATGCAACCATGTCATAGGTTGAGAAGCATGCTGAATGTGACTCATGTTTGCACCATCATAAAGTTAAAAAATTGTAAGTTGAACTCTCACAGGTTGGGGACGAGTTAAGAGTTCAATATAGGGTAATCATTACAACAATATTGACAATGCTGTCTAACCAGCAACAATTCTTCTTCCCCCTCTACGCAGTCTGTACTTTTTCTGCTTATGCTCTTTTGAATCTAAATCTCTTTACTTCTTTCCTTCCCCAATATTTTATTAGCAACATGCCTCAAGTGACCAATTTATTAGGTCAGTTACTAAGATAAAATGGATAAAATGTGTTTATGCAGCTTGGATTCACCTGTTCAGTGTTATAATATAATTTAATTCTTCTCATGACTTCCCATTTGAGTTCATTATCTTTGGAGAAAGACAAACCAAATTCATCAACATCCTCAGAAACACTGATTTACAAAGTAGAACAGTCCTCATTTTTCTTGTAAACATAGAGGGAAAGTTAATCCATTATCAACCTGCTAAAGAGCTCACGGTTTTGCAAGAATATACTATATATTTCAAGATTGTAAAATATTCCAAGAGACTTTTGCAAGTGTATTTTTTCCTTTCTTTTTATTTCTATAGCAATAAATTTTCCTGCCAAGTTTTAATATTTTACCTTTGTTAAAGTGAGGAGAAACACAAGAAACACATTTTTTTTTTTTTTTTTAGACGGAGACTTGCTCTGTCGCCCAGGCTGGAGTGCAGTGGCGTAATCTCAGCTCACTGCAAACTCCGCCTCCTGGGTTCACGCCATTCTCCTGCCTCAGCCTCCCTAGTAGCTGCGACTACAGGTACCCGCCACCACACCCGGCTAATTTTTTTTTTTTTTTGTATTTTTAGTAGAGACAGGGTTTCACCATGTTAGTCAGGATGGTCTCGATCTCCTGACCTCATGATCTGCCCTCCTCGACCTCCCAAAGTGCTGGGATTACAGGCGTGAGTCACCACACCTGGCCCAAGAAACACACTTTTAATGGAAGAAATTCTTCCAACCAAAGTTATAGGAAACTATCCTCTCCTGCCTAAATTCTTTACAATGTGTTCTGAAACATTTTGGTTATGAAAAATGTAGAATACTATCACCATTCCAATTATTTTTCCTGCTCTCCCATGAATCAGAGTGATGACTCAAGGAGTTAGATGGACAGGTATCGTCCTCATTCTACCATGGATGTGTGTGACCTTGGCTCACTCACAAGACCTTTCTAAGCCCCAGTTTCTCATCCAGATAATGGGTCTCATCATTCTGTCCTCATGACCTATCACCTGATCCCCCTAGCAGGACAAGCAGAGCCTGGGAAATGCTCCAGACTCACGTGGCAGGGGTCCCTAGAAACCTAGGAGGAAAATGAAGGTACCTTGTCTCATTTAACTATGGTCAGGGAGACTGATTTTGAAAAAAATCAACTTAAAAGACAAAGTATCAAGTTAGAGACTAGCAGACAGTCAGATTTAAATTTCTAATCCTTGAGGATTTTGGGAAAGAGCAGAAGCCCAGATGTGAAACCCACATGAAATATAATGAGGAATAAAACAAAGAAAAAAGTAAAGATAAGTTAGTTCTAGAACATTAGAGTGGCTGGGAGCTGAAGGGCTGGACAACTTCAGTGATTCTCTCTGGTTTCTTTATCTCCATGGGAGCCTGCTGGAAATACTTACAGAGAAATCCTTGGAACAGACACTTACCACCTGTGGCTATTGGAAAGATATATATCATTTAGATACCACTGGGCAGAAAAAAAAAAAAAATTCCTTGGAAGGAAACATCTTGACTAACAGCAAGGTGCAAAATTATTTCATTTTGTTGCATTTTTGGAAACAATTGACTTCAAGCTTCTAAAACTTTATGCTTTAAAGTCTCCATCACAGCTGTTGGAAAAATTCTTCATGTTCTCTACTATGACACTGGGATTTTTGCAGCCATGAATGGACACAAAAAGATGTCAATCATACCAGTAATGAAAAGTTCATTTCTCACTCCCTATTGTGAAGGCAATGCCTTTGTGGTGGCCATTGTGTGAGACTGTGTTCAAGCTCATTTACCTTCACGTACAGAATATCTCTTTTATATTAAAAGTTTAGACTATAGTCACCCCAGATCACACCTAATGCTTTAGAATTGTATTACCATTATCCTCTATTAAATCTGTGACAACATTATAATATCTATGTCAGAAATAATGAAGAGATGAATGTGGAGTAAGAGATCTCAGTGTCACTTCCTTCTGCATTCAACATCGAATACTGATGGCATAAAAACCAGTCTCTGTCAGCCAGCAAGAAGGGAGCTTTTGACAATGGAGAATCCATCGAGAGATGTGAAGGGAATTTTCCCAGTCATGTAGACAGCTGCTGAAGTAATAACTGAATAAAAGTTAAAGTCCTTCCTTTTTCTCTCCTTCTAGAAAAATCTGTATTTATTTCCTTCACTTCACAGAACACACTCTCCTCAGGGGGGATAGTATATGCTGAGAAGAGCTTATTTGAAGTGGTTCTTCCACAGCTGGATGAATGGATGGATGCAATAAAGACACTTAAGGAGAAGAAAGTCAGCACTAAGCATACTGGTCCCAGATTGTGAGACAGCATCCCCTCAAATTCAAGGGGCTAGAATGTGTCTCCCCTACCGCTCTGCTTCCCTTCCCCATCTGGGGGAATTAAACAGGGAAACAGAGTGACAGAAGCAACCCATTCATCAACAGATGTGTCATGAACAGCAGAATATCTTTCCTTACTTCATTAAACACTCCGTATTTTACACATTTTATGACATTTCATCTTTGTTACAAAATAGGAAGGGCAAGTATTGTCATTTGCATTGTATAGATGAAAAAAGAATTCTCAGAGTAGCTTGTGTATATTTATAAAGTTAATAAAGAGTAGCCCAGAGACAGGGACTCATGCTTTGAAGTTTGAGCTTCAGCCCATAGTCAGTCAGGGCCAGTGATGGATTTAAAGTAGGAGTATAGGATTAGAGTGGCGTTTCAGTCACTCAGTCTGGCTTTGGAATGCAGAGCAGGTCTCAGTGAGAACAGGTGAGAGGCACAAAGGCTAGTTTGGAGGCTGCCGTAGTAATCCAGGCAAAGACAGTGGCTAACACAAGAGAAGCAACTGAGAATAGATGGAGGAATTCCTTAGTGACTAGTTGGAAGTTGCAAATGAGAGGGTGAGGAAGAGGGAGCTCTCAAGGATATCTTGGATGTGTTGTTTAAACATCTGGATGTATGACAGTGTCATTTTCTGAGGTAACAAACATGGGAGGAAGAGTACTGTGTGCAGTTTGAGGGAGCAGGTGGAAATCGGTCAGAAATTGGGAGCTCAGAGGAGGCATCATGCTTAGGTTGAGATTTGAAGACATCAGAATATTTTAGGAGCAGAAGTCCTGGGTGCCCAAGGTAGGGGAACTTCCAGGGAGTGATAGAGGTGGAAATCAGATTTCAGGAAGTGAGAAGAAAATGTGATGAGGTTATACAATGTAGACAACATTTTTAAAAAACTGTGACTATGGCCAGGCACAGTGGCTCACGCCTGTAATCCCAGCACTTTGGGAGGCCAAGGAGGGCGGATCACGAGGTCAGGAGATCAAGACCATCCTGGCTAACACGGTGAAACCCCGTCTCAACTAAAAGCACAAAAACTTATCTGGGCATGGTGGTGCTTGCCTGTAGTCCCAGCTACTTGGGGGGCTGAGACAGGAGAATCTCTTGGACCCAGGAGGCAGAGGTTGCAGTGAGCCGAGATTGTGCCACTACACTCCAGCCTGGGTGACAGAGCGAGACTCCGTCTCAAACAAAAAAAAAAACAAAAAACACTATGACTATGAAGAGCTAGTAAAAGGGCTCCAGCTGGAGGGAGAATGGAATATAAGGAGGGTTGCTTTATTTTTTTAAATGAAAGAGTGTGTTTCAGTGCTAATGGTAAAGAACAGAATGATAAGGGAAGATGAAAGACAGAGGAAATTCACTTAGCGAGCAAAGAGCTATTGAAAAGCTGCTGTGCACTGGAGATCCAACAGTAACCAAACATGACAAGGTTCTCACTTCATGAAAATTGCATTCCAGTAGGGAGACCAAAAATAAACAATAATAGCTTCTATTAAGTATAAATGCAATATTAAGCTATGGTACCTAAAACACAATAGCAGTGGCACAAGAACTGACAAATGGAGGCATAGAACAAAATAGTCTAGAATTTATAAATGTAGGAAATTTTCAATGTGATAAAGTAACATTTTAAACCAGTAGAAAAGGAATAAATACATTTAGTAAATGGTGCTAAGACAAGTAGATAATTTTAGGAAAAAAAAATGAAAAATGGTCCTCGGGGCCAGGGGAAAATTATCCTTAAAAAGGAAGACAGACACTTCTTGCATTTTGATTGCAGAAGAGGAGAGCGAGTAGGAGAAGAGTATGGATGCAAGAACATTTGTGCAGTGTGAAAGCAGGAAAACGGAAATATTTCACCCACTGGCTTCCCTTTTTTCCTTGTGAAATAAAAGGCATATACTATGCCAAAAGTAAAGGGGCGTTTGGAAAGTTAGAAATCTGGAGGAGATGGGGGAAAAATAAAAGAGAATATAATAAATGAAGTTCAAGGCACAGCCAGGAACTGGTTATTTGGCGTAATTGAACTAGAGTATGAAAGTGGGACCTAGCTGAAGAGTTTGCAGGACAGATGGTAGGTAGAGTTCAAGAGGTCAAAATTACTCCATACACAGCTCTGCAGACTACACACCAAATAGGACCATGGCACTCATATTTAAAGTCCAAGCAAGAAGAAGTATATTCCCTAGAGCTCTGAGCAGCAGGAAATTTATCTAGGGAAGAACAGATATGCCACAGTAGAACATGATCAGAGCAACTGGGTAGGTACACAATAGGAAGCTGGGCTGGAGCTAGGAGGAAGGGAGGGACACCATTCTCGGACACCATTCTCAAACACACCTGGATGGCCTATTTCTGGCCAAAGGCCACATCCAATATGGAGTCCCACTCTGGCACCACTGTATCAGTACAACATAATTGAGAACCAGGACAGGTTCCCTCACCAAATCTCGCCAGCAATGTCTTCCTTATTATTTATCAGTTTGATTCTACAGTTCAGAATCTGGACTCTACTGAACATAATCTCTCCACTTCCCTCACTTTCTTTTTTTTTTTTTTTTTTTTTTTTTTTTTTTTTTTTTTTTTTTTTTTTTTTTTTGAGACGGAGTCTCGCTCTGTCGCCCGGCCTGGAGTGCAGTGGCCGGATCTCAGCTCACTGCAAACTCCGCCTCCCGGGTTTACGCCATTCTCCTGCCTCAGCCTCCCAAGTAGCTGGGACTACAGGCGCCAGCCACCTCGCCCGGCTAGCTTTTTGTATTTTTTAGTAGAGACGGGGTTTCACCATGTTAGCCAGGATGGTCTCGAACTCCTGACCTCGTGATTCGCCCGTCTCGGCCTCCCAAAGTGCTGGGATTACAGGCTTGAGCCACCGCGCCCGGCCCCACTTCCCTCACTTTCAAAGGTAGGCCCCACAAACAAAAGTGGGTATTGGTGGGTGTCAGAGAATCAAGGAAGGGAAGCAGGAGCTGAACTAGGGAAGCTACAGAATTGAATCAGGGATGAGATTGGGCCTAGAGCTGGTGGTCACTACAACCCAAGGATTTGGGATCAAGAGCCAATTTTCTCAATGTAAATAAGAAATTTATAGGGGAAAAAAAAAGGACATGAAGAATTCGGCAAACAAAATTCCAGGTTGTCTAGTAAGAAGAAGTAGAAAAATTAATATAGCTGATTTGTTGTAAACATGACAAGGAATCTAGAAAAGAGCCTAGAGAACCTGTGGTGGAATGAAGATAGACACCGGGTCATTGACTATCAGAGCCAGCAGTTGCAAACTTATTGTCTTCTCTGCCCAGAGCAGGAATGGTGGGCACCAGCCACAGTTGGGCCAAGAAATGAGTAGCTTCTGGCATTGACTTTGACTAAGGAAAAACATGACAATTGCAGACATACCAGCAAGATAATAAATTACAAAGCATGTGGAGAACAGCTAGATGCATCCTTCAGAAACATGATAGGATTGCTAGAAAACTCTGAGACTTGCTAAAGATGAAGGGAAATCACCTTTGTGATCTAGAGTGGGAAAGATTTCTAGGTAACAACAATCTTTCAAAAACATCAGTATAGCCATCTAGAAGCTAATCATCATAATGTATTAATCCTAACAAACAAATACGTTGTGGGGGAAGTAGGGGACAGGGTGACTGCATTTGAGAGTATCAATAATCTGGTCACTTCTCACCTTTTCAACTTGCAGGCAAGCATTATTCCCTATTCCCATGCTTTCTTAATATGCTATCTTTGTCTAAACTGATCAGCATCTTCTAGAGTTTCATCCCATATGTAACGAGGACAATCACATCTCATGAAGTCCTTGCCTGTCCACTCTTGTGCTTTACAATGCTTGTCTGAGTTCCAACACCTGAAGCCTCTCACTTCGTCTCACCAAGTCTGGTGTTCCTCTGGTAGCCTGTGCTTGTTTTCACATTTGTGTTGGGCTTCTCCACTCCTCTGAGATCTGCCATGCACACACCATGCTTGTTTTTCCCCCAGCTACCAGATCACTCTATGCTCAGCAGACTGTGGCATTCTACACCTCTGTACGTCCCCACTTAGCCAGGACAAGAACTCAGAAAACATTCAGCCCCCTTCCCAATGGCTTTACTTCCTTTCTGTGCTCTATCTGAATTGCTCCCAATCAAATGAGCCACTTTGTCATAGACTTGATTCCATAAGGGCCATTTGATGCAACAGCAGAACATGGGGCCTCGCCTCCCCTAACTCACCTTCCTTACAGACACACTGGCCAGCTGGCCAGCCTGCTTTCCCTCTGACAGAGAGAGGGAAAAAGAGAAACCAGGCAGAAAGGAAAAAGAGAAGCGCCTCATATTTAGAAGTTAATCTGGTGTTCACAACTAAACTGTGTGATTGTCCTAATAGACATACACAATTTACAGAATGCCGCCCTCAGACAAGGGCACTCAGAGACCAAGATAAAATGAGACAAAGTAAGACACACTTCATAATTGTGTCTAAGAACAAATAAGATACCCAATTTTAAAATTATCCCCACTTTCTGACAGCATCAAACCATTTCCTTAGACTCCTTCAAATCACTTAACTAAATCCCAAGTCCTATAACAAGCTTTTGAATACCCTCTTACTGAGAAGCCCTGCAGTTTCTCAGTGTAGGGGTTCTCTCCAGCACCATAAATAATGCCTCCAACTTGCTTAACTACAGGTCTGTTCCTGGGAGCCTTTGGCTGAAGGTTATTGTCAATAACCAACATGAAATGGTCCCTCCTATACTCCCGACACTGTGCTAGGCCATGTGGATACAGGAGCAAATAATGACATGACCTCATTAAATCCTGACTGCAACTCTGTGAGACGGATTTTAAAATATTCACTAACAGAGGAGGAAACCAGGCCCAACACCGTACAAGCAAGAAGTGGTAGAGTCAAGATTAATTGGCCTATCTCTAGGCCCCCAAAGCTCCTATCTAAGATGGAACAGTATCACTGAATTATTTTCTATCACTTGGAAACGATGCTATAACAGAAGCAGATCTCACCTGCTGAATCCAGGAGCAGCAAAGAGTAAAACCAAACCGGGCTGGCCAGTAAAACCAAAACCACAAGAACAATAGACTGGGTATGGTCTGATAGCAGAGCCAGGTAAAGTCGTTGAAGGCCAAGACACACAGTTCTTAAGCCAAATGGTCTAGAAGACAATAAGGACTTGAGAATGAAACTCTACTACTTTCAGGCAACTTTCAGGTTTTATATCTCAGTTAATAAAAACAAAAAGCAAAAGAAGTAAATGGATTGACTCAAGATCAGCCAAACTGAAAAAGCAAGGATAGAATCGTGGCTATGGAGTATTTAGAGCAGTGAGCAGAGCTGAGGAATCAATGCTCTTAGGGTAATGAGAGCAGATGACATGATGAGAAATAGAGTAAATAAAAATAAATAGCAAGGTAAAAAACACCATCATGAGCATCAAGTTATTGAACCAGTGCTCACTCCAGACCATGGGCACAATTTCAGCCTGATGGTATGTTGTTGGGAGTCACCTCACACTAGCAGAGGATCATCTGTGAGTACCTCGCTGCCGGTTCTGCCTCTGGGGTCGAGGATACTGCAGTCTGAATTCATTTTCTCTTGGAAAAACAAATTTGTCCGCTCCTAGGAGCAGAGACAGAGCTTGAGAGACGGCCTAGAAAGCTTATTGCATGTCACGTTGCTCTTAAAAATCACATTTTTATGAGCATAAATGAATCAGAAACATATGGGTGAAATTTCTTGGCCTGATGTGAGCAGCCTCATACCCCAAGCGGTGCCCTCGGAGAGGATGCTTGGAATGTAAGTGTTGGTGCCAGAATCCCTGGTGGGAAGGTCAGGGGAGCAGACCTCTCCCGCCCGCGTACCCAACCCCTGCAGCACAGCCTGTGCACAGACCTCACCAGACAGGCAAGATTTTCCTGTGCCAGACTACTTTCCACTTCATCTCTGTGCTTGTTTTTTTTCAATAACAAAGGCTGAGTGTATGTGTGTGGATGAATGCGTGTGCATACACATGCACATATGCACATGCACAGGCATATTTTTACTCTCCCAATGAATATTGTGAACTAAGAGGCCAGGGTAAAATATCACCAACAGCTATAAAATAGCAATGGATTTCTGCTGTAAATGATACAATCTTTCTATAAGGAAATTGACTTCTTAAATATCAAGATAAATACTAGCACTAGATAGCTGGGCAACTGCAGAAAAATGCAGCCATGGAGTTGTGGCATCACATTCATGGATATAAACAGCATTGATTGAACTCCTGTTTAAAACCCTAAGAAAAGGTACCAATTCTTCCAAATTTTTGAATCCAGCCTTGTGTTTGGCACCTACATTTTAGGCCAGAGTAAGGAAAACTAACCAGGACTATGTTGTATTTCTCACATATGGGTTAAGAAATCAAAAGTCAGGATATTTGGGATAAAAATGCACACAGATGCCTCTTGTCAACACAATGTCTGAAAACTCATAGGGATGCAATGTGGGTGAGTGGAGTGTGTTCTTCAATGTCGGCTACACAAGGAATGAGTCTTAGTCTGGCCGTTTGCTAGCTATTTGACATCGGGCAAGTTGCTCAACCTCTCTGAGCAGTTTTCTTATGGATAAAATCGTGGACATGAAAGCCAATATACATAATGTACCCTGCACACAAGAGTCCAATCAGTGACAGCCATCATAGAATGAAAAGCTTCTCACATACATTTTAAAACTAGACCTTCAGAATAGATTTTAGGCCTCATTATTAACTTATTTATTGAGTTCCTATGTAGGCATAGTCCACCCTAGACACTAGCTCATTGTCCCTCAACCCATTCTCTGTCCCTCAACCCACATATGCTACTTAGCAGCCTAACTAGGTAATTCAAAGTATGAAGTCCAACAGTCCTGGACACATTCAGAATTCTCCCTTTGTTTCACTCTTTGCATTAGTCCACTTTAGGCTGACTCCTCATAGCAGCTTGCTTGCTATCTACATTTTGCTCTTAACAGCCTGTGAACATACCACTGCAAGCATGCCCTCCCCACTGGGTTCAAGGGCCATATCTCTGCCATCATTTCCCAAGGAGTAGCAGGTTGAAATATTTTCCCAGTTTCTTGACACTTCATGTTTTGGCAGCAGAACTTGCCCAAGTTCCCCTGGTCTGATATTTGTTTCCTTACCAAATAAAATCTGCATTATTTGTTCTGCCATGGCTTCATCTCCACTTCCCTCGGTCTCCTCCTAAGATTCTTTCAACTCTAGCCAGATAACTTTACTCATCTTTCTCCACCACACCCAGTTCATACCTACCTCAGTGCCTTTCCTTGGGCTGTATCCTCCACCTCTCTCCTCTGGTGAATATTTTCCTAAGTTCCAGTCTACCTTCAAAGCCTCAACCCCTCCCAGTCTCATCTTGTCTCCTTCTAATACAAGGAGGATTCCCAGCCTCTTCCAACACACAATGGTCCTCCCTTCCTCTGACACCTCTAGCCCATCCACTATCGATGCTGGTGTGTAATAGGGTATCCAGTGCCTGCTGTAGCCAGTGACCTTTCCTATATATTGTCTAGCTCCCCACTCTGAGTGTAAGGTCCTTGAAGACAGGAACCGTGTCTTCTTATACTGGCTCCACAACAGGCAACCAATCTTTGATTATTGTGAAGATAGACTCAAGCATGCCTGTAATCCCAGCACTTTGGGAGGCCAAAGCAGGTGGATCACCTGAGGTCAGGAGTTTGAGACCAGCCTGGCCAACAGGGTGCAACCCTGTCTCTACTAAAAATACAAAAATTAGCCAGGCATGGTGGCAGGCACCTGTAATCTCAGCTACTCAGGAGACTGAGGTAGGGAGAATCGCTTAAATCCAGGAGGTAGAAGTTGTAGTGAGCCAAGATCACACCACTGCACTCCAGGCTGGGTGACAGAGAGAGACTCTGATACATGCTATAACGTGCATGTATCAGAGTCTCTCTCTGATACATGCTATAACGTGCTGATACATGCTATAACGTGGATAAGCCTTGAAAACATTATGCTAAGTGGAAGAAGCCAGACGCCAAAGGACACACATTGTATGGTTCTCTATACATGAAACATCCTGAACAAACACATCCTAGAGACAGAAACCATATTAGGGGTTATCAGGGACTGGGGAGAGAGAATAATGGAAAGCGACCGGTAGGTATGTGGTTTTGTGGGGGGCGATGAAAAATGTTCTGGAATGAACTAGTGGTGATGGTTGCACAACATTGTGAATATATGAAAAATACACTGAATTATTGTACACTTATAAAGGGTGAATGTTATGGTATGTGAATTAACCTTAATTTTTTTAAGTGTAAGCAAATAATATAGACAATTGGCTTGGCACAAAGCCTGGCAGATATAAACGCTCAGCAAATACTGTTAAGATTATTGGAAAGGGCAAGATAACAGAAAACATTTAGATGTAGTCTTAAACCCTGGCTGTTCCGCTCACTAGCTGTGCTGAGTAACTTTGAGCAAGTTATTTGAACTCTTAGATGCGGCTTCTCCAAGGTTAATTGGGAGTGATAATCCATTCTTGTTGTAAGTATTAGGTAATATGTAAAGCTCCTTTGCACAGTGCATGGCATGGGGTAGATGCTCAGTAAACCATATTCCTTTTCCTCTTTATTTCTTATTAAATCTCATTCCCGTAGAAATCCTTAGAACACAGTTCTAGCTGGCCAGAAGTTGGGGTTCCATACCTGGAACTAATGAGAACCCACCAAGGATACTTATTGGAAACATGCAAAGTGTTTTCCCAAAGAGCCCCAGGGCTGAATAAGCAGAAGAGCAAGTGAGGACTGCGGTTGGGAGGGAAAGCCAGAGGTCACAGCAGGGAACACAAATCCACACTCTAGGCCTCGGCTAGGCTTCGGAATAAGTCAAGGGGTCAGGACCAAACAAAGCAAACAAGATCTGGGAGCTGAGACAAACCATTCAGAATAAAAGCCAGGAAAAAGGCAACGGTGTTAGGGTCCAAGGCAAAACCAGGCCTGTTTACTTAAAAGACATTAAACTAGATTGAACCTAAGACCTGATATCTGTTATTCTCAACTAGTCAGTAAATCATTCTCCCTGTCTTAAAGCCTATGAAAAGAAGAAGGAGTCAGAAGAGAGAGGGGGAAGGGCAGAGTGGGTCCTAGGGAACTGGGCATGATTAATCATCACCACCTCTCCCCGGACAGTGCAGCTCAGTGTGCAGCAGTTGGGGGTGGGAAACCCTTTCTTGAAAATTCTTCGTCTTCCTATCCCACAGTCCAACAATCCTGCCAAAACGTAGCCACAGGATAAATTTAAGGACAAAATGCAGTGATTTGTTAGATGCAAAATCTCTAAGATGGGAGGCTTTTGCTCAAGAGTTGAAATTGTTGCATTGATAAATGTTGATGCTGTCTGCTAGTGCTGGTTTTCTCAGGAGTTTGGGGAAAGAGGGAGATTTTGATCCCATGAAGAAATTTCTCCTAGTTGTCTCTCAAGCTGTTCTGTAATCAATATTAACACTGCCAAAATACTTAAACTCTTTTTCCTTGTTGTCACCCATCTGGGTATGAATTCATTGCAAAGGCCAGATACAGGACAATAAAGTGTCTGCAGATAAAACAAGGGAAGATTATTTTTATTATAATCCATAGAGAAGGTACTTGGTCAGCAAAATAAATGACACCAAACACCTTCACTGCAAATGGTGGGGCTGATTCAGTTTTTTCTTCCTTCATTCTTCAACAGAGATCCATTTCCTTAAAGACCATCGTATTCCGAGGCAGAGGCACGCACATGTGTTTTTGCTTAGGGCCTGTGTCTGCAGTGATGTCCAGACTGTTTCTTGGGGACCTGGCCAGCACAACTTAGTAGATATTCTGTGTTTCAATAATTTCTGCTTTCAGAAGAGCATACTGTACCTCCAGGCAGAGTCTGAGGTTTGGAGTCCGCCGGGAATGTGACTATAACAAAGAGTCCTGAAAGCCTTCGGCTGCTAGGACCATGCAAGTTCTTTCTGGCAGCACGGCACTTACTGATTTGCACATTCACCCACTCCCTGACACACACACCCACTTACTTCTACAAATGAAATGCACATATGTGCAAATTCATGTGCATCTCATACACCCACACACACACATACATACCCTTATGCGCACAGTTGAAAATATACCACATGCACACATATACATTGCTCATGTATATGGGAACAAGCATAAAAACTCACGGATGCACACATGCATGTACGCACACACACACTCCTTATGCACTTGAACATGTTGGTCCTCATACCCATGGCAGGAATTATGTGATAACTTTGTGGTGCCCAAATGATAGTACTATTTATAGTCTTCCAGACAATTGTACCCTGCTATAAAAGTGACTTTTTTCGGAGACACAAAGAAAACAATAACAGCAATTGTCTCACCAATTGTAAGGCACAGTCTATAAATCACTGTGCCTTACTCCCCAACAAAAGAAAGAAGCAAAGCATTGTTCAGGACAGAACTGAAATGTGACCAGGTATTAAGATTGGAAAGACCTTCGAGCGGAAAAATCGAGGCACCAGTATTAATACAAGCCAGTAAATAAATAAAGTCTGATTTGGCCACCAGCAACTTCTTAAACTTCTGGTTTAAGGTGGATGAGGATCTGAGAGTGATGTTCTGGTTTGTCAACCCACACACATCTCTGTGGCTTTCAAATAGAGACAGCCTTCCTGAGTTCCTTCCAGCTTGGGGGTACTATTTTTGCTAATGGCATTTTTAAGGGTCCAAACAGGCCATTTGCTTACATAAGAAATGCAATGGAAAGCGGCAACATCTTTTTTGTTGTCATTTTCCAGTTTGGCAAAACCACATCTTGGAACTAAAGCAGAAATTTTGGAGGCAGTTTACCTAAGACCTCAAACCAAATTTACAGACAGTTGGATAAATTCTTTAATGGGGTTATATTTGTTCCTAAATAGTTGGCATCAGGAAGTATAATTTTCTTAAATTCAATCCTAACAAGCATTGACTCTTCCATCTTCTCTCTATCCTACGTGGGATCTCCCGCTTCTCCCTGCCCATCTCAAACCCTAATAAACAAATCCCTCTCTTACGCCATCAGCCTCAGAGAAACGTGAAGGAGTTTTTCTTGAGTTCACAGCTGCTCTCTCAGGGCCCCACAGTAGTGTGCTGGGAGATCTGGAAACCTGGTGGACAGAGAAACCAAAGTGGGAGGAGATTAGGGTTGGGTTAGAATGTGGGGGTGGGGGGAATTTGAGCAAGAACTTTGAGTCTGAGAATTCAGAGCCCAGGGTGCTGCCTGGAATTCCAAAATGGGGAAAGAGATCTCAGCTGCTTTCATATGGAAATTGGCCTGGAAGCAGACTTTGTCCCCACTTGGAACCGAAGCCAAAACCAAGTTCAGTGAACCTAACACACCGTTCAATCAACCATGAGAAGAGAAGGCAGGAAAGGGAGGGCAGAGGGTCAAAGAGGCTCGCCTTTCATTTGGACTTGGTTCCGGAGGTGACAGTAAGGAGGAATTAAACACTGGAAACAACTTGAGGGCAAAATCCCTTCTATCAGGAAGGTGCATTCTGCCTGGCTTTAAATGAAAGAAAAGAAAGGGAGAGAAGAAGGAAATTGAAAAAGAAAACAAGAAAGCAAGCAAGTAGGAAAAAAGAGAGAAAGAAAGATGTAGACAATGACAATCACTCAAAGCAATGATTCTGCAACTGACAAAATAAATGCAAATACATACACTGGGTGTAACTTAAAGAAGGAAAGAACCGACCTATAGTTGGCAAACATTCCCGCCTCCCCACCCTGTTAGATAAAGGCTTTCAGAGACCTGAAGATTCTTAAAGCAGATACTAACTGAACTTCTGAAAGTTTACTTTTGCACTCGCTTTAACTTTGTTTTGTTTTTATTGCACCTTGAAAAGAAAGTTGAAGAAGTACGTCCTCTTTGGGAAAAGAAGCTACTATAGTTTCTTTCTAGATATTTTTTGGGGAACTAGTTTCCCGTCTTTTGTCCTTGATTTATTATTGCCTTTATTTGTTCTCCCCATTTGGTTCATTTTATTCTTATTTTAAAAGAACAGCTCCAAAGACCCTTCTATTTTCATGGAAATTGCTCAGTACTAACAATTTCAGATAGCTTCCAAAAGAATAATCATCACACTGGCCGTTTTACCCAAGAAGCTTTGCAGCATTTCACATAACAATTTACTAATTAATGACAAATTAAATGGAATTTGGTAAGAAGAATCAGAGGTTAGAGTGCTGGTGTATATTGTGTGTAAAAAGGTATGCAAATATCTTCAGCCCATTTGTGGTTCATCAGTGGGAAATAATTGCTATTCTACTGAACAATTTCACATGCGGGAGGGCTGCCGCATAGAAGCAGAATTTGGAAATTATGCATCATTTTAACTTTTTAACAGTTTTTCAGATTAGATACTGTTCCTTCATTTTAAAGGCACAATGAACTTAATCTTTTTTGTTTTAGTAGATGTAAAATCATGGAAATTTGACTATACTTTGCTGCTTATATTAATTACATATTTGCAAGCAAGAAGCAGTCTTTGGAAATTAGTGACTAAAGTTTTCATCTCTCACAGGCGAAAAAAGGCACTGACTCCAATCTCCTGAAGCAAGCACTGGAAAACTATAGCCCACAGGCCAAATCCAGCCCTCTACCTGTTTTTGTAAATAAAGTTTTATTGGAGCACAGCCACATTCCTCTTTCTGCGTAATGTCTATGGCTACTTTTAAACTACTATAGCAGAGTTGCAAGAAAAATCTTGTGGCCCAAAAAGCCTCAAATACTTACAATCTGTTCCTTTACAAAAAGTTTGCCAACCTCTGTCCTAGAGGGTAAAGCTAGGGAGAGAACATTGATCATAAAGATGAAATAAAAGGTTTTAGCCTATAAAATATCAAAATTAATTTAATATGTCCTGTCACTACTTAAAGCCCACAAATGGTCACCATCACTCCACCTGTCACAGAAATTTGCCAAATGTTCTTTTCTCGCTCAGTGCACATGTAAAGGAAGTGCATTCTCTCTCTGTGCCCCAGTTCTTCTGCAGCCCAGTGAATGGGCCGGTCACCTCAGGGAAACACTGGTCATCCCTAATAAGAAAAGGTCTTGCAAAGAGTGAAATGTGTCTGCCACCCGTGGAAGTTCCAGGACAACACAGAAGGGTTCCCACATCAAATAGGTGATTGCTTTGGACACATGTCAATTAATTTATTTTTACCACTTTTAACTTTGAGAGTGAGACAAAATATCTTACCTGTCTTTATTACTCATCTTTAATTTATCTTCTTTTCAAAACATGAACACTCAAAAGGTATTTGGGGTCACAAAAATGTCTTATTATATTTAGAACATTTCCCCCTTGGATACAGGATACTACACCCACACATTCATTCAGCTTCTGAACATTCTATTTGTGTTGAGGGTGCAGGGGCACAGCCCAGTACAAAACATTTCTTGCATGACAACAACTTGGTATTACCAACAGCACCTGTCAGATCACAGCCAAACATCAGCTTAAAGCGACAAAATTGATAGTCACCTTGATGGAACATCATTATTTCTCCCAGTCAGTAGGTTGATAAGTATCTGAATTGGCTAGCTGCTCCAGCAAAATCTCAGTCTCTCGGCACAATGTCTCTTTCTCCTGCGGCTTCTAGTCTCTAAAATACATCTGTGTGAGCTGGGTGTGGCGGCTCACACCTGTAATCCCAGCACTTTGGGAGGTTGAAGCTGCATGACTTGAGGCCAGGAGTTCAAGACAAGTCAAGCCAGCATGACAAAATCTCGTCTCTACTAAAAATACGGAAATTAGCAGGGTATGGTGGTGATGGCGCATGCCTGAAATTCCAGCTACCCAGCAGGCTGAGGCACGAGAATTGCTTGAACCCAGGAGGTGGAGGTTGCAGTGAGCCAAAATCATGCCACTGCACTCCAGCCTGGGCAACAAAGTAAGACTCAGTCTCAAAAACAGACCAAAACAAAACAAAATCTGTGTGCATTGTAGAACTGATGTTTCAGAAAAAGTGCAGAACTGGGAGTTTGTAGCTTGACAGACTGTGTGTTCCAGGCATGTGACCTAACCATTCCAAGTTAGAAGAGGAAATTGGTCTAGCTCAGGATGGCCAAACTCAGTATCCATGCCATCTCTCAATCAGCCATTCAACAACAGCGTTAAGCACTTCTACTTCAGCACTATACCAGCTACTAGGTAAATAACTGGGAAGAAATAGACAGGGTCCTGCCCTCAGGAAGCTTGCTGTTAAATGACTGCATTGTGAGAAAAGGGTAAGAAAACAAATACACACATACATATAATGGTAAATTATGAGGCATGCAACCAAGAGACATTAATAGAAGTGGTTTGCATCAGGCAGGGAAGGCCTCTACAAAGAAGTGACATTAAAATGGAAACTTAATGGATGGGATGGGCACAGTGGATCATGCCTGTAATCTCAGCACTTTGGGAGGCTGAGGCAGGAGGATCACTTGGGGCCGGAAGCTTGAGATCAGTATAGGCAACACAGCGAGATCCTGACTCTACAAAAAAAAATTAGCCCAGTGTAGTGGTATGTGCCTGTAGTCCCACCTACTCAGAAGTTTGAGGTGGGAAGATCACTTGAATGGAGGAGTTCGAGTTTACAGTGAATTATGATCTCACCACTGCACACCAGCCTGGTCAACAGAGAGAGATCTTCTCTCGGAACCAGCTAGAAAAACAGTGGTGGAGTGGGGAAACTATTGCAAATAGAGTGTGCAGCATGGGAGAAGGTGCTGAGACTGGAAAGAGCTTTGCCCATTTGAATAATTGAAGTAAGATTTGCACCCTGGGCAGACATCACTATCTGATCACAGCCCTCTTTTCTGGCGAAAATGGACAAAGCCTCAGTATTCTCAACATAGCACTCCAGGCAGCCACAACTAATCCACTGGAGTGGGTAAACACTGAAACCTATTTGTCATCCCTGAAACACCTGGTTACAGAAGGCTCTCCCAGGCCTGGAGTTTCTGATTCTATGATTCTCATTTTATTCACTATTTGAATATTAACTCTTGGTTTGAACATTCTTCATGTGCCTGTTTTCTTCAAATATTATTGACTTCCTAGAGATGATGAGCCTTCTCTCTCATCCCATTCCATTCAATTTCCACAGGCAAAGCCCCTTTCCATACATATATTTCAAAGGCTCTTCAAATTACCTTTCCCTAGTGGAATCTCACCCATGTGTATCAGTTATCTATTACTGTGTAACAAACCATACCAAAAGCTAGTGGCTTTAACAACAGGTTACCTGTTTCAAAGATTCTGTAGTTGGCTGGTCAGTTCTCACTCAACAGATTTCAGATGGGGCTGAGTTCAGCCAGGGCTATAGGGAGGGCAGAAATGGCTGGGCCTCTCTCTACTTGGTCTTCATCCCAGCTTCTTCCTAGCACGGCAGTATCAGAGTAGAGTTATAAGAGGGTGAAGAGGAGGCTGCAATGCTCTTTAAGGCATAGTCTCAGACCTTTGATCATATGGCCCCTTCCCATTCAATTGGGCAAAGCAAGTTCACATCAGGCCAATTCACATCAGATCCCCCTCCTTTTGCTGGGGAAAGGCAGCAAAGATACATTGTAAGGTGTGCGCATCCAACAAAGGGAGGACTTTGTGGACATATTTTTTTATATAGCCCAATAAGAATCTGTTTCAAAATTCGGAAGTAGACCAAACAGCCCAGCTGCCTCACTCCTAGCCCATTCTTCTTTATCATTAAACCATTAAACACCTCATGACACTATTTGTAAGTTGGTGATTAGGAGGCCAAACAATTTTGTGAAAACTCCTCAGAGCACAGCTGACCAGAGTGTGATGCAGCCAACAGACAAACAAAAGTTTTCAAATGGAAATAGGTCTGTTTACTTCTCTGGTAACACCAAGTCACTGACGTTCATGTTCCTGATAAGTTCAACTCCCCCAAGACGAGACCTCTGAACCGTCCAGTGCTTTTCCTTCATGACTTAATTACTTATCACTTTCTACCTTATAGAGATTGTGTTGGATTCAAGGCAGATGGACAGATTTGAATCCCAAATGCATCTCATACTACTAGCTGGACAACCCAGAGAAAATTTCTTTGCCTTGGTTTTCTCATCTGTTCAATGGGCAAATAGGAAACTTGCAAGGTGGTTGTGGGAAGTAACGGAAATCGATGCAAAGTCACAAGTAAAATTGCTGGCATACGTTAGATACTCAATAAATATCAGCTATTGCTTGTTATTAATGGTGTTTGGTCAGGAAAAACTTCATGTAAGAGACAAGCTTGGACTGAGTTTTGAAGAATAAATAGAATTTGGGTGCTGGGGAGCAATCAGATGGAGAAAGTAGCAGACAAAGAAATGCACATCATAGGAAATTTAGGTGTAAATAAGTGGACTAACATGGTTGAAGTAGTCTTGTCTTTACATTCAGCCTTCAGCCTTCCTTCACTGGTTTAGGAAATGAAGTCGGGAAGGAGACTAAGGCCAGATGTGCAAGAATTGTGAATGTATGGATAAGAAATCTGGGCTTTTTCTAGCACAATTGAGGGCCATGGAAGGAGAGAGGGACAAAATGAAAAACAAGCCATCAGGGCATGATCAGAAAAATTAGTTCTGTCATCATGGCAGGGTGGCTAGACTGGAGGTAGACCAAAGGGATAAAAAACTATTGGTAAGTGAGATGGCATGTGAAGGTCAAGTATGTTTGATCATGTTTTCAAAACTAATGCTTCTCATCTCTTCAACTGAGGATTTGGGCAGTTTGAAATCATGTCCACAAATTCTTTGACACTGCTCCTATGGAAAAACAGAGTCTATTCCCTCCCCTTTAATGTGGGCTCACCTCAGTGACCTCTAATGAACAGAATGTGGTAAAGGTGGCATCGTGGACTTCAAAGTCTGGATCATAAAAAGCAATACAGCTTCTGCCTGGTTCTCTTACTCTTAGGATGCTTGCCCTTGGAACCCAGCCTCTAGGCCATAAGGAAGCCAGGTAGCCCCCTGGTGGAAGGGTCACGTATTCCAGCCCCAGCTCCAGCTGAGGTCCTAGCTGACAGCCAGCATCAGCCTCCGGACATGTAAATGAGAGAGCCTCCAGATGACCTCACCTTCCGTCTTTGATACCCACAAGCTGATGCTAAGTGGAGAAGAGATGAGCTGTCCCCGCAGAGCCCTGCCCAAATTGCTGATTTGCAAGCAAAGTAAATGTTGTTATTTTAAGTCACTAAGTTTTGGGGTGTTTTGTTACACAGCAATAGTTAACTGGAGCCAGCTGTTCTGGGTACTGACTGGGTGTCACACATATACTTGTTGTTCTCATACTTGTTCACAAGGTCAATTATCCAGAAATCGTAACTTTTAGGTGGAACATTCCCTATCACGTCACCCTTTCCATTTTCTTCATAGCATTTGTAACAATTTGCAATTATAGTCTGTATTTGCTTGTTAGCTTGTTTTCTTTGCCTCTTTCTCTAGAATAGAAGCTGCCTAGGTACCCTGATCTTGTCTGTCTTACTCACTGCTGTATCCAATTATGTATTCAGTACCTGGCACATGGTGAGCATACCATAAATATTTGTGGAATAATGAATGAGTAGCTATACACTATGAAACTCAGATATATTCAATTCCATTACACGACAACCACTTACAGAAGGCATGTGCCAAAGTTTTAAGAAAAGAAAAATGTAAGCAGTTTAGGATTTTTTTTTTTTTTTTTTTTTTTTTGAGACAGAGTCTTGCTATGTTGCCAAGGCTGGTCTCAAACTCCTAGACCTTGGAATACAACCATCTTTCCACCTCAGCCTCCCAAAGTGCTGGGATTACAGGCACGAACCACTGAGCCTGGCCCATTTTGGATTTTAATGGAGAAAATGATTTGCATTCGCTTTTTTGCTTTTTTATGAATTGGTACCAAGCAGCCATTGAGCCCTTGTTACTACACCATCACAGCTGGGCTCACAGAAAAGGAGTGTTTTTTGGATGCTTCCTCTGAGAACCATTACACACAACATCTCATCAAACCCTCAATAGCTCCATGTGGCAGGTATTCCTGTTTCCAATTAAGGGACAAGGACACTGAGGCTTAGAATGATTCAGTATCTCTCTCAAGAAACACAGGTTTGAAGTGAAGAAACCAGGGTACGAGGCCTGGCGCGGTGGCTCAAGCCTGTAATCCCAGCACTTTGGGAGGCTGAGACGGGCGGATCACGAGGTCAGGAGATCGAGACCATCCTGGCTAACACGGTGAAACCCCGTCTCTACTAAAAAATACAAAAAACTAGCCGGGCGAGGTGGCGGCGCCTGTAGTCCCAGCTACTCGGGAGGCTGAGGCAGGAGAATGGCGGGAACCCGGGAGGCGGAGCTTGCAGTGAGCTGAGATCCGGCCACTGCACTCCAGTCCGGGTGACTGCGAGACTCCGTCTCAAAAAAAAAAAAAAAAAAAAAAAAAAAAAAAAAAAAAAAAAAAAAAAAAAGAAACCAGGGTAAAACTCAGGTGTGACTCCATACTGGCATCACATGGGGCTAACAAAATTCAGGTGGACCAAGCAAAACCTGAATGAGTCTTTGTGACGGTAACCCATGGATGCGCACCGGCTGTTCACAGGCAATTCTTTAGCTTCTGCAGGGATGAGGGGGTAAAAATAAGATACCATTCCTTCCTGTCTTCGTCTGTGTAGGATGCTGCACCAGAGCACTTTAAAACTGGGTAGCTTATAAATGACAGAATTTATTTCTCACAATTCCGGTGGCTGGGAAGTCCAAGATCCAAGTACTGGTGGATTTCATATCTGGAGAACGGTGGCTTTCTGGTGCTTCTCACTGTGTCTTCACATGGCAGATGGGATCAGGGAAGCTCTGTAGGGTCTCTTTTATAAAAAACACCCATTCATGAGGGCTCCACTCACGTGACCTCAACACCTCCCAAAGGCCGCATCTCCAAACACCATCACCTTGGGATTAGGTTTCAACATATGAACTTTAGGGGGCCACAAATATTCAGACATAACACAGCCTTCACTCTTCTTTTTTTTTTTTTTTTTTTTTTTGAGATGGAGTCTCACTCTGTTGCTAGGCTGGAGTGCAGTGGCCCGCTCTCGGGGGGTCACTGCAACCTCTGCCTCCAGGGTTCAAGTGATTCTCCTGCCTCAGCCTCCCGAGGAGCTGGGACTAGAGGCGCACACCACTACACCCAGCTAATTTTTGTACTTTTAGTAGAGACGGGGTTTCACCATGTTGTCCAGGATGGCCCCGATCTCTTGACCTCGTGATCCACCCGCCTCGGCCTCCCAAAGTGCTGGGATTACAGGCATGAGCCACCGCGCCCGGCCAGCTTTTATTCTTTCAGTCATTCAACAAACCCTCACTGAACACATACTATGTATCTCTACCACAGAGGCCAGAGCTTATCTTAGGCACTGCCTGTCTGAAAATCAGATGCAGCTCCCTCCAGTCCAGAAAGGGAGGGAAATAAGCACAGGCAGGGGGAGTTAGAGGCGACGTCGAAAATGCAGACCAGCCAGACATATACAGAGGACTGACAAATTCACAAAAGATGGTCTGTGGCTCTGTCCCAGGGCTCCGTGATAATTTCGTCCTTAATCCTAGCTTCACCTGCACAGACTCCCCCTTTCTCCTGCAAGGGGTGCACATCCAAGAAAGAGAGAACTTTGTGGACATATTTTTTAATATGTCCAGGGAAGAGTCAATAGGAGTGAGAACAACCCTCCCAAAAGAGGCCACGTGGGCAAGCGCCAGTTTCTGCAGCCCTCCCCAGGTGCCCCACAGTCCTCCCAGGCTGCATCCTCCTCCTTCCCAGGCCTCCTGGGCGGGGCCGGTCCATCCCGGGAGCACAATGACTCCTCCCAGAAGTGGGAAACACAGAGGGCCGCGGAAGCCCACCGATAAGACGGTCAAAAGCAATTTTAACGGGGTCCCGTGACAGGGTAAAATATTTGTGTTGTAATAATTGTCTCAATAAAAGGTATTGTAATATTTAAAGTGTAGTATTGATCCCTCTGTGAGGACCATAAATCCTTGCAGGATTTGAGAGCCTGACCGCAGAGCCCGGACTCTCCGGGTGAGGGTGGGGGAAATGCTGTGCCCTCAACAGCACAAAGTCACCCACAAGAGCGGGCGAGCTCGGCGGCCCGGGTGTCCCTCCAACATCAAAGGAGGGATGCAGGGGTTCTCCGGCCGACACAGGAGAACCTGAGAGAAACTGTTTAAAGAAAGGAATCAAAATATGAAACTAAATCACCTTCTAGTGTTTTATTAGGCCTTGTTCTGAATCAATACAAGCCCCAGGGCCCATGACTCCTCATGCTGAAAGGGAATACTTTTTCATCCTAAAACGAAATCAAGCTGCTTAAGTAAAACAGATGTTACCGTTGAGTGCCAGCACCCCGGCCCCTCCTCCCTGGCCCCTTCCTCCTGCGCTGGAAAGAAGGGAGCCCGCGCTGCCCCGAAACCCACCTCGGCTGGGGAAAGCCGGAGCCTTGGAATGTCTCCCTCCTTCGCCCACAAAAGTTTTCTTTTCTGCTGGTCGGGGAGGGAGCCCGGGAGGAGGCCGGTGGGGGGAGGCCAGTCTGCCCGCCGAGGATTTGAAGGCGCAGCGGCGACGTGAAAGGCGGAGAAGATTTTCATTTCCTGTGTTACGGGGTGCAAATAATATCAGTATGAAAAACCTGGCGGGGAGATCGGAGATAGCAGTTTTTACATTGATAAGTATTTGTTCATTTCCTGACAACAAAAAAATATAAATCTCTTCAGAAATTAAGCGGCGCGGCTTGTGGGGCACGTTCGTGGCGCGCGGGCCGCCCCCGCCGGCGTAATCGCGGCATCAGCCATCAGCGCCATCGCGCGCGGCGGCCGCGCGGCGCCCACTTTTTGTGTCACTTATTTTCTCGGCGGGCTCGATTTGCATTTTAATGGAAGTAGTTTATAGACTTCTCCGCTGCCTTCGGAGTGCCACAAGTGGCATCATTAAGTGAGCTAAGCCGGATTAATGCTGATAGTAAAGTCAGATAATACAATAACAGAGGCCTCCGTTCCATTTGCATTAGGTGAGGAGCGCGGGGCTGCCTGGTGGCTGGCGATAATTTGTAAGCGCGATATGTTGTACTTGAGAGGATAAGATTAAATTTAGTGGGTTTAACTGTCATCCCGGTAAGTCAATTACTTCATCTTTTCAGCCTTTGAATTTCTTTTATAAATAAAATAAATGGAATATTGAGCTGCTCCGCGGCCATTTCGAGCTCCCATGAAGAAGAATTACACAGGCCGAGCCAAAAAAATAAAAGGCTTCGGATTCAGCTCCATAAACAAAATATAAACTCCATTCAGGTGCCAGCATGGCAGCGGCCCCGAAATATTGTCCATCTCTCATATCACAAGCATGACAGATTCCATTGTGACTTTAGTTTCTCCATAATAGGAAATATTTATGTTGTGCCTGGGTGTTTTCTATTCCTTTCCCTCTTATTATGGGAGGCAAACAGGCCAACGCAGGGCCATGTGCTTCCCCCTTTCCCTCCCTCCCTCGCCTGCCTCTCCTTGCCCTGCACTAAATATTTAGTGTTGGGGACGGATATTAAGGTAGCCTCGTGACCCCAGGAGATGCCGCAGATTTCAAGAGGGTCGGAGATCAACAGAAGGGGGGCAACTTTTTTCAGGCCCTCCCCCTCGCCCCCACCCTGGCCTGTTGCCCTTGTAGATGGCTTCTCTGCATGAAAAGTTTAGCTATCTAGCATCAGCAAGCAGAATCTCGATAGAAGAACCTCAACATCTTCATTTATTCAAAGAGAGATGGGGCGGGACAGATGGGGAGGGGGTGGTGTGGGACAAGGAAGAAAAAGAAACTCAAGCAGTTGAACCCATATAGGTGGCACCAGCCAGTGTAAGTCCTGTTTTAGGAGACTCCAACTCTGCTGTGTTCTCTACACGTTAATAAACATGTACTCAAAAAATATAGGTGTCTTTCCTAATCATGGAAGATGGAAGGATGGATGGATGGATGGATGGATGGATGGATGGATGGATGGAAGATGATGAAGGATGGATGGATGGATGGATTGGAGGAGGGATGGAAGGATGGATGGATGGAGATGGATGGAAGGGATGGATGATGGAAGGATGGATGATGGATGGATGGAAGGATGGATGGAGGATGGATGGATGAGATGGATGGATGGATGGAAGGATGGATGGATGGATGGAAGGATGGATGGATGGATGGATGGATGGATGGATGGATGGATGGATGGAAGGATGGATGGATGGATGGATGGATGGAAGGATGGATGGATGGATGGATGGATGGATGGATGGATGGATGGAAGGATGGATGGATGGATGGAAGGATGGATGGATGGATGGATGGATGGATGGATGGATGGAAGGATGGATGGATGGATGGATGGATGGATGGATGGATGGATGCATGAGTGAGAGAAAGACACAGACAAGGCATAATCTATGTCAAAACCCTATAAACTGGTGGCTCAAGAGCTCAGCACAAAGTGCAGTTGAACCAAATGGTAAGGGTCAGGGGTCCAGCCACACAGTGTGACTGTGTGCCTGCTCCATGCCCTGCCCTGTCTGGGTCCTGTAGAGCCAAGGGAAGGCATGAAGGAATGTCCTTGAGAGGATTAGCCACGTATAATTTGGAGAGACTCAGGAAAATATTCAACAAGCAGCCTTTAATAAAGTGATCCACGGTGATGTATGGATAAGAATGAGGGCATGAAAGGCTCTCAGGTTCCTGCGCATCTTCCCTCCCTGTTCTCCTACTCCTCTTCCACAAAAACACTCTCTTCAGATTGCACCTGAAATGCATGTATGCCATGCCATGTATGCAAATACATGCCATGTATTTGCATGGATTATTCCGTCTTTTTGGAATGGTTTTCTCTTCTTCACCTGCTAAATTCTAGCCTTTTCAAGACCCATGTCATCCATTCCTCTGTGAACCCTTCCTAGCCCACACAAACAGATGAAGGCTCTATGTGCAATCTCTGATACAGTAGCCCATGTACTGTTCCTCAAGCATTTATTGATACCCTGCCTCTCCCATCCAGCTCCGAACTCCTTGAGAAAATGACTGTGTTTACTCACTCATTCATCTCCATCAAGTACTGAGTTCACAGCTCAATGCTGTACTGAGTGCTAGGGACACAAAGATGAACAAGATGTAGTTCTTACCCACAAACAGCTGATTCTAGGAGATGAAACAGGCCTATAAACAATCATAATACCATCTTAGAGTATCTGTTTTCCTGGTATTTGGCACAGAACTTGACCTGTAAAACATGCTAAGCAAATGTTGGTGAAATGAGTGACGTTTCAATGAGACATGGAGATTTCACCGAGGAGATTCTGAAAACCCATAACACAAAAGTTGTGAGGCTGCTATCACATCTTTCTCTGCACCTTCTTTGTCTCCAACCCTCTCCACCTTCACTATCAAGGTCAAGTGTTTCAACAAAAGAACTAGAGTAATGTCTCCAGAAGGGTCAAAGGGTCTTAAGAAGGTAACAGCCTAAAACCATCTCAGATGACATGGAGCTGCTGGGTGACTTTTGGGAGCTCTCAGTCCTGGTGGAGACCTCTATCCCAAGTCAAAATGCAACACTCACTCCAAACAGAAATCTCCCTAAAAGACATTAATTAACACTTTCAATGCTTTATGACCTCCCACTATGTGCCAAGCACTCTTAAAGACTTTAGAGGAATATAAAAATGGATCATATTTCATCTTCAATCTGCTCAGAATTCTCTTTGGGTGGGCAGTGTGGAGCAGCAGAAAAGTATGTTATTTGTTACAAGGGAGGCGTGGATGAAAACAGCCTGCCTCCTGTATTCTGATTTTTTTCCTTTAGTCACCTGTCAGGAGTCTGAAAGTGAACTATTTTTAATAACAGTGATGACAATTTTTATATGTCGTATATGTTAAAAAATCTTAAGCGCTTTGTATATTCTGTATCTCCTTTGTTAAGCGCCAAGTGCTACCTTCCCCCACCTCCTGCCCCTAGAAAGTCTCCAGAGGCCTCAATACAGATCCCAATTGGGAAGCCTTTGCCAGGATAGTAATGACAGGTGTGCATGTTTGTGTGTGTCTTTCTCTGACTTCATTCCAAAGCCAAATATATAAATGACTTTTAGATTGTCCCTTGTTTTGTATTATCCATGCCTCTGCCCTTCACTAGTGCGGATAATGGAGAGTTCACTGTACTGTGATTAATTATGCAGCCAGGGCTGAAAGCCAACAGTCACAAAGTGTTAGGAGTTTCAGACACTTCAAGAGGGACGAGGATTTTGTTTCTTTGTTTGTTTAATTGTTTAACTTTTATCTAGTATTGATTGATTGCCCACTCTGTTCCAGATACTCTACCAAGCACTTTTATGTACGTCATCTCGTTCAGGACTCACAGCAACCCTATGTGGTGGGCACTATTGTAATCCCCATTTGATTTTTTGTGTGTGTAACTATATGTTTTAATAAGAAAATTAAAATTCAAAACTTTCAGTGAAAACATTATGGAAACAAAATTTAGAGGTCATGTTTTTATAATAAGGGAAAAGTATTAGTTTCTCATCATTAACAATGCACCTAAACTAATATACAGACACTTCAACCTTTTTCATTTATTTTAAAAAATGCTAAAATAGAATTTATTTTAGGGTTGAATTTGAAATTATGCAGACTATTACAAGCTCCGATTTCTGTAATTCATTAACTCTATAAAGAATTCATAAGTTATCCCCATTTTAGAGCTGAGAAAACAGGGTCAGAAAAGGTATGTGACTCTCCCAAACTAATAATGGCTGCCAAATATTTTATAAAATATGATTAATGACTTGATTAGTAACTGATGTGTTATCTAAGCATCACAAATATTAAATGCATATTCTCTTTTAGCCTAATTGCCCTAATTATTTCTCTTTAATATCTTCAACATGGGATCCAAAACACTGCAGGATTCCCTGTGACGTTTTCCTGAGTCTATGGACAATTTAGTAAAACAATGAGTTCTGACCTTTCGGATCCATTCTCAATGTATAAATCTTAGAGGTTAGACCTGAGGCTGTGGCCTGGAGCTTGGGTGGTGACAACATATCACATTGTAAGTTTCCATCTTTACATATTTTCCCCTTAAAGTAAAGGAGAAGAGGTACTAGCAAGCATGTAATATGTGCCAAGAGACTATACATGCATGGCCTCATTAATCATGGCAATCTAGAAAGGTTAACACTATTCTCTTTTACACAGAGGGACCAGGGGCACAGCAAAATAAAGTGTGCACAAAGTCGCAGAGGTCAAAACTAGCTCTGTGGAGCTCCAAAGTTCATATTCCTTCCAGCTCTCTTGGAATTAAGCTTATGAACTATAAAACTACAGTATTAATAATACATTGTCAGTGACCTTGATAAGATGTTAGTCTGCAACTATGAGATGAGCTGTTTTCTCAGCTCGAAAATGGGGATAACTTATGAATTCTTTATAGAGTTAATGATAACTTATGAATTCTTTATAGAGTTAATGAATTACAGAAATGGGGGCTTGTAATAGTCTGCATAATTTCAAATTTAACCCTAAAATGAATTCTATTTTAGTTTTTTTTAATAAACTAAAAATGTTGAAGTGTCTGTATATTAGTTTAGGTGGCATTGTTAATGATGAGAAACTAATAACACATTTTTGGTCAAAGTATTTCTAGGCTATTATCCCTAAGACTAATGATGAATTTCAGTTCTTCTCTTGTGACTTATTCTCTGTTAGTTAAAGCAAACAAATAAACCTTTGTATTATTCACTCTGAGGCTAAACATTATTCACTTCTTATCTCCAACTCTATCTTTTTTTTTTTTTCTTTGTCTCTTAACCCTATTCTTGTCTCTACTATTTCCAGGTGTGGTCTTAAAACCATTCCATTGTTCCTATTTTCAAGCATAACATTTCCAGTTCCTCTGTAGAAGTTTTTCTCCAAATGATGTTTGAGTACCAATTTCTGTGTTTCACTTTCTGCCCACAAGATTATTTATATATACATGGCTGTGATCTTCCTATTACAGTTTTCTTTCCTTTTTTAAAAAAAGTCTTTCCCTACAACAAATTAGAAATACTTGGTCAGCATATACCATATTCTATAGCATTTCTTGGATTTAAGAAGCTCACTTCACTAATTTATTTTTACATTTTAGCCAAAAAAGAATGTGCCAAAAGAAAACAGACTTCAAATAGAATTTATCATTTCAAAGCACAGTTCCATAACCAATTTGACTTCAGTTGTTTTATTATTCCAATTAATCTCTTTAAACCTCTCTAAAGAGTTGGCATTTACATTTTTCATTTCCATCATTACGAACATTCTTCTAATAATAATATTTCCTAATGCCTACACCATTTCTGGGTTTGATTCTGTGATACGTGGAAACGTTAATCAGCAACCTAAGCCTGAGTGTTCTTACAGATATCAGTGTCCCATTTTCTCTAAAATTAGCAATGTCACGCAAGCTTTCAGAAGCTGTAATTACAACAGCAACAGAGCAGAAAAGCTCCCGACAGCCACCCAGGCTCCAGCAGCCTCAGAATCAGCCCACCCCATCTGGAAACATAAGCATTCCTTCCTCTCTTTCACCTTTGGCTTCTTGCTCCCTTCCGCTGGAGTCCTCTGCTCTAAAACCCCCAATGCAATCCAAGTTTTGTTTTCAAACTTGCCACTAGCTTCTGCCTAAATGTCCGTGCATCTTAGCTTCCAGACCAACCTTGGCTCTTTGTCCAAGACCCCAGGTCACAAGACTCTCAGTCCTTAGATGCAATGGCCAGGAAAAGGCCATGCTAAATCTCATAGGAGGCAGAGAGGACAGCTGTCTGTACAGATGATGTGAGGAAGGCTGAAAAACATCCTTGTCCTTAGACACTTGGCCCATTTCTCCTACAGAGGACACCCATGTTGCTAAATCCTTGGTTCGAAGGCTGTGGAGTTGGGGATCTTGTCCTTCTGCCTTCCAGAGCTTCCCAGTGGGTGCTTGCAAAAATGTATGGCCTTTTCCCTGACCGAATATTGTCCTCCCATCACTACGTCCTTTCCTTGGCAGGGAACAATGCTGAACACCCAAGAAGAAATCATTTCCCTCCCTCCCTCCGCTTGTTAGTTCTTTGATGAGAGCAATGTAGGGTGGCATACCCCTGTGTAACCTTGGACATGTATCTTGACTTCCCTTCAGGTACCTTCCACAAGAATGGAAACCTTGAGTAAATGAAAGTGAGATGAGGTCAGATACCATGTCTTATTCAACAGTACACCCTGGCACGCAGCATAGAGCCTAAAATAGCATATGCACTTGATAAATATTTGTTGAATGAATAAATAAACTGAACTGCATGCCTTTTATGATCTCCTTCTGAAATATCATATGCATTTAGTAAATATTTGTTGAATGTAATGAACAAGTATATATGAAGACAATACTTATCTCAGTGAGTTTTGAAGGGATAGCTATAAAGATTAAATAAGATAGGCCGGGCGCAGTGGCTCAAGCCTGTAATCCCAGCACTTTGGGAGGCCGAGACGGGCAGATCATGAGGTCAGGAGATCGAGACCATCCTGGCTAACCCGGTGAAACCCCGTCTCTACTAAAAAAAAAAAACAAAAAACTAGCCAGGCGAGGTGGTGGGCACCTGTAGTCCCAGCTACTCGGGAGGCTGAGGCAGGAGAATGGCGTAAACCCGGGAGGCGGAGCTTGCAGTGAGCCGAGATCCGGCCACTGCACTCCAGCCTGGGCCACAGAGCGAGACTCCGTCTCAAAGAAAAAAAAAAAAAAAGATTAAATAAGATAATCTGCTTAATATAAATTGATTCCCACTTCACATGGTGACTTCTAAGCAAAAAACACATAGAGAGATAAGGTGAGTAAGAGAAAAATAAAAGATTGAAACGAAACAAAAGATGTCCAAATGCTAAGAAATTTTTTTTAAAGCCCATGCAGTCATTTTAAATGTCCACAAATTCCTTCATATTTCTTCCTTCAAAAGTGGAACCTAATTCCCTTCTTCCTGAGCAATCTGAACTTTGTGACTCATTCCTAAGGAATACAGTTGACTTTTGAACCACAGGAGTTTGAACTGTGAGGGTCCACTCATATGCAAATTTTCTTCCACCTCTGCCATGCCTGAGACAGCAAGATTCACCCCTTCTCTCTTGAAGACAATGAAGGTAAAGACCTTTGTGATAATCTACTTTCACTTAATGAATAGTAAATACATTTTCTTTTTATTAGAATTTTCTTAATAACATTTTCTTTTCTCTACCTTATCATATTGTAAGAATACAATTTATAACATATACAAAATATGTGTTAGTTGACTGTTTATGTTATCAATGAGGCTCTGGCCAAGAGTAGGCTATGGGTAGTTTGAGTTACATTTAGATTTTTGACTGCATGGCATAGGAGTTGACGTCCCTCACTCCTGTGTTATTGAAGGGTCAACTGCAAAGTGGTGGTGACAGTGTTCAACTTTGGAGACAGTCATAAAAGGCTTCCTACTTGTCCTTATGGATCACTTGGACCTGGAAAGCTGCTGTCATGTCATGGAGAAAGGCTTACCTGATGAGGAACTGAGGCCTCCAGCCAGCAGTCAAAGAGGGACAAATTCCCTAGACTAACAGTCACACAAGTGAGCTCAAAAGTGAACCTCCAGCCTCAGGAAAGCATCCAGATGACTCCATTTTGGCTGACAGCTGGTCTGCAAGCTTATAAGGGACTGCAATCCAGGGCCACTCAACTAAACTGCTTTCAAATTCCTGACCCACAGACTCTGTGAGATAATGATCGTTTGTAGTTTTAAGACAATAAATTTTGGGATAATTCATCACACTGAAATAGACAACTTACAATAGACCCATGAAACCTCTTGCCAAGAGGCCTATGCAGCACTCTTGGGCTCAGAACTACTTTGCTTCCTCTGGCAGATTCAGTCCTACGTCTGTTCATGCCAGGTCTTGAGCAAGGAAGCATTGGCTGGCCCTCTTCTTGTGGGGTGGACCTCTTCTTGCAAAGTGGCCATCTCCTTTCAGTTTTTCTTGATTCCATTAGCAACTCCAGTTTCCACTGCTATGTCAGCTATATATCCCTTGCCTCTGTTTTTGCCTCAGTGGTAAAACCTAGGCAGAAATCAAAACATCCACAGGCCAAAGAGAAACTTAACTGTTCTTTGTATAGCTTACATTTTGTTTGGTTTTTAAGATGTGAGCTATGATTTGAAAGTTGGAAGGATACTTTTGTTTTCTTTTTTTTGTTTTTTTTTGCTTCATTGATTTCTTTACCTTCATTTTCTGCTCTTCATCTTCATGTGTATTTACTTCTTAGGTGATTATAGCATTTATAACCACTTTATTGAGGTATAATTGACATGCAAAAAGCTGTAGATATTTAATGTATACAGTTTGATGTGTTTCGAGATAAGTATACATCCATGAAACCATCATCACTTTCAATATCATAAACATATCTATCAACTCCAAAAGTTTTCTCCCACCTGGAAGTGTACTTTTGATTTAACATGATTTAACATTGACTGACCATATGTATTTAGTTATTCTCTCACCCAATAAAAATAATAGCAAAAGAAAATATAAAGAGATATCAGGCAACAAAGATTAAAATAACCAGAAGGGAGACAACAAGAAACAAAAGATTTTAACAGACTTCTAGACGCAGGTAGAAGAGTGAGAACTGGCTTAGCAGAGTGGAAGAAGCCCAACTTAGGAAGCTCAATGGTACAATTCAATTGGATGATCCAATTAAGGGTAGATACAAGTTTCCCTTAATATCCTTGGAAAAGCTGAGAGCTTCTGAATGTGAAGCTTTGTAAAGAAGACATGAGGTGCCGGATGCGGGGGCTCACGCCTGTAATCCTGGCACTTTGGGAGGCCAAGGTAGGTGGATCACGAGGTCAGGAGATCAAGACCATCTTGGCTAACATGATGAAACCCCATCTCTACTAAAAACACACACAAAAAAAATTTAGCTGGGCGTGGTGGTGCGCACCTGTAGTCCCAGCTACTCAGGAGGCTGAGGCAGGAGACTTGCTTGAACCTGGGAGGTGAAGGTTGCAGTGAGCTGAGATCATGCCACTGCACTCCAGCTTGGGCAACAGAGCAAGACTCTGTCTCAAATTTAAAAAAAAGAGAGAGAGAGAAGAAAAAAAGAAAAAAAAAAAAAGACTTGAGCTATGTATTAGTGTTCTCCAGAGAAATAGAACCAATACAACGGATAGATTGATGGATAGAGATAGAGTGATCAATCGATCAATAGATGATAGATAGATAGATAGATAGATAGATAGATAGAGATGAATAATGGAAATTGGCACACACAGTTATGGAGGGTGAAGAAGTCCCATAATATGCTGTCTGCAAGATGGAGAACCAGGAGTGCTGATGTCCAGGGGCAGGAGAAAATGGATGTCTTCCATCTCTCAGCTCAAGAAGAGAGAGAAAACCCATACTTCCTTTGCCTTTTTATTCTATTTAGACCCTCAATGGATTGGATAATGCCTGCCCACATTGTTAAGGGCAGTCTTCCTTACTCAGTTTACTGATTCAGATGCTAATATCTGCTGGAGACAACTTCATAGACATGTCCAAAAATAACATTTTACCAGCTACCTGGACATCTCTTGGCCCTGTCAAGTTGACACATAAAATTAACCATCACAAGGTGTAAGACGGAAAACAAGGTAATTGATTGGATAGTTGTATATAGAATAGTGGAGCCTCTGCCCTCCAACATCCTGAGCAGCCAGGCAGCCAGCCTGCCCCGTCATTCCACACCGTTGGCAGGAGAATCGGCCTTCTCTTTGAGGAAACTGAATCTGAGAATCTTCAGGCTTGGGAACACAATCTCAAGTTTGTTTTGGGAGACACTGAGACATAGGAGAAAATAAGAGAATTGAGGGAGAATCTGTCTACTAATGAATGTATTCTCAGTACTTTTCCCTGCCCTGTTTAAAGAATTCCAGTAGCTTGGCTAATAAATAGAAGGCAGGAGATTGGGGGATAATTCTTAAAATAAACTGAATGATCCCATGGACAAAACATGTAAATAGGCTGACATTAGACACTCCCCATCCCCACCAGTGAAAATGTGACTTACTGCTTAACTGATCTTCAGAGGAGCCTGTGAGTTAACAAGTCTCCCTATATACACAGAGCCTCCAACTAACTTTTTTTTTTTTTTTTTTTTTTGAGACGGAGTCTCGCTCTGTGGCCCAGGCTGGAGTGCAGTGGCCAGATCTCAGCTCACTGCAAGCTCCGCCTCCCGGGTTTACGCCATTCTCCTGCCTCAGCCTCCCGAGTAGCTGGGACTACAGACGCCCGCCACCTCGCCGGCTAGTTTTTTTGTATTTTTTTAGTAGAGACGGGGATTCACCGTGTTAGCCAGGATGGTCTCGATCTCCTGACCTCGTGATCCGCCCGTCTCGGCCTCCCAAAGTGCTGGGATTACAGGCTTGAGCCACCGCGCCCAGCCGCCTCCAACTAACTTTCAGTGCTCCACTCCTAAACTTCCACAGCCAACCAAGGATCACAAGTCACAAGATAAAAATCACCAAGAGAAAAGTCAAAGGCCAAAAGAAGAAGAAGAGGAAGAAGGAAGGAGAAGAAGGAAGGAGGAGGAGGAGGAGGAGCCTAAAGAAATAGAACACATGAATTAGAAAAAAACTTTAAGAGATGTAATTAACAACTTAGAGGAAGAAGAGAAAGTATGAAACAAGAAAAAATACTATATTAGTTTCCTATAGCTGCCTCAAAAGAATTTATCAAAAATTGGGTAGCTTAAAACAAACAAAAAATTATTGTTTCACAGTTCAAGAGGCCATAATTCTGAAACCATGGTGTTGGCAGGGTATCTGGTAGAAGAAATTTCTAAGTAGCAAAGCATTCAAGATGTGACTTGGGTGCTGTTAAATGCATTCAGTTTGTTTGTTTGTTTGTTTGTTTGTTTGTTTTGTTTTGTTTTGCTTTGAGACCGAGTCTCGCTCTGTTGCCCAGGCTGGAGTGCAGTGGCAAGATCTTGGCTCACTGCAAGCTCTGCCTCCCAGGTTCACATCAGTCTCCTGTCTCAGCCTCCTGAGTAGTTGGGACTACAGGCGCCGGCCACCATGCCCAGCTAACTTTTTTTTGTATTTTTAGTAGACATGGGTTTTCACCGTGTTAGCCAGGATGGTCTCGATCTCCTGACCTTGTGATTCGCCTGCCTCAGCCTCCCAAAGTGCTGGGATTACAGGCGCGAGCCACCGCACCCGGCCAGATGCATTCCGTTTTATAAGGGAAGCAGAGCATAAAAATTTGGAAAATTTGCAGCCTGACAGTGTGATAGAAAAGAAAATCCCATTTTCTGAGTAGAAATTCAAACTGGCTGCAGAAATATGCATAAGCAATGAGAAACCAAATGTTAATCCCCAAGACAATGGGAAAAATGTCTCCAGGACATATCAGGGGTCTTCACAGCAGCCCCTCCCATCACAGACCTGGAACCCTAGGAGGAAAAAATGGTTTCATGGGCCAGGCCAAGAGTCCCTATGCTGTGTGCAGTTTAGGGACTTGGTGTCCTGCGTCCCAGCTGCTGCAGCCATGACTAAAAGGGGCCAAGGTACAGCTCAGGTCATAGCTTCAGAGGGTGCAAGTCCCAAGGCTTGGAAGCTTCCATGTGCTGTTCTTTGTAAGGGCACTGAAGTCAAGAATTGAGGTTTGGAAACCTCCACCTAGATTTCACAGGCTGTATGGAAACACCTGGATGTCCAGGCAGGAGTTTGCTACAGGGGTGGGGCTCTCATGGAGAATCTCTGCTAAGCTAGTACAGAAGGAAAATGTGGGGTTGGAGCTCCCACACGGAGTTCCTACTGAGGCACCACCTAGTGGAACTGTGAGAAGAGGACCACCATCCTCCAGACCCCAGAATGGTAGATTCACTGACTGCTTGAACCATGTGCCTGAAAACGCCACACTCAACATCAGCCCATGAAAGTAGTTGTAAGGGAGGCTGTACCCTGCAGAGCCACAGGAGTGAAGCTGCTCGAGGCCATGGAAACTCACCTCTTGCATCAGCGTGACCCGGATACAAAACATGGAGTCAAAGGAAATCATTTTGGAGCTTAAAGATTTGACTGCTCTGCTGGACATTGGACTTGCATGGGGCCTGTAGCCCCTGTATTTTGACCAAGTTCTCCCATTTGGAATGGCTGTCTACCCAGTGCCTGTACCCACATCCTAGATCCCCGTTGTATATAGGAAGTAAGTAACCTGCTTTTGATTTTACAGGCTCATAGGGAGAAGTGACTTGCCTTGTCTCAGATGAAACATAGGAGTGTGGACTTTTGAGTTAATGCTGAAATGAGTTAAGGCTTTGGGGTACTATTGGGAAGGTATGACAGATTTTGAAATGTGAGGACATGAGATTTGGGAAGAGCAGGGTTTGGCTGTGTCCCTACCCAAATCTCATCTTGAATTGTAACTCCCACAGTTCCCATGTGTCATGGGAGGAATCCAGTGGGAAGTGATCGAATTATGGACAAGGGTTTTTCTTGTGCTGTTCATGTGATAGTGAAGGAATCTCATGAGGCCATATGGTTTTAAAAATGGGAGTTTCCCATCACAAACTCCCTGCCTGCTGCCATCCATGTAAGACGTGACTTGCTCCTCTTGCTCCTCCTTGCATTCCACCATGCTTGTGAGGCCTCCCCAGCCATATGGAACTGTAAGTCCATTAAACCTCCTTTTCTTTCCAGTCTCAGGTATGTCTTTATCAGTAGCATGAAAACAGACTAATACAGTCCCTAACTAGCCTCCCTGCAGCACTAGGGCAGGTGAATAAGTTAGAGACTTTGGGGACATCTGGATTTTAGGTACGTTCAGCTGCTGGCATGGGGGTCTGAAGGGTTGCTGGGGCACACATTTGTGGAAGGCTGCCTCCTGTTCCTAGTGCCAGTTTCTGTGATCACTGATGGGCAGCAGGACAGACAGTAGGAAAGAAGAGCTGGACACAGGGAGGGAACAGCGTGTGGAACAAGGATCCACTGACACCTCTGAATCTGAGCCCAACACTCACTTCCTCTAATCATGGTGACATCCAGCATGTGATGGCTGCTGCTTCATGTCCACCTCTCAATCTTACATGGATTCTCTGGGCTGGCTGTAACTCCAAACCATACAGGGAAAGAGATTTAGAAAAACATAGTTTCAATGTAACCAAGGAGACCAGTAGAAAATCACAGTAGAAAATCAACACCATGGAACCACTCATGGAAGAGGATTCTAGAAAACATAGTTCTGAGTTAAGCAAGCTGATACAGTACAAAACCACCTAAAGAGAGGAGGAAATAATGCAGACAAAGTGGAACAAAAGTGTAAAGAGAAAAGAGAGCAAAGTTAAAAGTTTAAGATTTAGTCCAAGAGGCCCAATATTCAAATGATAGAAATGCTTGGAAAAAAAGAATAAACTAGCAGAAATAAAATTCTCAAAGCAATTAAGAAAATGCTTCAGAAGGGAAGAGAATTATCCTCCAAGTTGGTAGACTCATCTGGTATTCATGATGAAGGGTTCATTGGGTATGAAGTGCAATGAATACAAGAGAATCAAGGCACATAACTGAAATTTTGGAACACCATAAGCAAAGATAAGATACCAAAAGTCTACAGGAAAACAGCATAGCAGGTCACATAGTAGAGACTGAGAATTCAAAATAACAATATTGGAGATTCAAAGATAACTGAACAACGCCTTCAATATTCTAAGAATAATTATTTTGAATTTTCAGTCTAGGATTCTATACTTAGTAAAAATAATCAACTTTAGAGACAGAATAAAGACATTTTTAGATAAGTAAGATAAAAAAAATGTACTTCTTATGTATCCTTTCTGGGAAAGCTACTAGAGTATATACTCTGGAAAAACCAAACAGGGAGAAAAATACAACAGAATACAGGAATTCAATGCTGGAAAGTAGCAAAGGAAAATCTCAGGATGACAATTATGTATCAGATCTAAGAAGTGATTCTTTCAGACCAGAACAGAAGTCCACTGTCTTCAAGGAAACAGTGGAATCGACACATTGACATTGTAGAAAATAATGGTGTATTTTTGAGAGAGCTATTGGAAACTTTGGGGGAAAATAAAATAAAAAGCCAGGGAAATAAAATCATAAAGCAATTGTTAATTCTAGGAAAGAGGAAAAAATGAAAGTTTGATAAAGAAAATGCAATCTAGTAAAATACCTAGTCCATTAATTTTTTTGTATAGTGGTGATACAAACTTTGACTATAAAATTTAAAATTCTGGCGTAATAATATTGAGATGACAGAGAAGTGAAAGTGGGAATGGAAGTTCATGTAACTGTAATAATAGAGTATTATTGCTATGTATATAGGACTATTTTCCTTTTTTTTTTTTTCAGATATCTCATTGTTAGTGTGTAGAAACCCTGCCAATTTTTGTCTTTTTTTTTTTTTTTCCTTTTTGTGGAGAACGGGGTCTCGCTGTATTACCCAGGCAGGTCTCGAACTCCTGGGCTCAAGCTATCCTCCCGCCTCTGCCTCCCTGAGAGCTGGGATTACAGGCGTGAGCCACCGCGCCCGGCGACCCTGCCAATTTTTGTAAGTTGATTTTTTTATCCTGCAACTTTACTGAATTTATGTATTGGTTCTAATAGTGTTTTGGGTATACTCTTTAATGTAAGATTATGTCATCACCAAACAGTGACAGTTTCACTTCCTGTTTTTATTTGGATGCCTTTTATTTCTTTCCCTTGTCTTTTAGCTCTGGCAAGGACTTCCAGTACTATGTTGAGAAGTGGTGAGAATGGGCATACTTACTTTGTTCCAGATCTTAGAGGAAAAGCTTTCAACTTTTCACCTTTGAGTATGTTAGGTAGCCCCATATATGGGCTTCTCATATATGACCTCTATTATGTTGAGGTGCATTCCTTCTATACCTAATTTTTGAGAAATTTTATTATGAAATTATGTTGAATTTTGTCAGAGGCTTTCTCTGCATCTATTGAGATGATCATATGGTTTTGTCTCTTATTAATATGGTGAATCGCATTTATTGATTTGCATTTCTTGAGCCACTCTTGCTCAAGGGATAAATCAGACTTGATCATGGTGAATGATCCTTTTAATGTACTGTTGAATAAGGTTTGCTAGTATTTTCTTGAGGATTTTGCATCTATGTTCATCAGTGATATTGGCCTGTAGTTTTCTTTTCTTGTGTCTTTGTTTGGCTTTGGTATCAGAGTAAGTCTAGCCTTTTAAAATGGGCTTAGAAGTATTTCTTCCTCTTCAATTTTTTGGAAGAGTTTGAGAAGAGTTTTTGGTATTAGTTCCTTAAATATTTTGTAAAATTCATCTGTGAGGCCATCTTTTCCTGGGCTTTTCTCTGATGGGAGACTTTAATTCTCACTGAATGTCTCTACTCATTATGGTCTGTTCAGATTTCTAATTTCTTCATGATTCAGTCTTAGTAGTTTATATGTTTCTAGGAATTTATTAGTTCCTTCTAGGTCAACATCTGTAATCATCAGAGAAATGCAAATTAAAACCACAATGAGATATCGTGTTACACCTGTTAGACTGGCTATTATCCAAAAGATGAAAGATAACAAGTGTTGGCAAGGATGTGGAGTAAAGGGAACCCTGTACACTGTTGGTGGGAATGTAAATTAGTACAGCCATTTTAGAAAACAGTGTGAAGGCTCCTCAAAACACTAAAAAAAGAATTACCATATGATTCAGCAGTCCCACTTCTAGGTATATAGTAAAAGAAATTGAAATCATCTGGTTTGAGTCAGTGTTTGGTTAAAAAAAAAAAAAAGGACAATAAAATAAATTGAAATCAGTGTGTCCAAGAGTTGTCTTCTCTCCCATGTTCCTTGCAGCATTATTCACAATAGCCAAGATATGGTAACAACTGAAGTGCCCACCAATAGATGAATTGATTTAAAAAATTAGTATATATGTATATACATATACATACATACATATATACTAAATATATATATATACTATATATATACACACACACACCCACAAATGGAATAGTATTCAGCCTTTAAAAAGCAAGAATCATGTCATTTGCAATAGCATGAATGAACCTAGAAGACATTATGCTAGGTGAAATAAACTAAACACAGAAAGACAAATACCACATGATCTCATGTATAAGTATAATCTAAAAACATCCAACTCACAGAAGCAGAGACTAGAATACTGATTATCAGAGACAAAGAGGAGGGTGGGTGGACAGGAAAAGAAGAGATGTTAGTCAAAGAGAACAAAGTTTTGGTTAGGCAGGAAAAATAAGTTCTGTTGATCTATTATCCAGCATAGTGACTACAGTCAGTAATATTGCACTGTATATATCAAAATAGCTAAAAGAGTGGATTTTTAAATGTTCTTGCCACAAATAAATGATAAATATTTGAGATGATGGATGTGTTAGTCTAATCTGATCATTTCACAATGTATATACACATATCAAAACACCACTTTCTACCCCATAACTATATGTAATAATTTGTTGTCAATTAAAAATGAAATAAAACTTAAGAAAGGAGTGGCCAGATTATGTCAAAAACTGATAAACTGACCCTGTCAAGAAACAGGGTAAATGCCAAAATAAATAATTATACGAGTTACTGGTGGTGGGGAAGAGGGTGGCAGGATTGTGCTATGTTTTTATCATGAACTTTTAATACTATCAGAGTTTTTTTTTTTAACATGCTTACATATTAACTTAGTAAAAATATTTTAATAGAAGATTCACATAAAAGTCTGTATTTCTGATTTCTCTTTGAAAAACAGAAGAACTGGCATCACACACCTGCCTTCCAGAAGGCAGTAATTTCTGAAGCTGAGTAAGGGCAGGTACCCTTCAGTTTACCCCAGTCCCCACCACTCCCATATGTCTGTCTATTTGCTGTCCAGGCTTGTAGTGGTCTGATTTGGGGCCTGTTAATGTAGTGTGAGGATGTCCCTGTAAAGTTATGCAAGAAGGAGGACAGGAAGAATCTAGAGAAATGAAGCAGCCTCTGCCTGCAAGGCCAGGCAGGACATATAACATGGGAATCTTGAGGCACTACCAGGAGAGGAAAGTGTCACTGGCCAGACAGTCAAAGAGTCAGAGAGGGCTGAGGGTGAAGTGCATCTGAGAAGGAAAGCAAGGACCTCCCTAGCGGGCAGAATGGAGAGTGAAAAGTGAAAAGCAATGGGTACATGTGAGTAACAAGATGCTGAGAAAATCAGCAGTAGGTCTGGAGGAGAGCTCAAGCTTGGCAAGGCCAGGGGGTCCAGGAGGCAGGCTGTGATCCAGAAGAGAGTGCTGAGATCTGTCCCCATTGGCTGCTGCCCCACATTTCAAGTCAGAGCACCCTACTTAATGGCCAAGCTACACAATGATCAATTGTGTCAGACCCTGGATGCTCCTGTGGAAAAGTAGCTCCAAGAAATGACCAGCTTTTATTTTTATGTAATCTTCATTTATAGTCCACATTTTTCTTCACCGAGAGGTAAAAGGCAGAGATCTGAATAACATCCCAGATGTCTGAAGCATGCAAGGCATTCTCCAGCCTTGAGAATTGCTTAGAAGGAGAGGCACTGGGTGGGCCTCTCAGACCAGATGTCCTGAGAGGCCCCAGGTGATCATCTCAGCCTTATCCAAAGCTCTCTGGGAGCCAGGGTCTGCTTTAAAGCATCTCTCCTCTGAAAGTGATGTCGAGGCATCATTTTCCGCTCTTGGCAGCAGCACAAACCTTTCACTTAGACCTGATGTACTGTGTGAAAACAGGAGTTTGCAGGCCATTTATCCCCAGGCCTGTCAGCCAGGAGAGAGGCATTTCCCTCAGGAAACATCAAGAGGAAAGTCATATGTTCAGTCCACCAAATAGTACCAAGTCCCCAGGCCTGAGCCCTTCTGACCGGAGTTAGCTTGTTCCTTCTGTGAAACAGGCTGGTGTATCCTTCTCTGTCCCTTGACATAATCGAATTCACATTAGTCAATACAGCTGTGGGACACATGGACCTACTGAACCTAATTACCTACAGGATCTCCTGCCTTGCTTTCACAATAGGAGAGAGACTAACCATGCTGCAAAAAAAGACATCAGGCTTCAACAGGTCTGAGGGCAATAGGGGGATGCCATCATGCCCTGAGTACTCAGCATACTGAGTACTTTTACGGAGATTTTGGGGGAAAACATTGCTCAGAGAATATTGCAATGTGTATTTTTTCCAGATGTGAGGGTGAGCTGGCTCCAACATCTGCCACCCAATACATATTTGCAATGCTTTATGGCACTTTTTGTTTACAAGCCTGATCTTCCCCATCGGACGGCCAGTCCCTCATGGGCCAAAACCATGTCTCATACTGAACATATGGTGAGCAATCAAAGTTCATAGAATAAATGGGCCGTGCTTACTAATTGATTTATTAAGTGTAGCAAGGGTCAACATTTCTGGGGGAAAATACTCAGTGTGCATTCCCATTTAGAGAATCCTGGGACATTGGGGTAAGGATCTGAAGTCATCCTTCTATCCCACACTCGGCCTCCTGGGAGAAATGACAGAGGATTTGGAGATGCTAAATTTGGATTCCAAGAATGAAATTTAGTTAAAATTTAAAAACGGAGAGGGGGACAATGGAAGGAAGGAAGATGATTGAGTCCCTACTGAATACCAGACACTGTACTGGACTCTTTGGATTCTGAAATCCGTATTATCATTTCTGTTTACAGATGAGGAGAGAGAGGCTGAGAGAATTATGTCTCCTTAGTGAAGAGAGCAGCAGTGGCAATCAGCACTGGTGTCTTCTTACCAGTGGCAAGCTCATCCCTAGTCTCTTCTTTCTGCCAATGGTGCTGTCTATCAAAGCTTAGGTTAGGACCACCATGGTGAGTAGCAAAAGCTAGGAAGGTGATGCTAACTATAAGAGCATAGAATCTATGCAAGTGTGGCACATATATACCATGGAATACAATGCAGCCATAAAAAAGGATGAGTTCGTGTCCTTTCTAGGGATGTGGATGCAGCTGGAAACCATCATTCTCAGCAAACTATCGCAAGAACAGAAAACCAAACACCACATGTTCTCATTCATAGGTGGAAATCGAACAATGAGATCACTTGGACACGGGAAAGGGAACATCACACACCGGGGCTTATTGTGGGGAGGGGGGAGGGGGGAGGGATGGCATTGGGAGTTATACCTGATGTAAATGACGAGTTGATGGGTGCAGCACACCAACATGGCACATGTATACATATGTAACAAACCCGCACATTGTGCACATGTACCCTAGAACTTAAAGTATAATAAAAATAAAATAAAATAATAAAATAAAGAAAGAAAAAAATGAAACATTTCATTAAAAAAAAAAAAGAACGATCTATGCACTGCTGTGTGACACACTTAGAGATCTGGGGGAGAAAATAAAGAAGGGCTTGGATGCCCTGGAAAGACACTGGTGGGGGCACCTTAAGTCAAAAACAATTAGGTTTATTACCCACACCCTTAACTGTGCCCCAAAACTGCTGTGACATAAAAGAGCAAAGGTCTACACACACACACACACGAACACATACATAGCCCATTATCAAATACAAGCATCCCCTTTCTGAGAATGTCATTCTTTTCACATGAGCACCCGGTTCAGAAGACATCTGTGCTACCATTAGGAAGTAAACAGATTCCAGCCTGGTTCCTTGATTGGCCCTGATGTTCAACTACACCACACATTTTCTTCCATCCATATTCAGTCAGAAATCTTCCTGAGTATTCTGGGCAAAAATATCCAGAGACCTTCCCAAACCTCCACATTTGTGATGGTAGAAATTTTATCTAGGCTGTTGGCTTTATTTTGAATCACATTTCCAACATGAGCCACATGCTTTCTGTACAAAGCCCCAATCAAATGTTCACCACTTTACATCTGAAACTAAAACTACATTCCTCACAAAACACCATTTCTCACAAAACAACAACAACAACAACAACAACAAAACAACTGAGTTTGCTTTTTCTGCTTCACAAGAATTCCATGTCAGGATAAGTAGAGAGCTACAAAGTCCTGTTGCACTGAGCGCTTACTGTATAGTTGGGTCATTCACTAACTGCAAACAGTGATGGATTCAAATGTGCATCTCAGGACAATTATAAATCCCTTCATGTCATAGACCTTCCAGGACATCTCCTTCTCCTACTAATATAAAAATCAAAACAGGTGATGTTAAACATGGTTCCTTTCAAGGGTTCACATCAGAGGCTGCAAACTGGCAGCCCATAAGTTAGGTCCATCTCACTGACATATATATATACACACACACACACACACACACACACATATATATATATACACACACACACAGACTCTTACTCTTGTAGCCCAGACTGAAGTGCAGTGGTGCAATCTGGACTCACGGCAATCTCCACCTCCGGGGTTAAAGCAGTTCTCCTGCCTCAGCCTCCCAAGTAGCTGGGACTACAGGTGCACGCCACCACACCCAGTTAATTGTTTGTATTTTTAGTAGAGACTGGTTTCACCATATTAGCTAGGGTGGTCTCGATCCCCTGACCTCGTGATCTGCCCCCCCTTGGCCTCCCAAAGTGTTGGGATTACAGGCATGAGCCAACACACCTGGCCCCCACTGACATATTTTATTTGGCCAACACAGCATTTGAAAACATTGGCTTGTTTCCTAACTCTTGAAGGGTTTCCCACAAGTTATCTGGATTTCTGGCTTCTCTTGAAAAGTTCAAGGATCTAGATCTACTGCTTGGCACCAATTAGCTGGAGGAGTGAAGTGGTAACTGTCAGTTTAGGTGAGTTATGCTTTGAGATCCATGGTCCTACTGTCCTTACAGCCAGACCATTCCCTACTGTCTTGAGGCCAGCCCACTTCTTTCACTTAGCCAGCCCTCCTAGCATTGGTGGGTTTTTAAGATTTTGACCCCTGTTCTATGTAGTTTATCTAGAGTTTTCCTGGACATGATATACGTATGCCCAGTTCTACTCTGAACTCCAGACTCATATATGCAGCTATGATATATGACAGCTACTTGATATGTCTATTCAACTGTCTCATACCCACCCAACATGTCCAAAGTAGAGCTCCTCATTCCTTTTCTACTCCCTCCCCAGAAAACCCATATCACCCTAATGTTTTACATCTTAGCAAAGAAACATGAACAACAACTTAGTTGTTCAAGGCAGAAATCTGACTCATCTTTTATTACTTCTTCTGCCTCAGCTCTCACATATAATCTGTCAACTCTTTTTTCAATTTTACCTCCAAATTGTATCCCAAATCTGTGCACTTCTCTCCATCCCCACCATCGCCTACAAGAGCCAAGTCGCCATCCTTTCTCATCAGAATTTTTAGAATAGTCTCCTAATATCTTGCTACCCAAAGTGTCATCCACAGTCACCTGTATAAATATCACTAGGAGCCTGTAGAAATTCAGAATGTTGGTCCCCACCCCATATCCTCCAAAAAAGAATTGGAATTCTAACAAGATTCCTCAGGTAAGAAGCTCTGAGCTAACAGTGCTAATTTTCCTCCCACTTGCCTATTTTTTACCACCCAATAAAATGATCCTTTAAAATGAAAGTTCAATCACTTCATTTCTACATTGTTTTAAAAAACTTGCATTGGTATTTTGTAACATTAAAGTTATATCTAAATTATTTACAATGGTCAACAAGGTCCTGGATGGCCCAGCTCTTGCAATTTCTGTGATCTCTCCTATACTACTCTTACCCTAGTATTCCACTGCCAACACTTGAATATCTAACGGACATGTCACACATAACATGTCCAAACCAGAATGCTCCGTTTCCCCTATCTACTTCTCTACTTTTCCCCATCTCAGTAAATGGTGCCACCATTCACCCTATTACTCAGGCCCACATTTCCACATACTCGTGTTAAACCCAACAGCAAGTCCTGCTGGCTCCACCTTTGAAGTATGTCATGACTCTAAGCCTTTCTTCCAAACTCCCACCCTAGTCCAAGCCTCCAGTTCCTTTCCCTGAGTGTCCCACAGAAAGCTCCTCACTCATCCTGTGTGCACTTTGGCCTTTCTATGGTTCTTTTTCACCACATTGCTTCTGGAATCCTGTTTTTAATCAGATTGAGTCACTCCCTGCTTAAAGCCCTCAAAGGCTCCCCGTCATACCCAAGCTAAAAACAAATCCCTGGCCTACAAGTTGCCAGCTGTGAAATCTGTCCTTACCCTGCATGTTTGATCTCATCTTCTACCACCTTCACCTCCCACACCAGGCCCTGGTCATATGACCTTCTTGCAGTCCTCACACATGGCAACCTCATTCTCAGCCAGGCTCTCTGCACTGCTGTGCCGCTGGTTAGGGGTTCTTCTCTGTATCTTCAGGTGGCTCACTATGACTTTTAGGTGTCCACTTCGATTCGTCTTCCCAAAGCAGCCTTCCCTTCATCCCTTTTAGAAATAGGATCACTGCTTTCTCACTCTTTCTGTACTCAGCTTTATTTGTCTTCATAATACTTACCTTGTTTATACTTACCTTTGTCTCCCTGAATGGAATAAATGCTGCCTAAGGACAGGGATCAGCACATCCCCAGCTCACACATAAGGTTGCCAGATTTAGCAAATAAAAATATAGGATGCCCAGTTAGATTTGAAGTTCAGTTAATCAACAAATAACTTTTTAGTATAAGTATGCTTGTGCAATAGTTTTTTACTTCTGGCCAACACAGTATTTTAGAACATTAGAACACTGGCATGGTTCTCAATACTAGAGAGGCAATTGTAAGTTGGAGTATGAATTTAAAGTCTGAGTATTATACTTAAAAATTATGCTATTGATCTGAAATTCAAATTTATGTTTTCTGGAAATCCTAATAGAATATTGCCTGGAATTTCACACATCTTCAAAACATTTTTGTGAAATACATGAATATAGAAATAAAAGAATAATTAAAGGCTCAGACTTTTAAAATTGGTTGTGCTGAATGGTCAGGAAGTGCTTTTCAAACTCTGGGAAAAACTCTTTCTAGGTATTCAGGACAAGAACACTGCTCTAATTAGTGTTTATTATAGGGGATCATCTTTGGGAAATCCATTTTGCCTGTGTTTATACTTCCCTTTTCGCAGCAAATTACTGGTTAAATAAAGTCTGATACTCTGATCTGAGATGGCAAGAACTGTTAAAATTTGAAAAGCAATTTTAAAAGATAGACTAGCACAGTAACACCATGCATTTGGAATAGTGATAAGGTGTTTTCACATACATTTCTTCATGTGACCCCCTAAGCAGCTCTAAAGAGGAGGCAGAGCAAGCTGGTTAGTCTCATTTTACATATGGAGAAACTGAGATTCCAAGAGGCTAAATTATTTGTTCAAGATTGCATAGCTTGGAACTGATAAAGCAATACTTTGAATGTAGATTTTCTAACTCCAAGTCCAACATGCTTTCCACCGTATCACATTCCCTTCATAAATATGAATTGCAACTACATTCACCAAGCAGAGACTCTTACTTAGGCTTACTTAGAAGAATCACGTGTGTAAACAGAGGTATTATCCACTATCTTGGTAACGGCCCTTTCTGGCTATGGACATCAGCCAATCCTTGGTCCTTGGCTAGGAGGGCTGTGGGATAAAGTGAGGCATCCTTTTAAATGTTTTGTGTCATTTGTCATTTCAATGTAAAAGACAATCATTTTAATGTTCTATCAGCTTCAAATACATTTTATTTCAAGTAGTTGGCTCCACAACAAACCAAGAAACTGAAGACAGAGTCTAAATTTGGGCTTCAAAATCTGTTTCCAAGTATTAATTTTGAGTGGAAACAATTTTGGTTGAGTTTGGAGATTATATATATCCCCCAAGAGTGTTTCAGCTCTTGGCCGCCTGTCTCTAAGTTTCACTCTGGTTTCAACCTAGGGGGTTGTTAGATTAGAAGTAGACAGCGTTGGCATGTGGTTACTCTGAATGCCTGTAATCGTTTTTAAAACATGATCTAGAAATGTTGATATTATAAATTACCATTTTTCCAAAATAAGGTTTGCAAGACTTGAAAGTGAAGGCGGATGCCAGAAAGTCTTCGAAGGAGGATTTTGAGTCAGTGATATCCGGTTACCTATTTTATAACAAAGAATAAAGAAAACTCTTGGGGCAGCAATTCATACACTTTTGGATCTAAAACAATGGGCTCAGTGGGGACCCTGGATTTATAACTCTTTGGAGGAACTAACTTTACCCACCCGTGCAGGAGTCATGGATAATTTTAGAAAGACAGGCAACTGAAAAAAATTCCTCAGCTATTAAGGGGCACCAAAGTCAGTTACCGTGAGGTGGTGTTTCATTTGGAATAACACAATAAGAGAAACCATGCCTGCAAAACCCTATGGTAATAATATACCAAGAGAGATTATTTAAGGAAAAATTAAAGTAGACTTTTAGGTCAGTTATGACTCCCCTAGCTAGGAGTTCAAATCCAAGCCCATCTCCATGAAAATATTATCGTTGAAAATCATGATTGTTTTAAGAAAACACTGTGTGTAGAGGGCCTGTCTGTGAGCATAAACTCAGCCAGTTTGTGGAAGGAAAGAACCCCATTACTGCTGTGTGTAGCCCACAATTCCATGTCTATTGCATCCTAGTCTCATACTGCTTACTCCTAAGGCTTGCAAGAGTCTCAGCACTTAATGGAATGGGCACTGTGCAGCCTGTAAGATAAGGTCATTTCTGAAGTCAGCTGCTCAGGATGGAACGAGAGGGAGAAGAAGCAGGATTAGGATGCTGAATTGAAGCTAGAATGGATGGGGTTTTATCCTTCTAAAAAAGGCCAGAACTGGTAGGAGCAAAGGTTAAACCTCAGGATGCTGAAGCCATATAGCAGTCCAAATAGACAGCATCAAAATGGATATTGGAAAGAGGGCCACAGGGTCAAAAATTGGCAGAGAGATAACAGAGTGGAGTACGAGGACCAGGACGTAACTGCAAATATGCATCATCAGCAAACAGAGCTGAAATCATTTCTTATATCAAGTTCCTTGGGAAACAGACTGAGAAGGCAAAATGCATTCAGCAGGTTTATTAGGGAGTGAGGGAAGTGGTGCTGGGAAAAGGGAAGAGTTGAACTTTGGTACACTCTCAGCAGGCCTCAGCTGATTCCAGGAGGAGTTCAGGAGCTCGGATGCCCTTTCAGAGTTGTTCCTTCTTGGGGCAAGGGGGCCAGGCCTTTATAACCACCATGGACTGACCAATCATTGGATGCCAGTTGCCCCCAGCAAGAGACTATGATCTTGGATGCTGCCAACACTCCCGGAAGCTGAGGATATGAGCACTTCCATCCTTAACAGGGGTCTGGGTGGCCCACTGCAGCGGCAGGGTACACTCTGGGTCTAATTCTTGGTCCAGTTCAGTTGATCATCAGTGACGAAAGTATGTGTATGGTTGGTCTGGTTTTAGGACACAAAGCAAGGTAAATATCCTCAGCAGAAATGGAAAATTCCACAGAGAAACTGAACTATCTGGGTAACTGCGGGAGCATGCGCAGTCTCTAATGCTATCTTTTGGGATCCCTAACCCATTATTTCAACTAAAGAAGCCTAACTGACCCAACTCCATTAAATATAATCAAGCTAAAAAAATTATAAATATTTTATTGCAGTTAAAATGATACCATTGATTATTGTCCAACACAGAGAAGAATAACTAATAAAATAACTAATCAAGATTCTCTTCCCATGTCTTGATTTCAGATGTAAACTCCAGGAAGTTATCAGTTGAGAACAGGGCCCTAAAGGACCTGTGTATCAAACTTCACACATATTTATGGAAATGGAAATTAGTTGCATATCCTCATGACAACAGAGGCCTTAACTAGGCAGAATGCTTTCTTTAAAGCAATTTTTTAAAATAAGTTTTGACAACTAAACTGTAATTCTTTTTAAAATTGCAAAGATCATATCCTACACTCTTACATCATCTCTCTCAGTTTGTTCTACTTTCCTCCCCAGCATTGATCCCCTACTAATATGTTACACTGTGTGTATATTCATTGTCTATGTTGCTCATCTGGAATTACAAGCTTCATGGAGGTAGACATTTGTTGATGTACGCCACTAATGTGCCCCGAACATTGCCTGATACGCAGTTGGCACTCAGCTAATATACTTTAGATTAAAAAAAGAAAACATGCAATTGTTCCCTCTTCCCCAGGGTGTCCTGCCCATTATTTTATCTTCTACCAGATGCGTGTTTGCTCTCAGCTCAATCTCTGAAAGAGAGTTCACTACATTTTCTCTAGTTCATCTTCATGGCAGAGGGGTCTGGAATTCCCAGTTCTAAAGCCTACAACACAGTATTAAGACAGTCTGGCACAGCTCTGATGTGCCCAGACTATCCACCCAAGTCTTGTTCTTCCACTGCAGTTGTCTTCCAACCCGAGCTTTGAGTGCATGCTCAACCACTTTCGGGTCTGGTGTCCTTCTGGGCTGTGCAGGGAGCGTGATGTCTTCCATACGTGCTGTCTCTTCAGACTCCTCACTTCCACTCTTAGTACTATTTTTCTAATCCCCCCATTTCTGATAAGTCAAAGCTACCAGATCTCCTTGCCCTAACCTAGAAAATCTTACTGAGTGGAAGATGCTCCTTTGCACCCCTTTGAGCAGAGGTGCAACATCTTTCCAGATAGCTCAGAGGCAATATACATTTTTCTTTCATCAAATGTCTCCACTTAGGACAACCCAGTCCATTCTTGAGGAAAAGAAAATTCAACATCATTCCAAACCAGATGGTACGCCATGGAAAGAAAAAACTTTTTAGCCACTGCAAGCTATGTTTCAATTCATCATTCTTCTTCATTGTTAAGGACTGACTCTGTGGAATTGATAGCTAGCAGCAAGGTTTTACTTCTAAACAATCTACATGGAAACCATTCAGAAACTCTAGATGACAACAAAACTGTTGGTTTATTAAATACTGGCCCCCCTTCTTTCTTGCCTGCCTGCCTGCCTTCCTCTTTCCTTCCTTCCTTCCTTCCTTCCTTCCTTCCTTCCTTCCTTCCTTCCTTCCTTCCTTCCTTCCTTCTTTCCTTCCTTCCTTCTTTCCTTCCTTCCTTCCTTCCTTCCTTCCTTTCTTCTTTCCTTCCTTCCTTCTTTCCTTGAGAGGAAATACCCTTTTACAGTTACAATAAATGCTGGCCTGTTGCGGTGAAGGCTAATAGATTTGTCTATCGTACTTTGTGTTAATATGTGTGTGTGTGCATAGTCAGCTACTCACAAGTGGAAAGAAATGCTGCTTTTCATGGAATTTTTTTTTTTCTTATTTTCTTGATTTGGCTGGTCAGTCAAATCAAAATAGGAAGAGAACTCCTTTCCCATCCCCCAGCCCCCAGTATTGCTGAGAGAATAATATTTCAGGCATAAGCTCAAGCAAAACTGGCTTAAAGGTATTTACAGACATGGAAAAACAATTTGAGAATTTGCAATTACATTAGGGTTTACAATTTTACTACAAAAGATAAACATTTGTTTAAGTCAACCTGTATTCCTAGTGCGAAGGTATGCATATGGGAAAATGTTGACAATGCAAACAAGGCCAAGAGGTGTGAAATTTAAGCATATTATCACTCACTGTCAGATGCTAATGACTCTCATCAAGGTAGAAGAGATTGGTTTAAATGCAAAAATGATTTTTCTTGGCAATAGAAACACAAGTGAGACCTTAGCCAATTATTTGGGTTCTTGTTTTTCCTGACAATACTCCTCATTAGTTCTTGGCTGTGATACACAGAGAAGAGTGGGGATTCATGTGCCTCCTATGGACGAATGCTGTTCAAGCAGTACTTCTATCCAAAGCATAGTTCTTTCCCAACATATATGAACACAGACAACATGGGAAATGATACATTTTGTGAAAGTCCTGACCTGGTGGAAATGTATAATTCCAAACACCTACCAAAAAGTAGAAATAGGTGTAACTCATTTATGAAGGATTTTCTGGAAATGTCTTATATATAAAATTATATCATCTTTAACCAATCAAAAGATCCGGATGGGAAGAGGTGACATTAATGCTATTGATTAAAGTACACTCCTTTTCTTTAAAAAAAAAAAAAAAAAAGGATCAAGAAGGTTAAACTAATTTACTCCTAGTATTTATTATCTGTGGAGTTGTTCAGGTAATGAGTACAATAAAATTGAATGCACTGTCATCTTTATTGGGATGAAGGTTACATTCATAAGCTCTGCTTGTTTTAATAGGTTTATTGTACAGTTGTAGACATGTGCTATTGCATTGGGATGGATATGCTTTGAATATTTTTCTAATTGTGGATAGTATAAAAGTCATTTTCTGTTAGATTGCACAAATCCATTACATTACGAGAAGGATACATTATTGTAACAGGATTAATGTGCAACACATAAACATAATCAGTAATATTCTGTTTGATAAATTATCTCATTTTAATCGGAATGTAAAGAGATTTCTGGATAGTTCTTTCTTTGATTTGCATAATTGTATTACAGACAGGCAAATTGCATTATATTCTTCATTAACAATAGATGGTTTATCTAACTATTGTATTTTTGAAGGCACTGCTCTTACATTCATCCTGCAATTTGTCATTTTCTGACATTGCTGGGGAGCTTAGCTGGGAGAGAATAGAACCTAAAAAAGATTACTTGATTTTCGCTGAGTCCAGTAATATCTTGGCATCTGATTGCACTGTGGTTATGCTATTGTTTGTTTTAACAAATTGCAACCTAGTGGCAAAGAACTTCTTTTAAAAATCTTCTAATGTGAGGACAATTCAGCCCTTATAGATTTCCACAGCAAAATGTCAGCCCTTCTAACAAACTCCACGTATAAAAATGTGAATTAAAATTAAATTAGAACCATACAATTGATTTTATGTTTTCACTCTAAGGGAACTTCCCTTTCCTCTCTCCAGCCCAGACAAAAGTTAACAAGTTGCCTGATGCTCTGAACATTCTTCAGGGACACATGGTGTTTACAGTCACTCAGTGGTGATTATAAAGCAACTCCTTCTTAGTGCTCAGCTAACGACAGCTGTCAGCAGCCATTTAAAAATGCAGCACAGCAATGCGGCATTTGGGTGGGTCTGAAATCCTTGGCTTTCAGGGCCAAAAGAGACCCGTTCTTCTTAGGCTGGGGGCCCTGCCCTCTTCATGTCCCCACTGGGATGCTGAGGAGACAGCGCTGGAGCAGATACCACACATGTGCCCAGTTTCCCAGTCCATGGCCATCCCCAGCCCAAGGCCTGTCACTCAGTAGGGGCAACAGGCTTGTGTTGAAAGCGTGAACAGATGAATGGAGACATGGATTCCATCAAAAATCTCAGAATCTCTGGATGAAAAACTGAAAAAAAGAAAAGCTTTCACACTCAATGCAAATTTTACTTCCTACGACTGCCTCCCGTAAATTGAAAATATGAGACCCTATTACAACCCCTTAATAATTCTCTTTTGCAGGCCGGGCGCGGTGGCTCAAGCCTGTAATCCCAGCACTTTGGGAGGCCGAGACGGGCGGATCACGAGGTCAGGAGATAGAGACCATCCTGGCTAACACGGTGAAACCCCGTCTCTACTAAAAAATACAAAAAACTAGCCGGGCGACGTGGCGGGCGCCTATAGTCCCAGCTACTCGGGAGGCTGAGGCAGGAGAATGGTGTGAACCCGGGAGGCGGAGCTTGCAGTGAGCTGAGATCCGGCCACTGCACTCCAGCCTGGGAGACAGAGCTAGACTCTGTCTCAAAAAATAAATAAATAAATAAATAAATAAATAAATAAATAAATAAATAAAAAATAAATAAATAAATTCTCTTTTGCTTTACCTGTGACTGGAACTGAAAAACCCCCAAAGCACCTTGTTCTGTACTTTATTTGAATCTCACAACAGCCCCATTACATGGGCAGAACCAAGTCACAGGTGCTGAAGAAAGGATGAGGGCTTACAAAAGCCCTTCCTTATTGCATTCACCACCCCTCCTGCCCCACTGGGAGCTAAAGTCTGTACTCTGTGCATCGTCTCCCTCCCTATACCCCCCACCCATTCTTCACTCCCCACCTGCTTGGCCCCCTGCCTGCTGACCAGTGCCTGCAACTCTCCTTCTGTCTTCACGCCTGTCCTCTATTCTAATCTATTGCCCAGGCTGGAGTGCAATGGCACAATCTCAGCTCTCTGCAACCTCCGCCTCCTGGGCTCAAGTGATCTGACCCCCTCAGCCTCTCAAGTAGCTAGAGCATAGGTGTGTGCCACCACACCTGGCTAATCTTTGTATTTTTTTTTTTTTTGGTAGAGATGGAGTTTCACCATGTTGTCCAGGCTGGTCTAGAATTCCTAAGCTCAAGCAACCTACCTGCCTCAGCCTCCGAAGTGCTAGGTAGATGTTACTCTCAAAAGTGATCCTCCATCTGGTTTTTGAGTCCCTGGAAGCTACATCTTTATTGGCTTATTTATTTTAGCCCGTAGGCCTTTTTTTCATCTACATATCAAATACCAACAGGGTGATGGTTCAAGGGTAGATTCAAGGGACAGGTACCCACACTTACAGGAACCCCTGCTCCCCCTAGCCCTCAGACTCCAAAGCTCAGAGCCTCCTGAATCAGACTCTTCCTACCCCCATGGTGGAGGCTGCAGTCTCCCCTGGAATTTAACTTCTATTTGTATTCTCCTCCCCACCTCTCTGACAGGTATGGATGTTCTAGTCATTTCCAGGGGCTCGTAACCCCCAAGCAATTAATTCAGCTGGTGTGATCATGCTGGAGGGAGCAGATGTGGCCTCCACACGCCCAGTGTTGTATACTTCCTTCAGCTCTGGCCTTGTTCTTCCTCAAACCTGATTGTCAAATAGTCATAATCTCTATGGAAAATTGCCTGTGAGCTTTTCAATGAAGTCATGGCAGGAACTCTGCTAATCTGAGCTCTCAGCTGAGTGCAGGCTGAGTTGTCTGCAGGGATTCAGGCATTAACAGGCATGTGTGGGGACCCTGGAGGCATGCTCCAATGCCAAGGAGGCTTTCTGCACAGACACAACTGGAAGAAGAGGAAAGAGAGAGAGAGAGAGAGAGAGAGAGAGAGAGAGATGGGGATAATGCCCATCTTCTGACCAGTCATAAGAGGAGAAGAGCCGGAGGCAGAAGAAGATGCTCTCGGGGAAGCAAGGCTAGAGTAGCCCAGAGAGGCACATACAGGTGCATTCTCGGCATGGACTGTGGGAGCTCCACCGCACTGGGAACTGGAAGCTAGCACCTCTTTGGTTTGGGAGCTTAGGAGCTCCAGGAAATAGCAATGATCTAGGCAGGAGATCAATTTTCCCTTGGGGGTCCCGCAATCAGTGCCAGAGGCAAGCATCCATCCTCAGGATCCTATGCAGGCACAGGACCTTTGTGAAAACTCCCAGAGGTTCATTAATGAAGACTTGTAAATGCCCAGAGATGCCCAGAAATAATGAGAGGGGAGGTGGCTTAGGACTGCTGCATGTAGGCAGCAGCACCGAGGAGAGCTTGGACTGCCCATAATAACGGAGCATACCCAAGGGCTAATGAGAAGGCTTGGGGAAAATTAGATTTTCTTCATGGATCACTTCCTTGAATTAGAAGTCAGATAAATTGGGGCCCTCTTGGCCAGTTGTGGCCCTCCAAAACTAAGAAGCATTGGAAATTCTTTCTAGCAGATTCTTCCTGAAGGACAGCCTCCTCACGGATGGAATAAAACAAAAACCGAGGTCACGTTTGCGAGTTCTCGTAACACCCATTGAGATAATTTTTTTTTTTTTTATTATACTGTAAGTTCTAGGGTACATGTGCATAACGTGCAGGTTTGTTACATATGTATACTTAACATGAGTGATAACTAACTTTGCATCAACAGACCTGCCCTCTGGTGGCTTACAAGTAAAGAGGAGAAACTGGCTCACAAAACCATTACAGAATGGACGCAAAGGTATTTGATGTATTAAGCATCCAACTGTGTGATGATAACAGCTTAAATATAGTGGGTGTTTCAGATAAGCTGCACTCTCTGCATTGTTCCTGCAGAGGCTAAGGGAAATTTTCCCCATGGCCATCTGAAGCCTTGCTGGAAAACCAATATGCAAAAGGCAGATTAATTGGCAAAAGAGTCATACAGATGTATGAATGTGTATACAGCAGCGTTCAGAACAAAGGTCCAAAGATACAAGGGAAATTGTCCATTTAAGTGCTTAAGTTCAACAAAGTATGGACAGTCATGTAGAAATTTGATTGCATAAAAATAGTGTGATCTAATGGCAATAGACTGAGAGGGAAAATCCAGCAAGGCCCGTCTGTCTAGGTTCTCTAGGCCTCTCTGAGCATGAATTCCTTCCTTCTGGGTATGGGGCGGAGTCCTCTCTGGAATGGGTGTCCTATGGCCCACAGTCAAACGAGGAGGTCAGATTATTTCTTTATGGCCAGTTTTTATACAGAAAGGTGAAGGGAAAATTGAGTAATATTTTTAGGTTTTTTTATGGCTGGCTTTGGGGAAGAAGTGTTCTGTTTTTCATGACCCATTCTGGGGAAAGAGGGATTCTAAGGCTAGCTTCGGGGAGGAATGGGATGGGAGGAGAGACAGGAGGGCAGGAGATCAGAGAAACATTTTTGCTGCTGAGGCCTTCATTTTAAGGTACTGTTTTCTGAGCCCCAACAGACCCATTTTATAGCTGTGCAAACGCGAGTAAGGAGAGGTAGGGACTCTCAGCTGGGAGGTGTGACCTTGGGTGGTGTGGCTCCAGGGTCTGTGCCCCTCATCCCGTGTTCTGCCCACCTCCACCCACTCAGTGCTTTATGCTGTGCTGATTCAAGGAGGGAGATCAGGGTGAGCTGGAGCAGCTGAGGAAGGCTTGAAAGACCGGGGCTGAAAGGCACACAGGCACAGTTCAGGAAAGAAAGCCAGTGAAAGCCAAGGCCTAGAGGGAAGGAGTGAGCATGTGTCCCTTTTTTGAGCCTTTCCCGCAAGCGCTGAAGGTCAAGGACTAAAGCCTGTCTGTCCCACCGGATTTTTCTAAGGTGACCTAGCAAGTTAGTGGAGAAATCTTGACTCCTGGTACAGATTGGGGTGTGCCCCCAATCTGTCAGAGCCACTTCCTGCCCACTGCCCCATCCAATTGTTCGAATATCACTTGTGTTATCAAATGGTAGAAAGTCAGATATCCGGACATTTCCTCTGGGTAATCTCACCCAACTCTCTCATTTTAGAGTTCCCAAATGCACCTGTGCTGACACATCAGTCCCTGCTGTTTCCTTTGCCTGGAATGTTGTCTTCCCACATGCTGTCTACCTAGAAAACTCCTCACCCATTAAACCAACTCCTGGGACCCACAGCTCCGTGACCCCTTCCCTCTTCTGGCAGTGGAGGCAATGGCCCCTCCTCAGTCCCTCACTATCCTCTCTCGTGGCACTTGTCACACTGCAGTCACACTGTGGTGACTATTCACCTGCCACCCCTTCTGGGCCCACAGATGAGATGGTCTCCTCTCTGGATCTCCAGTGCCTGACATGGGATCTGGTCCTAAGCAGGTGCTGGAAACACATGCCTGCCAAAGGAAGAATGGAAAGAAGGAAGGAAGGAGTCGGGCATCCCACTTACAGAGTGGGGAGAACAGAGACAGAGCACCATGGTATGCATTTGGGATGGGCTGAACAACGGCCACAGATACCCAGGTCCTAATCCCTGGAACCTCTGGATATTCCCCTCCATGGTGACAGAAACTTTGTAGATGTGATTGCATTAAGGATGTCAAGACGAGGAGGTGATCCTGACTTATCCAAGTGGGTCCTAAATGCGATCACAAATGTCCTTAGAAGAGGGAGGTAGAGAGACACTGGGAACATAACAGGAAGAAGGAGATGTGATGATAGAAACAAGGGGAGCGAGCAAAGGCCGTTAGTCCAAGAATTAGAGTAATCTGGAGAAGCCTGAAAAGACAAGAAACAGGGCCGGGCGCGGTGGCTCACACTTTTAATCCCAGCACTTTGGGAAGCTGAGGCGGGTGGATCGTGAGGTCAAGAGATCAAGACCATCCTGGCCAACATGGTGAAATCCCATCTCTGCTAAAAATACAAAAATTAGCTGGGCGTGGTGGCGCTCGCCTGTAGGAGAAGAATTGCTGAGGCAGGAGAATTGTTTGAGGCAGGAGAATCCCTTGAACTTGGGAGGCGGAGGTTGCAGTTAGCTGAGATGGTGCCACTGCACTCCAATCTGGTGACAAAGTGAGCCTCTGTCTCAAATTAAAAAAAAAAAAGAAAGAAAGAAAAGAAAAGAAAAAAAGAAACAGACCAACCCCAAGAGCCTCCAGAGAAAGCACAGCCCTGCTGGCACCTTGATTTTAGCTCATGAAAAACCCATTTCAGACTTCTGGCCTCCAGTACTGCAAGAGAATAAATGTGTGTTATTGTAAGCCACCAAGTTTGTGGTAATTTGTTACAGCAGAAACAGGAAGCTAATACAATATTTTTTATTATACTCTCTGCATGATTAGTGCTGGGCTCCCAGCATACATACTGTAACGCTCCCACATCTCACATCCTATGTCTGGCCTGAAAACCCTAGGAGCCATGTCCTGCCTTCTTCTTTGTGCACACTATTCCTTGTGGCCAGCTCTGGGTCACCTCTGGCTCATTTGCATATTGTAATCTGTCCCTGCTGAGATAGTCCTAAAAGAGTCAGTTTTCCAGAGCCCATGCAGGAACTGAGGCGTCTCCTTCAGGCTTCTCATGGAACCCAAGTGCAGGGCCAGAGAGTGAGAAGCAGGCCAGCTTGCTGCACTGCACTACCAGCAGGAATGCAAACCTCAAAACATGTAGCCGAGGCTCTCTGGGCTCGCTGGGAGTGCAGCTGGCAACCATAGGCATTTCTGCATGGAGGGCAAGCTGCAGCCAATGGCCAGTTCAAAAGGGAGAGGTTATTTTGTTATGGGACTAGCCTTATACAGAACTTAATAGGGGAGGCCATATGAAGGCCTCCAGAAAGCTCTACTTCTTCCAGTTCTCTCCCCAATTATGTTTATTCATGCAATAGATACTGATTGGACACCTTCTAGGCATTAGGCATCAGACTAGGAATTAGAAATAATAGAAAAATAAAATTGTAGTCTACTAGAAACCCAGGGTCTAGAAAGGGAGATATATATTGTGAGCATATATTGCAAGCAAAATGACAAGACACACACACTTGTGTGCACACACACAGGAACACATGCATATATACATGTGCATATACATGCACAATGTGCACACACAAGGGGCTAAGTGCTTTAGGGGATAAAAGTACAAGGATTAATGGAATTCAAAGTAAAGAGAGGCTGATTTTGTCCTTAGTGTAGGGGACGTTTAAGTCAAACGTTAAAGGGTGAAAAGGGCTTTCAAGGTGAAAAACAGAGATGCAGATTCACGGAGGGGAAGAGCATGTACAAAGGCACAAGAGGTGAAAGGGCGCGACGTGTTTTGGAAAGGCCATGAAGTTCCATGTGGCCAAGATTCCAGAGCTCAGGTATGAGAAGGCCTGAGAGAAGATGGGACCCCATGTTAAAAGTCCTCTAAAAATGGGTTCATTTCCTGACTTTTCCTTTTACTAGTGGTATAAATTTGGGCAAGTTGATTAATCTCTCTTTGTCTTCATTTTCCTATTAAATAAACATAATAATATCATCATTCACATGTGGTATTGTTAGGCTATATGATTTTACATATGTACCGGGCTTAGCATATCGGGAGAACCCCACCCCCGATATTCAAATTCCTGCAACATTAGCACAGTTCCTGGCTAGTAGAAAGTGGTTGTTAAATGTTGGCTGTTATTCTCACGAAAGATTGTATACTTTGTCATGACAGAAATGGCGCTCATTCTAGAGCTCTGTTCTGTAACAGGTGCTCTGCTGGATTTCTTACAAAGGACATCTCATTTAATCTTTGACTCTAAGAGATTGGTGTCATTATGTCCATTTTTGTAGGTGAGGAAATTAAGACTGAGAGAGATCAAGGGTCTTGTCCAGGGTCACACAAATATGCCATGAAAAACTGTGAGCAGAAAATATTTCTCTCGTCAAATGAGTGTGGTCACACCCATTTGTGCACCATAGGACTATGCCCTGGATGTGGGCAATGGGGACCACAGGGACTTTCTAAGTAGAAAAGCAAAGTTTCAGATTTATTTTTTTGAGAGGACCCCCTAAAAATACAACCGGATAACAAATATGAAAGATACTCAAATTACAGATAATCAAAGAAACACGATGCTATTTTTAAAAAGAAAAATACCCAGTGCTAGTGAAGGTATGAAGGTATGATACATTAGGCAGTTTCATCTGTGATTTATGGAAAAGAAAGTCAGCACGACCCTTTTGCAAGATAATTTTGTGTTGTGTTCTAACCTTTAAAATATCCGGATGTTTTAAACCTATCATGCTGCAGCTGAGACTTGATCCTTTGAAAAGAATTCAAAATTTGGGAGAGCTTTATGTGTAATAAATAAAAAGTAAGACTAATAATAATAACAAGGAAATTATGATACTACCATATTATTGATGCTTTTGAAATAATCTTAAGTAAAAATAATCATGAAAAGCACTGGTTACGGTGAATGCAGTACCATCTGAAACACATAAAAATATGTGCAGGGGAGCTTCCAGGTTGGCAAACACAGTAATGGGCTGGGAGTGTGACCTGCCCCAAAGGGAAACTGCTGCCCTTCCCCACTGTCCCCACTCTCTTCCCTTGCCCTATATATCTATTTCCTTTGGCTATTCCTGAGTTGCGCTCTTTATCATAAACTGGAAAACATTTTTTTAAAAACTATGTGCATAAAAAAAGACCAGAAAGAATTACCTAAAACATCGATGGTGGTAGTTTTTGAGTAATCAGATTCTTTTCTTTTTCCCATTTTTTAGTGTTTTAAAGATATTCCACATCATACATATATTACCCTTATAACCAGAAATAAATAATTATCTCAAAGTGGAGAATAACTTTATAGCAGATGTTTACTTATTTGGGCAAAGAGAATCATTTCCAAAAATGCTAACAAAATCTATAAAATTCCGGCATGTAAAGCAGATAAAAAGACAGCAGTTCTGGATCAAGTAGGCATGAGGATCCCCAAAGCTTTGTCCCTCAGCTCAATATCATAGCTGCAGAAGCCAGAGGCATCCAGGGCAAAGTTTAAAAACCAGTGGTAAGCCGAGCATGGTGGCACCCACCCACAGTCCCAGTAACTCAGGAGGCTGATGTGGGAGGATCACCTGAGCCTGGGAGGACAAGTCTGCAGTGAGCCGAGATCATGCTGCCACTGTACTCCAGTCTAGTCAACAGAGTGAGACACTGTCAAAAAAAATAAAAATAAAAATAAAAGGCAGTAGTGAAAGCAGGTCCCCAGTTTTGTAGCCAGCTCATCCCCTTTCCAGGAAGGCTCAGGTGTCTGTTCCCGTCTCTGGGGTCTTTGACTAAGGTGAGTGAGCTCCTTAGGCATGAACACCCACTGGGTGTACAGACCAGGACATAATTCAGCAGCTACAGAGTCAATGACCAGTGCCAGGAGCTACAGTGACATCCCCAGCAAGCAGCCACCTCATGGGGACATCACCCTGCCACCCCACACACCAACTGTCCCCTAGGAGTCAGATACTGAATGTGCTTATAATGACCCTAAAATCACTGGTTGCAGCCCCAGGAGTTTAGGACTCTAACACTATAGTAATCCTGGACCTGTGACTTCTGACTATGATGCTGACTGCTACAAGCTTCTGGCTGTGCAACTGGTTTTTGGTAATATCCCAAGGTTCAGATCAGCGGGGCTTTTGAAAACTCTAAATTTTTTTCCAAAACCTCTTCAGAGACCTTTCCTGGCCTTTCTTTTTCATTCTGTTCCTTCACTGATTGAATACTACTCCCTTCTTCTCTAAATGTGAGACAAACATTTTTACCCTAGGGGTACCACTTAGCTTGTAAGGAACAAAAATAAGATTGTTGCTTTTCTCACCACCCATTTGACTCATATTACAGTAAATGCTTTTCGAAACAGAATTAGTCAAGATAACAGTTTTCCTTCAGCAATAGCGTTTCCGCAGCAGGCCACGCATGAGGCCTGCTCAGCCTTGTGAATTTTCTATCAGTTCTGGGAGTTACACATTTTAACCCAAATAAATACATTTGGCTCAGTATCAAATGAAAAAAAAAAAATCCTTAAGCTTTTCTTCCCTTTCTCTTTTTCTGTAGGAGCGAATTAACTCCACCTATGTGACCCATAAATTGGGGCATTAGCTAGACGCAAAACTCCAAATTCCCTATACCGTAGGTGAATTTAATCTCAGGGAACTCAAATAATTAAACACAAATGGAGGTATTAACTTTGAGGCAAGTAGGAAGTTCAAAAATATTTAGCCAATCTGGGGATTGCAGATGCAACCTGCACCTGACACCAAGCTGCATAATGTCCCCAAAACTGATTCACTGTGCTCTTCCAATGGGCTGCCCTAAAGCCTGCCTGTCTTTTCCAACCAAGGATTCCAGTGGGCTTCATGGTACCAGTGGGCTTGGGGTAAACCCGTCCTTGGGACAAGAGAAACAAGTCAAAAATCACATCTTTCTTGGGAAGCCCAATTAAGTGAAACTATATTTAGAAACAAATATGCATTTTCTTCCTCTCACACTTTCAGTTGCTTCTTTACAGCATCAACTACCAGATGATCCTGAATACCACTCACCCATCCATCCTGTCTAATCCCTGCTGAAAAAGTCTTCAGGATGTCCCAAAACTTATATAGTTGGTCTAGACTTCTTAGCCTGGAATTTGAGCCTTTAGCTGATAATAAACCTTAACACTATGATAAAAGTAGCTGGCACTTACTAAAGCATCTCCTGTGCCAGGTACTTTATCAATATTATCTTATGTAACGTGAACCTTATAAAAACCTCAGGAGGAAGATTTTTTGATCTTTGTTTTCCCAAGGGAGAAACAAATCTAATGTGGTAAATCACCTGACCTAGTGAGTGGTGGGGGCTGAACTTAAACGCAGGCTATCTGACTCCTGAATCGTCCCTTGTCACCTTTCAGCTGTTCGGTTGGAGCTTACGGAGGGACAGTTCAGGTTCCAGGCAGAGGAGCGGGAATCAGGATATTCTTTCTTCTCCATCAGCCATGAGTGAGCACAGAGCACAATGCAAGTGAAATGTAGTCTTTCATTTTATCAAGCAATGAGCATAATTAGGAAACAATGAGAAATGACAACTAATAATGAACCTCTTCTCTTCCTAATTAAAATTTAACGATTGTATTTCTTCTATTATTGCCCAGAGCAGCAGTGTATGGTGTGTGTTAACAAGATCCTCACTGGGCTCAAATGGCGGCTTGAGTTCTCATATGACTTGGCACAGTCCTGCCCACACATACCAAGAATGTACTTGCTTTGCAGGTGGCTGCCCTTCTGCCCTCATGTCCCTGTGGCAAGAGGGAAAATAAACCTGGATGGGTAGAATGGGGTCAGATTGAGGAGAGTTTTCCTGGGAGAAATGATTGGTAAGTATGATAATTCCACAGACACAGGGGGAAAGGACAGGCTTTGGGGACGAAGCTGGGTGCAAATTTCAACTCAGCCAACTGCTTGTCATGTGACCTTGGACAAGCTCATTTGCCTCTAGGAGTCAGTTTCTTCACTGGTGAGTGGGAAGAAAGTGCCTCCAGTGGCACCGTTGCGAGCCTTCAATGAGACACGGGTGCCAGACACTCAACACGGTGAGCAGGGGAGTGTTATACACATCTGTCATACGTGGTTGCCCAAAACCTCTGGAACACTCCGTTTGCATTCGGATTGTTCCCTGAATGTGAAACCTAGCTTCCCATCAGAGATTCCCCAGAACCACATTTTCCAGCTTCACTGCCATTAGAAGGCAAATGTGATTTAATTTTATTGATCAGATGCCCCTGCAGTAAGCTTTGATTTGGAGCAGTTATGGGGAGGATGAGGTGGGGTGTGGCCCTCTATTTTGCTGGTAGAGGGTGGCAGCATGGCTGGAGAGGGGACAGCTAAAGTGCCAACTTCCTGGTGGCTGCAGAGGAGGCAGCTGCTTGGCGGGCCAGTTCTGCAGTGGGCACTGGGAGTTCCTCCTGAATGCCTTGCCTAGAATCTATTTCTTCTGTCCTCCTGGTAGTTCTGTGCATTTTCTCTACCTGTAAATATATCACTTTCTGCTAAAACTGGCTAGAGAGGTCTGTGTTACCTGCCATATAGAGCCTGACCCATAGAGGGAGCGAACTGGCCACTTCATCTAAGCGCTGGCAGAGGTAAGTGTTGACACAATGACTCTGTCAAGAGGCTGCTGTGATAACCCAAGTAGGAAGGATCAGACCAGGGAACTCCAACAGGTACTTATTTCTAGGAGTCTACCACCTACATGTCCCCTGAATCTTCCTCTACTCTCCATCCCATTGACAGTCCCTTGGACTGCATCCATAGTCCTTCCCCAAGATAGTCACAGTAGCCCTCAGCGAATCTGCCTGTCTCAGCATCACGTCCTCACCAGCAGCTAGGGTGAGCTTTCAAAAGCAGCAGTCATCTCACATCCCCTGCTTAAACGTTTCCTGGAGCTTCCTTCATCTTTAGGACAAAGTCAGAATTTCTTATCATGGCCTACTAGAAGCTTCATGAGCTGCAACCTCCTCCCCTCCCTCTCTCCCACCCACCTTCCCTTCTGACACAGTGCTGTAATCCATGCTTCACTTCAAAAGATCCTCCCCTTCCCCTACTCCACAGGCTTTGAAGATCCTCAGTCAGTACCTCTACCTTTCCTCTTTTTGTGCCTGGTGAACTCCACTTCGCTTCCTCGGGCAGCCTTCACTGTCCCTGGGCTCGGCTAGGCGTGCCCAAGCACTCAATTCTCCCCTTTCGTAGCTCCCAAGCTCCTTTTAGGGAGTGCTCATTTGGCGTCTGTCCACAGAAGACTAGCGCTCCCTGTCTATTGTGTATGTTGTTCCCCACATGCCCTCAGTCTGGAGGGGGACATGACTCAGTGCACGGGATGTGATGAGTTTCACTTCAGAGCTAAAATAGTTTGGAAGTGAATGAACCTTCTCCACGATCATCCTCTACCCATCTACCAATGGAAGGAAAGGACGAGCAACCCTGGGGGTGGTAAGGCTCCAGGTGGAAGAAGCTTTGGCTCCCTGAATGCCTATGTTGAAGCCTGCCTATCAAATACCCACACTGAATTGATACAACATAAGCCAAGAATAAACTTGTATTATATTAAAACACTGAGTATTTGGGTAGCCAGCTTTACTCTAACTAACACGGCCCTGCTAGAGTCTTGAGGAGAACATGGAGTCTGTCCTCTGCACAACTGCATTCTCAACACTGAGCACACTTCCTGACCCAGAGTAATGGCCCCATAAGCATGGGTTGCATGAATGACAGAGAAAGAAATCCACAGGCCAAAGGAACAGATAGTACTATAGCTGGGGAATGCAGGCATGGCAGAAACCAAACTAATTCAAATACCAGGAGGATTTAAGAAGAGAAAGGGGCACGTCTGTTAGTGGGGCCCATCAAAGACAGTGAAAGGACAGCCGTGCTGGTGCATGAAATACAGGGCCAGAGAGGAGACAAGTTATCGCATTTTTCGTCCAGCCACCACTCACACGTCAAAGTCTCATTTCTTTCTCCCAACACGAGTTATACATCCAGGCGGAGTTCCTGGCATGATCCTCCAGAGAGAGGAAAACAGTGCACGTATTTTTCTCTCCATCATAAATACCTGAGTGACTTGATGGCTCAATTGAAAGCACTGAAGTGTAGGGACAATTTCCTCTTTCAATGCCTGTATATACATCTGCTTATGTGTGTATTTATAGTGTGCATATGTATGTGTAGAATGAAGCTCGGTTCAGTAAAACTAAACTGATCTCAAATATACAATGTGGTCACGTTTCCTGGAAGGGAAATAATAAACCCTTCTCAGGATTATAAAATTTTAGAGCTGGAAGGAACCTTAGAAACTATCCAATTCAGACCCCCCATTTTACAGTTGGGGAAACTGAGGCCAGGAAAGCCAAAAGCCTTGCTCCAGACTTAGCAGTTGCCTGGTACAGAGTCAGAGCTGGTCTCCAGCTTCCCACTCCAGAGACCTTTCCACTTTCTTAGGGTGTAAGATTTTGTCTGTAAGCTAGGGAAGATGAATAAGGCTAGTATTCTTCTGCCTACTGTTGAAGGCTTTAGAGTTTAAAGGATGGCTCGCAAGCGACCTCAGGACCTGGCCATATAAGGGTCTGTCTCTACTGGTCAGCAGGATGTCCAGCAGCCACTGGTCTTGATCTTGTATCCACGTTCCAAGTGCCTTTGTTCTAGGTCCTTTCCCTGTGTCCCTCTAAATTGTGCTTAACCCCACTGTTAACCCTCATGGAAGATAATGGTTACCATTTCTTAAGCCCTGTGGTGTGTTCCAGAAACTGTGGCAAGTACTTTACATAAATTATTGCCCACAGTCCTAACCACAATACTGGCCTGATTCTACAGTTGAGAATGCGGAGGCTCAGAGAGGCTAAGTAATTTACACAAGATCACACAGTCAAGGGGACAGAGCCAGGATTTGAACTCTGGCCCATCTGGTGGCAGGGCCCATATTTCTACCTTGCCACAGTGACACTGCCTCTCCAATAGAAGAACTGAGAATAAAACGAGGTTGAAAGGATAGATGCAAAAGTCATCCAGAACATGCCAAGACTAGGAGGTATGCATTTTGGTGAGATGTCCTCATTCAGTGCTGACAAGACATCAGACACTCACTTCTGCACGTCCCTCCCCAGGTGGTGCATGAGCTCCAGTAGCTGCCTCTCCTACCTGCCTTCCACATCTCCAACCTGGTGGGACTCTACCATTGGCAGATCCACCAGACCAGGCTAGCCGCAGAGACCATAATGTTCCCATGTGAAATGCTGAAACTGGGAATTTTTACATGGAGTTTATGGTCAGCAGTTTTCCCTAGAAATCATCTATACATCTGCACCTTCCACCCAGGCCTTTTCTTCTCATGCTTCATGCTACCTGAATGTGAAACGAGGTGGACTCATTTTAATTTCCTGCTACAGAATGCATAGCACAGCGTCTAGGAAGAAAAGAGAGAGTGGTATATACATATACGTGGTACATATATATGCATGTAGATGTAATGTTTTCTCCCTATATATATGTCATCTATATGAAATGAATAATATATATTTAATTATTTATTTCAATGTTGTCTAGAAAAAATAATTTTCAAAATACCAGTAGGCTGGAGAAGTCCTTGTTCTCTTCCCACCATGATTTTTAGTCCCAGGCAGCAGAAATCTTGGATCAAATAGGAGCTTTGTCTTCCCAAGGCCCATAATACTTACAATTCTGAAGCTTTGGTCCCTCGAGGAATGACTCCTCTCCTGCAGGCTCCCCATAAACCCAGTGCCTTTGATTAAAGCCGACCTCCTCATCCAGACTTCTGTACTCCCAACTGACCCAACTTCTCTGGTTTTCCAGTTTTTTGATGAGTGATGTTTGCATCTTGCAATCATCTGCACACATGTACTGAGATGTTGGCAGTCTTCCAAATAGCTTTTAGAGATCAGTAGGTTGCAAAAATATCATTTGGCTGGTAAACTGCTCATAGAACAAGCTACATTTCCCAGAGTGCTCTCCTTCAACCCTACCCATCACTATCCACCCCTGCCTCCTTTTCTTTTCTCCACCTCACTAGACACAATGACACCTAGCACCGGCTTGAAGACTGCATCTTTTTCTGCATGAGTATGCAGTGTACACACACACACACACACACACACACACACACACACACACACACACACGCTGATTTCCATGCACTTCTAAGCAGAGGGAGAAGAACAGTGGTCACATTCATTTCTGTCTCCTGACCCTCATAGCTTTATTCAGGCCAAGGGAAAACAAAAGAGAGAACACTCAGGAATTTTTTTTAACCCTAGTCAAGTGTTTGTGGCCTCCACAGCTGCACATGTCACTGGTGAGAGCATGCGTTGGGATCCTCAGAAGGTTGTTAGGAAGAATGAATGAATGATCACGTAGAAAGCAGCCTGAACACACGGTGCTGCCCAGATGCTTCCTCCTCCAGGCACACTGCCGATGCACAACAAGTGGGCTCTGGACCTTAAGTCTGACTTGCCCAGAAAGTATATAATGCAGGCAGCCTATCCCCATGCAGGAGAAATATCTCAGTGATAGGAGCTCCACAGTTCATACCCTGAAAGCACCTTTAATGCCTGATGCTTATACAAACAGCCACCGTTTATTGAGTGATATCTACTCATGCAAGGTAAGGTGCCAGGAGCTTTGTACACATTATTTCTCAGCTTCCCAAACCTCTAAGGTTGCATTATTGTCTTCATATCATATTAGTAGTGAGGAAACTCAGGCTCAAAGAGTTAAAAAAAAAAAAAACTAAGTAGTCAGGATCTTGAAGGTGGGATTCAAATCTCTGCGACTGGGCTCCCAAATTCCATTCTTCCCCCTACACCATGTACATCACCGCCCTCCCCTCAATGACAATGCTGAACATCATAGGTGAAATCCAACCCACTAATAAGGTTAATGACTCCCATTATCTAAAACGAGAGAAAAGCCATTCTTTTATGTATTCAACCAATACTGGTTGGACTCTATGGGAATTTAAAGAAAAAGAAATCCTTTCCCACAAAGAGAGCATCATCATTGAAATGCATTGTCCGAAATACATGAAAACTAAATAGCCAGTGCTATGATGCCATGGATTGTCATGCCTTCCTAGACTTACATGGGCCCTTACAGCTTATCTCCAGGACCCTGGTTGTAAAGATGAAGAAATTGGGGTCCTGTGTGGGCAAACATTTCCCCCATCGTGCAGTGTTAAAGCCAGGTTCCAACCAGAACTTTGGTGTCTAATATTCTATCCCTAGCTCTCTCTCCAAAGATTTTAAGAAAGGCAGCCTCACAAAGCAGTGGTAGATGAGTAAGCAGTTCTCCTGCTGAGGGATAAGTGGCCAGCTAGCTCTGGTTTTTAATATGGACTGAGGTCTGCTGGCTGCTGTGAGCATGAGTGCACAATGAGGGCAGAGAATAGAGTATATGGTCACACATACCTTACTGACCACAGCACAGCCTACTGACGAGGTCAGCACAGCCTACTGACGAGGTCACAGGGGAACCCAGAGGAAAATAAATATTGCTGTGTTAGAGAAAAAATTATAAAAACCAGACACCTTACTCACATTATAAATGTCATATCATGTTGGTGCCTAATCAACACTTGAAGCATTAGCATTGTTTTAATCATTCTTCTATTGGAGAACAAATGTTGCATGTATAATTACACTGCTGTATTGTACTGTACAAATAACCATGTAATGACATCGTTGGAATTTCTTGGTTCTTCATGGTAATGCCAAGTATAATTACCATGTAATCTGCCGAGAGCAAACAAGGTTGTAATTATTCCATAATCCAATCTAATTATGGGGCAACTGGATTGTTGTTTGTGTTCAGGAGGAAAATATACATGCAAAGAGGAGAAAAGGAAATACATTCTCCCCAACCGAGCGTAGAGTAAGTCAGGGGCTTGGAGATGGTTTTTTATACTATCATCTGCTTAGATGATGAAATACTTGCTTATTGGACTGTCAGTGTTTGAGGCCCATCATCTTGAATGCTGACTCTGGATTCACTGGGTGAAGGGCTGCAGGAGCAAGTCAGAGAGGGAACAGAGGTGACAAATGTGGACAGAGCCTTGGGAGTCAAGCACCTGTCCATTGGAATCAGGGGGATGGAGAGAGGCCGGCCCTCATGAAAACCTCTCTTCCACAAGCCTTCCCTGTACCTCTGACACATACCTGGGACAGCAACAGAAAAATGAATATGTTCCCACTCAATTCAGCTAAATTAACCAACCATGCCTTGTTTCTCCTGCTGTAGGCCTTTGATGGTGGACGCAAGACTGGGTCTGGGTCTCACAGAGGGATAGAAGACAGAGAGGAAGAGAATGCAGGAAAATGGGAGCAGGCGTCGGCAAGATGTGCGCTATGTGTAGGTTGGTGGGAACTTTATTAGTTTCCCAGGGTTGCTGTAACAAAGTACCACAAACTGGGTGGCTTGAGACAACAGAATTGTGTTGTCACACAGTTCTGGAAGCTACAAATCCAAACCCAAGGCGTCCGCAGAGCCACTCTCCCTAGTGAAGCTATAGTTAAGTTATCTCCCTCCCTCTCGCTAGCTTCTGGTGTTTGCTGGCAATTTTTGGCCTTCCTTAGCTTGCAGCTGCCTCACTCCAATCTCAGTCTCTGTCTTCCCATGGCATTCTTCCTGTGTCTCTGTCTCTTCGCATGGCATTCTTTTTATAACGACATAAGTCAGTTTGGATTAGGGACCCTCTCTACTCCAGTATGACCTCATCTTAGCTAATAACATCTGCAATGACCCTATTTCCAAATAAGATCATGTTCTGAGGTACTGCGGGTTAGGACTTCAACTTATCTTTTAGGATAGAAGACACAACTCAATGCATAATAGGGACCATTGATTTATACATGTGTTCGGCACACAGTTATTAAGCATCTGCTATGTGACTTATATATGATTATTGCCTTGCTTTTCTTTTCTCAATTGAACACTTACTAGTTGTGTCACAAGCAGTACCTCATTTACATCTTTTACAATTTTATGATGTTGGTGCTACCATTGTTTTCATTTTACATATGAGGAGGCTGAGACTTAGGTTGGATAACTCAAGATGGGGCTGGGATCTTAGTCCAGGCTTTCAGACCCCAAGACCTGCACTCTGGCTTCATGCCTGGCTTTGCCAGTCCTATGTGTTAGCAGGACACATAGAGACAGGAGCCAGGGGGCCTGAAGAGAGTCCTCTGACTGAGGTCAGCGGAAGGCCATCATCCCAGAGCAGCCTGTAATAGGGCTCAGAAGGGAGCACTGCAATGTGGACAAGGAGGTCTCTGAAACTGGGCATCCAGGAAGGAGTTAAGATGGGAAGATGGAGAGTGTGGTTAAGTGTTAGGATGGAAGGATGGGGGATAGGCATAGTTTCAACACAAGGGAGCCCATCCCTCCAAGTGCTTCCAGGACCATTCGTTGGCTTGCTCCTACCAATGGCAGGTTTTGCTCTGCACCATCTTGCAAAGGCTCCTCTACAGATGGGGCACACCGTGTCCTCGTCCCTCCACAGATGTGGTGTCCAACTGCGGCCCTCTTCTGAGGTGGTCAGGGAGTGGAGGGTCCACCCATCCCACTACCTTTCCCTTCTCACTTTAAGGCCTTCCTGTAAGCCATATGGTCACCTGGCCTCAGAAACTTGCTTCCTTTCTTGAGGTACTGAAAGTTTTCAGAGAAAATCACAGTTACACAGTCTTTTTTTTTTTTTTTTTTTTTTTTTTTGAGACGGAGTCTCGCTCTGTCGCCCAAGCTGGAGTGCAGTGGCCAGATCTCAGCTCACTGCAAGCTCCGCCTCCTGGGTTTATGCCATTCTCCTGCCTCAGCCTCCCGAGTAGCTGGGACTACAGGCGCCGCCACCTCGCCCGGCTAGTTTTTTGTACTTTTTAGTAGAGACGGGGTTTCACCGTGTTAGCCAGGATGGTCTCGATCTCCTGACCTTGTGATCCTGCCCGTCTCGGCCTCCCAAAGTGCTGGGATTACAGGCTTGAGCCACCGCGCCCGGCCGAACAGAGAGTAAATTCTTTATTTAGGGACTAATCTTGTCAGACTCATTGACCCTGGTGTTGGCTGCCTTTCTAACCTGATATCAGTTAATCTCCACTGGCCAGAAATTAATCCCTTCAAGAACGAGATGAAAAGCGGTTTTGGGAGGCAATATTTAAAGGCCTACACACAATAACACACCTCTGACCCTGCAGTTCCAGAGCTGCCTCTGCATTTCTATTTCTGGAAAGGGTTCAAAAACCTGTTCATGTGAATGGATGTGAAGGACTTTTTATGGCTGATCTTGCAAGATAATACTTTTTGTGAATAATGTAGAAGTGTTTATACTTTAAGGCAGAAGGCACATGGCCTAAGTATGTGTGTTTATCAAATATGGCACAGATGAAGGCAGACTGCAACCAGTGTGGGGAGTTTGAAGGCTGCAAAAATGCCACAGACATTCTCTAGTTGTCAAATATCAGAGTAAGGGATGAAAACAAGCCTTCATGGGAATCCTCTAGAAAAATTGATATTTGTAATCAGTTACTACATTCTGGGCATTGGACCCATTTGAACTGCACTGTGAGGTTTGATGAGAAATATATCACCTCACCTTCCTCACACTCATAACAACCCACCATGGTATTAACAGCATTATTTCACGAAAAAGAAACTGAAGTTCAGAGAGGTTAAGTAACTTACTAAAAGTCACACAGTTACTAAGTCATAGAGGCTGAGGTGAAAAACCACATGTGATTCTCAGGCATAGGGTCTTTCATTGCCCCTTGGAAGCCACAGACTTACAGAACAAAGACAAATACTATATACCTCCCAGGCCTGGGATTACTGTCTTTTATTGCCAGGTGGCCTGTGCTTCTTTCACCTATCAGTGTTCAGCTTGGACCCCTCTGCTTTCAGGAAGATTTTCTGGACTACATAAGACAAAAGAATAAGCTCATAGAATTAAAACGTCAGGGCTCATACAAATCTTATAGCTTATCTTGGTCACTGGTTTCAACTGTGTTCTGAGAAGTCTTAGAGGTTCACTCTGGAGTTACTAGGGAAGGGGGCTAGGAATGAGTGAAGGCATACTCAGAGGGTGGGAATTAACACCCCCACACAATGCTACAGCACTTTACAAGCTACTTGCTACATATTTACACTTTACATGTTAGACTTCTTTTATAACCTTTTATTTGAAAGAGGGCACTGTAGCTAAGATAAAAATAATGATAATATGCTAAAGCTGGACATGCTCCCTTATTGTACATTATTCTCCTTTTATAGAGAGGGAACAGAAATACAGAGAAGGTAAGTTCCTTACTCAAGGTCACAGAACCAGAACTGGAACCCAGGTCTCTGAGCTCCAATCTAATATTATTGCTAATAATCCATTTTTCTTCCTGACTCTCAGATCCAGCCAGATCCTGACACTGTAAAACATTAGCAGATATATGCACATGTATATAGGTATATGACATGAAAAATACATAAGTATGTCATAGAGTTGTGTATATTTAACCAGCTCCTATGAACTAGACTGTAAATTCATTGAGGGCTTGAACCATACCATTTTTAGAGCTCATGACTCTCATTTTCCATGACTCCTTAGCTATTCTCAAGCGAGGACCATTTCTTGTGAGATGGTGAGATGATGACATTCCTAATGCCTAGCAGAATGCTTGGCATATAGTAGATCCTTAATAAATGTTTATAGACTGAGTAAACAACTCTGAGAACCAGTTTTAAAGTCTCTACTTAAGTACCTTCAATGACAGTAAACTTACTACCTGTGAAACAACCCATGCTGTCCTTGAGTACTTCCAGGTGTCACACTGAGTCAAAGTTTATCTCCCAGTATATTCAACACCAGTTGGGTCTGGTCTACTCCTTTGGATCCAAGCTGAATCCCCTTCCACTAAAAGCATGGCATATATTTTGAAATAGATATCAGGTACCTTCCACACTTAATCCTCTCTCTCTCTCTCTCTCACACACACACACACACAGGTGTGTGTGTGTGTGTGTATGTAACTTATAAATCCTTTATTTGTTTCTCCTTCTGTCATTCTTTGTATAGCCATTGGTGTAATGACTAAGTACTCTGTCTATATTCAGATTATCCGGATTCAAATCCCTTTGTATCATGCATATGTGTGTGTGCACACACGCGTGCACACACACACACACACCTCTTATTCCTGTTTGTTTCCCCTGGTGAGTTCTGTGATTTGCCCACCCCAAGATTCTGTTTTGCTTGGAGATCCTGTTAAATCCCTAATTCAGGAATATCACAGTAGGTCCTAAAAGAGGCAGTATTTTTCCTACTTAATGACAACTCCAGAAATAAGTGATGGAAACATAGCCAGAGTTAATGCACAAATTTTAAAAGATATAACAATATTATCAACTAATTTATGCCAATACATTTGAACAATTGAAGAAATGAACATATTTCTAGAAAAATAGAATGTTCCAAATCTAACATATGTAGCATGCTTGAGTAGCCTGATAATAAATATAAATACAGGTATCAAAGCAATGATTAACCACTTCACACACAGTTCCCCATACAGAGAACGTCAAAGAGTTTTACTACTATTTACTACGTAAATGCAAAAAAAAAAAAAAAAAAAAATTATTCTAATGATATACAAGGTCTCCCAGAGAATTTCTCAATTCATTCTATGGGACCATTATTGCCTTAATATAAGGAAAAGGATAATATAAAAAAGAAAAATTACAAGTTTAATTTATAAATATCAATACAAGTATGTTTTTAAAGTATAAACATATCAAATCTAATGCTGTATAAAACTGATATATGGGAGAACATTAGAAACATCCCCTTTAAAATTGGAAACAATGCAAGGGTGCCTACTTCTAAGTCTATTTCATTTTGATGCAAGACACAGAGAGAGCATATTATAGGACTTGAAATACATTAAGGTTGTGAATAAAAGTGTAAAACCGTCTTTATTTAAAGACATGATTAACTGCATAGAAAAATCCTAAGGAGTCAGTGCAAAACCTGGAATTAACAAATTAACTTAGGAAGGTTGTGGGAAATAAAGCCAATACACAAAACCAAATCACATTTCTATATACAATGAACATTTGGAAAATAAAAATTTAAAAATAATGCCACTTCAATAGCATACACAGATACTTAGAATTAAAATCAATTAAAAAAGGCAAGACCTTTAGACTAAAAACGATTTCTTTTATTGCTGAAAGAAATAAAAGAAGAATATACTATGTTCATGAATTGGACATCTCAGTAATGTTAATGTTTTCATTCTCCCCGAATTCATCTATAAGGCAAAATGCAAATTAAAATCCCAGCAGGTTTGTTTTTAGAAATTGGTAAGCCGACTCTAAAATTTGTATAAAAATGTGAAGGAGCTAGAAATGCCAAAACAATTTTGAAAAAAAGACAAACATTCTATTTTTTTAATGTACAAAATATTTAAACAGATACTTCCAAGGAAGATATAGAAATGTTCAACGACTGCATAAAAAGATAATCAACATCATTAGCCATAAGGGAAAAGAAAATTAAAATCATAATTAGACATCATTTCACATTCACTGGAATGACTGGAAGTGAAAAGGCAAATAAAAGGCAAAAGTAATCTATAGTGTAATTTTATAGCACTAGGGGTGAGAAGATTGGCTGTAAAGGGGCATATACCAACTTTTAGGATGATGAAAATGCTCTATGCCCTAATTATGATGGGGTGTACCCATCTGTAAAAATTCATCAAACTGTCCACTTAAAAGGATGCATTTTATTGTTGGTAAACTACACTGCATAGTTTAAAAAATGACCATACTAAGAGTTGAAGAGGATGTATTATAACTGAAACATTTCATATGTTGCTGGTGGAAATATAAAATGGCATAACAACTTTGGAAAACCAATGATTTATTGTTTGGTTGTTTTTTATAAAGTTAAACACAGACTTAACTCTCTGATCCAGCAATGCCATTCCCAAGTATTTTCCCACAAGAGTTGAAGATAAATGTCCTCAAAAATATTTATTCCAAGTTGGAAACAATCCAAATGATTGTCAACAGATGAATGGATACACAAATTTTAATATATTCATTCAATGGAATACTCCTCAGCAATAAAAATGTGCAAACAAACAGCAAATAAACAGAATCATGATTTAATCTCACAATGTTGAATGAAAGAAGCCAAAAACAAAAGAGTACATATTATATGATTCCATTTATGTAAAGTTTTAGAACTGGCCAAATATTTATGGTGATAGAAATCAGATTAGCAAATGCCTTAGGCAGGAGCAAAGGATAATTAGATGCAAATGAGGAGGAAACTTCCCAGTGTGATAGGGAATATTCTATTTTTTTTTTCTTTTTTTTTTTTTGAGATGGAGTCTTGCTCTGTCACCCAGGCTGGAGTGCAGTGGCCCGATCTCAGCTCACTGCAAGCTCCACCTCCCGGGTTCACGCCATTCTCCTGCCTCAGCCTCCCGAGTAGCTGGGACTACAGGCGCCCGCTACCTCGCCCGGCTAGTTTTTTTTGTATTGTTTAGTAGAGACGGGGTTTCACCGTGTTAGCCAGGATGGTCTTGATCTCCTGACCTCGTGATCCGCCCGTCTCGGCCTCCCAAAGTGCTGGGATTACAGGCTTGAGCCACCGCGCCCGGCCTTTGGGAATATTCTATAACTTGATTGGAGTGGTAATGATATAGGTGTCTTCATTTGTCAAAACTATACATACAAAAAGTGTCTGTTATTGTGTGTGAGGTATACCTCAAAGAAAGTTGAATAAAAATACATTGAAAAGTAGGAAAAAATACTATCATTATTTGAAAGTATTAAAAAGAGATCTGTGGGCAAATAATTAGAAATAATATAAAATATTTTCAAGTTGACTAGATATTAGATCAATTTTCAAAAGTTAATTTCATTTCTATACATCAACAAATAATTTTAAAATATAGCACTTTTTTTTTAAGAAGACGGTTTACAATAACAATGAGACCTTTGAAGTGCCTGGGATTTATTTTAACCAAGGATGTGCAAGACCCATACACAGAAAATTATCAAACTTTACAGCGAGGAGACATTAAAGAAGATGTCAATAAATGGAGGGCAATTTCATGTTTGTGAACAGGAAGACTTCACACTGTGAAAATGTCAAATATTCCCCAAATGATCAATAATTTAATGTAATTGCAATCAAATTCCCAACAGGTTTTTTAATTTTAATTTTTATTTTTTTTGGAATATGACAAGGTGGTTCTAAAATAAAAGTACACTAGGACAAAAACAAGAATAAGAGGGAGGAGGTACTTACTATAAAAAATATCAAAGCATGATATAAAGCCAGGGTAATCAAGAGAACGTGGTATTGGAAGAGGATAGACTAACTGATCAAAGGTATAGAAAAGAGAGCCCTGTAAGATCTAACATGGAAAGGCGGGAATGGAGGGACCATTCAATGATTAGAACTGGGCGATGTGGTCATCCTTACTATGAGGAAACAAATGGAATCCCTACGCCATAACACTCACAAAAATTGCCTTGAGATGATTTACAGACTTAAGTGACAAAATACGATCTAAAAGTTTTAGATAGGTGAATATTCTATTGGGAGTAGAGGAAGGATTTCTTAGACAAGACACAGAAATTATAAACTTCAAAAGGAAACAAATAAATTTGACTACATTCAAAGAAAACATTTCAATTCATCAAAAGTGACTTTTAGAAGAGTAAAGATAAGCCACTAGCTGAGAGAAGATATTTGCAACATATTTAACTAACAAAGGATTTTGTTAGTTAAAATATAACTGATATAAATATATTAATATATAATATAGTAATAACTAATGCTAATAATACATAAATTGATGTATTATTTATATAAATATAGTTATATAAACATAATTTGTGTTATATAAATGTAAATATAAAGAATTATAAAATATTAAGAAAAAAACAAGTAATCCAATAGAAAAATGAGCCAAGTATAAACATTTTACAGAAAAAAAAAAGGTGGGCGATCAACATATGACCAAATAGGCAACCTCACCTGCAACCAGTGAGATACAAATGAAAACCGCAGCTGGCAAAAACCGAGACTGAAACCATCATAGGTTGGATGAACAGGATCTCTGGAACACAGCAGATGGAAGTGGGAGTTGGTATTATCCTGCACAATTTAATACTCCTATACTTTATGAACCAGTAGTTCCTCTCCTGGACACAAAAGAGAAAAATCTGCACATGTGCACAAAAGACATGTTCAGAAATGTTCACAGCAACACCTGTTCGTAATAGTAAAAAAACCTGAACAACCTAATTAACATGTAACATAGCAAGGGAAATGAATAAACCACAGCCACGTGTGACAATATGGATGCATATTTCTAACCAATATTGAGTGATAAAAAAGCAAGTCTGAAAATACCAGATTAAATATGATACCCTTTTTATTAACTGCAAAAACAAGCATAATTGAGCATCTTTTTGTATTGCATACATACACATGTGAGATACACACACACACACACACACACATATAGACATATAGATGTATATTTACATGTATTTATGTGTGTATATGTATATGTGGGTACATATGTATATGTATATGCATAAATACATCTATGGTAAAAGTATGTAAAATTAAGTGCACTCTGGGGTATTTGTTGTGGCATCCTGAGCTGAGTAGGACTGGAATCATTGTGAATTTGCAGTGGGGCATCCTTGTCCTGTCCCACCTCAACTGCTGGGTGGAATCCAGCTCACGTGAATACTCTTACCTTCTCGTCTTCAGCCTCTTATTCCCTGAGTGCCTCCATTTGCTTGGTCTCAGTGATCTCTCCCCACTTTATGTCACCTCCAAGGCACACAATATCCAGGCATTAGACCTGCCTCCACTTTCTCTCTTGAACTGGGCTGGCTCCCTGGATGGCTTCATCACAGAGCCCTGCCCCCAGGGTCAGTCTTGCACCAGCCTTGCTCACCTCCCTCTGTGGGGCTGTAGACCTACCATTGCTTACATCCCTACCATCCAACACACTAATACTGTCCCTGAAGAGGAATTAAAGGCTGGTAGAGAGGAAAGGGCCAAGAGGAAAAGACCAGATAAGGTCTCGATTATCTCCCCTGACAAGTGGGTATCTCCCATTTTCCCAAGGCCAGATTTATGGCAAACCTTGTTCTCCATTTTCAGCCATGTGTTTACCCACCAGAGTAGAGAAAATGTGGTATGACAGTCAGAGTCTTGCCTTATGCCTGGAAAATAAGTACCTTTCAAATGGCAGCTTGTCTGGTTCCCTGTGCCCATTAGGTTTAAAGGATTAGAGGGTTCTGACACCCCTGTCCTCTGAGCTAAACTCTCCACAAATAACAATTTCAGCACAAAGCGGGGAGAAAGCAGTGATGAGAGAGAGGAAAGCAATGGGTCGCCTCTGTATTCTCTTGACCTGAATTAGTTTTCAGGCCCTCACGCTGAGATTACTCTTTTGTTTTTGAGCCTTTGGGTTTGAATGGAGCTCTCTCTCTTAAATCTCACTAGGGACTGGAGAGGGAGGAATGAAACAAACGTCAATGGCAGGGTTGATAATCCTACAACCATTGACTTGAAGAGCTGGCCAACAGGACCACGGCTGCCTAATCTGCTGTGTCAATGCATATTATTAGCAGCCCTTAATTGATGGATTATTGACAGGGAGAGCAGGGTGAGTGCTGAGAGTCTGCGGTGTGTGGGCCTATTTGAGGAGACTTAATCTGCAAACGAGAGACAGGGTGGAATATTATGGCTCCTCCAAAGTCCTTATCTGGCACTGGGTCAGGCCCAGGAGAACCAGCTTCAGGAGGATGAGCCCCAGCCCTGGCTTTCTCCCTGTCCAATTGGTCCAGGCCTTTCAAGGGCAAGCATCCATAGGCTCCTCCCAGGTCTGCCCTCAGGCTTGCTGCCTAGGCTGCAGCCTAAACTGTGGCTCACAGGATTTTATGTCTGAAATTATACCGTAGCTGGCGGGAGTGAGAGGAGGAAGGGGTGATGGAGAGAAAATCTTATTACTGAAATAATGATTACTATTTGTTAATCTGCTAAGGCCTAGGAGCTGGTCCCCAGCTAAGGGCCAAGAGCAGTGGCCTACCTGCTGGGTGGGTAAGACCAGCCCTCCGCATTTACATGGCCTGGCTCTGGGAACCTGAGAAGACTAAGGAAGAGGAAGAGGCACATTCTGAAGGCCGAGACACATCAAAGAGCCCCACTTAACGATGGATGGGAGAATATGCCTCAGAGAACCTCTGGGTGCCAGTCGCGGATGGAAACTCCAAAGAGGATGGGCTGATGGGATAATGTGGCACATTTACAAGTGGACATAGGAATGAGAAAGAGTAAATTCTGTGTAATTTTCTAAATGACTTGGAGCCCAGCCTTTGTTTAATTCTGCCTTCAGGGTGATTTTTGGTTTAGATACTCAGGTCTTCCTCCTCCCTTCCTAAACTGCAAATGGGCAGACATCTGACATTTCTGTGTCCCTCAGGTTACAGTTTATCAAGAATCAGGGTCCACAGAAGCACTGACACCTCATGAGGGGCTAATTTTCTAGTGACAGGGGTCAGCAAAGCAGACTCCTCCTCCAGCTTGACAGATCTTCACAGAGATGAATTAAATCATAAATAAGCTTGAAGGAGCTCCATTCAAACCCAAAGACCCCTCGTCCTCTTGAGACTCAGGGGTAAGGAAAGGCAGAAAAACTGAAGCCAAGAATGGGGTAAGGGTCAGTTCCTTCCCACTGTAGTTGAGCAGGCCTCATGCTGACAAGATATCTGAGAATGTCTCAGTCTCTGAATAAGAACATGCCCCTTCTTTCCATCTCCAGTGGTCCCAGGCAGCCAGACCAGAGTTATAGGCATGCCCTGCTTCTCTGGGAATGAACTGAGGGGGTGGGGTTTGAGTTTTCCTCAACCACATCAAGGTGGTTAGACATTTGGGGGTTAGGGGATCCTCATGAAAACAGCATATCAACCTTTTTAAAATACGCAACTAAAACCCACTTCCATTTCAAACAATGTTGGCAACCAAAGTCAGTCTACTCTACTGTGTGGCTTTGCATTGGCCAATTTTGTAGCTAGGGACTGTGGCCTTTCATGACTCTGAGAGGACAGTGTAGTGTGGTGTGGTGGCCAAAGAGGGTCTTTCTTGTTGGAAAATCCTGCTCACTTAGAAAGGACAAAGATGGGGGCGACTCCAGCCACATGCAACTGGGGACACATTAGCCTACAAGGATGTCCTTGCTGAGTTGTGTGACTCTGTTGGGATTAATAGTAAGGAACCAGCATGCCAGCCCTTGGTCTTATGATAAGCTTGGGAACTTGCAATAATTTTCCAGTTTAGGGCAAAGTCACTCTGAGAGATGGAGACTGAGAGCCAACTATTGTGCAACTTAAGGTAACACTTAACCTCATGTTTCCTGTCTAATAAATTGGGAATACATTCACAGCGCTGTTAAGAGGGTAGTTCATCAATGGTTAATAAGTTGTAAAGTGTTTCATAAATAGCAAAGAGATTTCTTATAGTGAAACCTTAGGACTCTAACAAACACATTTAGGAAAAGGAAAGAACAATGAAGGCTTCATAAAGGTAGGTGACATTTCTGGTTTTCTCCCTATGGTATCTGTAGTGTCTGATACCGAAATGTATGCAATTAACTTTTTGTTGAATGAATGAGTAGATTCAGCAGCAGCAGCAGCAAGTGGCCCACAGTACATGGACTACCTCTCATTTGCTGTCTTTGGTGCCAGATGTTTTTCTTTTCCTTTCCCTCTGCCAATCAGGCTACATTTAATCCCTGAAGATTTGACTGCTGCCAGTATCCTTCTGGAAACTTCCATTACAAACAAATGGTTCCCCTAAATGCCACCATTTTTCTGAAGACTGTGGAGTTTCATGAAGATAAGAGACAAACCTGGAAACTTGGTCTTTGGCAGGAACAAACCCAATAATCTTCCAGGAAATTGCCAGCAGACAATTTCCTATGGCTATTGCCCTTGCCTGAGCCAAGTGTGAAGAAGTCCTTGCCTTGGTCTCCCTCCCTGTCTGCTGTACCAACCCCAAGAGCACCCTATCTTAACCTTACCACTGGTATTCTGGAAATAATCAGAACAGACTTAAAGGAAGAGGACTTGGCTCACGCCTGTAATCCCAGCACTTTGGGAGGCCAAGGCAGGCAGATCACAAGGTCAGGAATTCAAGACCATCCTGGCTAACATGGTGAAACCCCGTCTCTACCAAAAATACAAAACATTAGCCAGGTATGGTAGCACACACCTGTAATCCCAACTACTCAGGAGGCTGAGGCAAGTGAATCACTTGAGCCTGGGAGGCAGAGGTTGCAGTGAGCCAAGATCATGCCATTGCACCCCAGCTGGGTGACAGAGCAAGACTCTGTCTCAAAAAGAAAAAAAAAAAAAAAAAAAGAGGGCTAAATAAAGCCACTGCAACACACAGCTGGTCCTGGCTTCTGAAGTTCTCAGCTTAGAGCTCCACCTGAAGACTCAAACCCTGCCCCCTCAATCCCTTTCCAGGTGAGGCCTGGCCTTTAGCTCTGGTCTGTCTGCTGAAGAAGACTGGAGGTTGAAAGAAATGCATGTTATTATTCAGGGACTGAGATACTCCAAAACGCACTTAGGGACAAAAGTTCAGCAAAGAACAGCTTCTAAGAGAAAACGAATATTATTTCCCAGAAAAAAAACCTAATGGAAGTTCTGGAGTTGAGGCACAGTTAGCATGGGACCCAAACAGATAATTTAAAGAGTTGGGAATGTTTCTGATTAGAACGAGGCTCTGAGGGGTGGAAGATCAAGGGATAGAGGGCTGAATTCAGTCACCTGTGAAAATATGGGCTGGATGAGAAATGCTTCCCCCTAAAGCTACAGTCAGTCAATCAAATCATGCTATAGGAGTTAATGGAAATAGATCTGAATTGGGAGTCAGGTTTCTCGATTCTGGTCCATTCTAAAATCAATCAGTAAATCATTTAAGAATTAAGCAACTCATTTCACTCTCATGTGCAAAATAAAGGGGAAAAATTAGGTGACCATGGTAGTGCCTTAAACTATTATTCATGCCTAAGGAAAAAAAAAATGAGATTAGTTGCCACATGGTGAGAGAGAAGCAAACTAATGTCAACTTGGCACCTCTTGTTCTGGGGTTTTCATTATCCAGTTGCTTTACAGAATTTAACTCTACAGAAACTCTAAGAGGTTGACACAATTCTTCCAACTGAACATATGAGATAGCCAAGTCTTAAATAAGTCAAGCAGTGTATCCTAGGCTAGAGAGCTGGAGGGTGGTAAGACAAAGATTCAGATTCCAGAGGCTGTTTCCAAAACTTTCCATTCCCTCATGGTACTGTGCTCCCTCACAGGCCACATGAAGAACATCAGTATTGTTTCTTTGTAGTTGTATAATGCTATTCCTCATAGAAAGCACCATACTAGACAATGCTAGTTGTGTGCCAAAAGCCATGCAAGACACATAAGGGATGCCAACACATATGGTCTATGCCCTTGCCCTCCAGCTTAGGTGGCAGGCTGGCTTAGTGACATCTACTGAAAGTGACTGCTGGGATAAGAGTGATAGGTTACCCTGACATTTTCCATGTCCCAGTTTTCTTTCTTCAAGATGCCATCTTCAGCCAAGAGAGTCCAGGGGCTTTGCACTGCATCATTAAAATACTTTGTGGCCCTCCCATAACCCTCACTTTTCATCATCTCTTCTCTTTCATTCCTGTAAATGCAGTTCTGGCTGGAGATTGGGTGTTGGAGTGGAATTAAAACCTTTCCATGTCTGCCTGCTGAAGTCCAATGCAAAAATAATTAAATCTCCAACCATTTATCTTCCATCTCCCATTCCAATCCATTGTTTTGAGAACGATTTGAATGGTGTGCTTCCCCATGCTGTGTAATTTGAAATTGAGTTCACACTTAGCTAACTTTTTACTGTTAGGAATGTTTCTGCGGCATGCAGTTCAGCCTCCTCACAGGCACAGTTCTAATTTGGAGCTCAAAAGGAGAGAGGGAGCTGGTATTGCAGGAATGTCAGCCGAGTCACTGGTTTAATGGCTGCATGGTGGCTGAGTAGTTGCAGATGTCAGCAGTTCAGTCTAAGCAACAGTGCCCAGACGTGAAGGCCTCAAAGCCCTGGCACCTCAAAGTGGGCATACGTGAACAAAATTGTGACATAGAATTTCTTGTCTGATGCTGCTTTTTGATGTCAAAACCTCTACTTAATACACAATATAGTAGTTGTAATGAATCTATTCAATCTAATCTTCATAATCATGGCATCTCTAAAGTAGACAATTAATTGGATGAAGTTAAATATCCCCTTTTTATGTCAACAAAATTGGTTTTTCTAGGGATTAAAGGATTAACATGGTGCTAAGTCCCTAAAGAGGTTAAAATACTTTATTATTCATTACAAAACACAAAGATTGGGCTGTTATTTTTTTTCTTATGTCACTGCTGCTCATTTCATTGAAGTGGAGCACTGAGGAGAGCTGTTAATGACAATTTCAGAGGCTCTAAATGTTCTTCAAAATGCATGTCTTCCCTGCTTACAAACTCTTTCGGGGTGAAATAGCCTGAAATATATCAAATTGAAGCCTTTTATAACCTATTCTCAGAACCAAATGACCAGTGGGCGGGGATGAACTTTCAGTGAAGTCATCGAAGCTGCAAAACGTGGCATTTCATATTGATGTTCTCCCCATTTTTTACCAAAAGAGTACAATTTCCAGTCGACAAAGGAAACCATATTTCCAGTCTGGATCAAGGGACAGAGAAGGCTGGACTATGTCATGTGAACACGGGGCAGCCACTTTTTAAATTAGGATTTACACACTGTACCCAAAACAAAAATGAGTGATTTCAACTGTTTTCATCCTAATTTGCACAATTCTGAGTTGGAAAAACCCCTTAATTCAAGGCTGACATTTTGCAACTAGGGAAACAAAGGTGAAGATCTATGTTGTGACTCTACAGGAAGTGACAGGGTGGCACTGGAATCCTGGTTTCCCGACCTCTTCTCTCCTGTACTGTGAGCCCTCTGCCTTTTCCTACAGATGATGGCTTTGTGACCAAGGGCCTGCACTTGAAAGATGAACGCTGGGAACCAGACTGAGACCAGGACTCCTGGGCAAGATCACTGGGTCACACGGTGACCATGCACAAACTCGGCCTGATGAAGTTCAGGCTCTGAGCTCACTGACGCCGTTTACCAGGCGCAGCAAGCCTGGATCCACTTTCCCTTCAAATCCATCCTGGGCAGCTCCTGATCCTCTTTAGGGAGACATATGGGCAAAGCAGTTAATTCAGGCAGCATCAGGGTAGCTACATAAAGCTCTATGCTGGGAAAAGGATACTGAGTAAAACATAAGGTTGAAGATACTGAGATAATGATGTCAATAAACTGTGATAAAAGCAGAGTGAGACAAGGCAAAGAACCACGAGAGGCAAGACTATGTACAATATACCACCATTAAAGGAGTCAATAAAGGAAGCTCTGTTCAAGTTGAGCAATCCACAAATGACTCTTGGATGAGAAGGTGGTTTGAATGAGTCCTGAACAAAGAATAAATTTCAGAAGGTGTAGATATGCCAGGGACACTCAATCCAGAAGAAAACACATGAACAAGAAGGCAGAGAATGCTACTTGGGAGGTGGTGAGTGCTGATTTCTTCAAGATCCTTCCAGGAAGCCTTTCTGATTGCTCTGGGCTGGTTAACTACCCCTCCTCATACTCCCCCAGCACCCTAGGCATTCACTTCCCACGGCACTTAGCACACAATATTGTTGTCTTACGTCTGCCCCACTAAACCCTGAATAATGTGAAGGGAGCAGGTCATTTTAAAACTTTTTGTGTGTGCGATCCCACCACAATGCCTAACATATGGTAAGTTCCCCAAAATATTTTTTAAATGAGTCAAGGGTTCAGTTTGGGTCACTGGAGAGAAAGCACGGAGAGAAGGCATGAAAGGAAGTTTGTGGCCTCCTGGGGAAAGACGGTTTCTGGGGTGTGAGCTTGTGCCTTATTTGGCATGTGACAGAGAAGGTTCTGGGGCAGGAATGGACTTGAGCAGAGCTGCACTTTGAGAAGAAGATGCTGATTAGGGAGTGTAGGATAGATGTGAGTGGGGAGAATGAGAGTTAGAGCAGTAAGTTAGGAGAGCATGAGGCGGGAAGTGCCTGGAGCTGGCAGGGGCAGTGGGGGGTGGGCAGGATGAGGGCAGAGGTTGTAAGGAAAGGTGGGGCTGCTTTTCCATCCATAACTCTGTGTTCCTTGGTTGGCAAGAATGGGGAGGCGGCACCTTCTAACATTTATTTCTTGCAGGGATGGCCCATAAAATGCCTACTGCCTGTAAAGCAATTTTAATTTGTCAGGTGCAGTAACCATAAGAAGAAGAAAAAGTGTTATTTCTGTATCTTCCCTAGAGAAAGCGAAGACACACAGAGATGGAGGGGTTGGTCCAGAGAGACACAGGAAATCAAACTCACAAATAAAGTATTGGTAAATCACCATTAATACAAAGTCTGAGTTTTAGATGTTGCCCATTTTCGCAAGATTGTGAGGGTGCACACACAACAGCGTCCCTTCTGCAAATAACATTCAAGTCTTTTGTCACAACAGGCAACATTTTCAATTAGATGCTAATGTGTCTTCTATCATCTCTTGTAAATGCTGTGTTTTTCACAATGGCCTCCAAGAGAGGGAACTGCCACACTGTTTAAAGCTGTGGGAAGGTCCCTGGGCATCAGTGGATGAGACAACAAGAGCGGAAGGCTCAGGGTGGTCTTGAATATGCCCATGGCCACTCCAGCAGATGTTCTTTTCACATTGTTTCGTTAAGCATTGTCTACTGAGGTGTCCAATCTAATGGTGCACACGTGACCTTTAGGAGTTCCCAGCCTAAGTCAGAGTCTTGGCTCTTAAATGAGTCAAGTGTTTAGTTTGGGTCACTGGAGAGAAAGCACAGGGAGAAGAATTGAAAGGAAGTTTGGGGTCTCTCTGGGGAAAAGCTTAGTTTCTAGGGTGTGAGTTTGTGCCTTATTCAGCATGTGACAGGGAAGGTCCTGAGGCAGGAATGGACTCAAGAAACAATCAAATTGAGAAGTCATCACATGTACACAGGCACATGCACACACACACACACACACACACACACACATCCCTTGGCACAACCATCCCACCACCAAATAACAGCATTAGCAATAAAGAAAATCATAATCTATTGTTACAGAATTGCAAGAATCAGTGGGAAACAGTAAAGAACAGTAGCTAAAAGAGGAGGCTCCAGGTCAGAATTACGGCTCACCCACAACTAGCTAAATGGCTTTGGGCAAATTATCCAAACCACTCTGACTCTCAGTATCTTCATCTGTATAAAACAGAAATGATAACAGTACATACCTCAGTGAGTTATTTATGAAAATTGAATAAGAAATTATACTGTATAATTTATAATATATACTGATATACATGCTATATGTGTAATATATTAGGTAGTATTATATATTTATATATAGGACATATAATACAGATATAGAATAATATTTAGTATAGATATAGTATATTATACATGATTATATATTGCTATATTATATAGTATATGATGTTATATACTATATATGATATACTACGGTTATAGCATATTATTATAATATATTCCTTTAAGTGGTGCATGTAAAAGAGAATATCTTGTCTACTGAAATGGAAAAGAGAGCTGAGCGGAGCTGGGACAAGTGGGATTTCTCTGGCAGCAGCAGGGAGCTGGGCAGTGTCTATGGGGCAGAAGAATGAAAGGAAGGAGCTTTGACCTCCAATACACAGAAGCAGTAGCAAGCTACTTAGAGAGAAGAAGGGGTTAAAAGACTTGTGTGGTGTGTGCTTAAGTGTGGGTGTCCGACAGATCGTGTATGAAAGTCTAGAGAGGCACAAAGGGAAGGACAATGGAAGACAGCATTGGCTGATGGAGCCTGCCGAGGAGGAAAGGTAGGAAATGCTTGTATCACTTGGAGTGGACTTCCATGGTAAGCCTGGCATTATTGACACTGGTAACTCTGGATACCAAAGCAGACTAATTTCACAGATGATATTTAAAAATCAATAATTATTATATTAACCATCACATCAACTTACATTTCTATGTAGCCCTTTTTTACTTTCTCAGTGCATTTTTATACTGTGATCTTTCTTGTTCTCTCAACTCAATTCAGTAAAGCTCCAGATTTAATACTTTCGCTTCTTTACAAAGATGAGCAACCTGAGAGCGGAGGGGTTCCACGATTTTTCCAAAGTCACATATGTAACATTGTGGGGAAAAGAGATCAGACTGTTACTGTGTCTATATAGAAAGAAGTAGACATAAGAGACTCCATTTTGTTCTGTGTTTGAGATGCTGTTAATCTGTGACCCTACCCCCAACCTTGTCCTTGCAAGAGACATGTGCTGTGGTGACTCAAGCTTTAAGGGATTTTGGGCTCTGCAGGATGTGCTTTGTTAAACAAGTGCCTGAAGGCAGTATGTTTGTGAAAGGTCATCACCATTCTCTTAATCTCAAGTACCCAGGGACACTTACACTGCCAAAGGTCGCAGGGACCTCTGCCTAGGAAAGCTAGGTATTGTCCAAGGTTTCTCCCCATGTGATAGTCTGAAATATGGCCTCATGGGAAGGGAAAGACTTGGTCGTCCCCCAGCCTGACACCCGTGAAGGGTCTGTGCTGAGGAGGACTAGTATAAGAGGAAAGAAGGTCTCTTGGCAGTTGAGATAGAGAAAAGCATCTGTCTCCTGCCCATCCCTGGGTAATGGAACATATCAGTGTAAAACCCGATTGTACGTTCTGTTTACTGAGAAAGGAGAAAACTGCCTTAGGGCTGAAGGTGGGAAGTACTAGCAGCAATGCTGCTCTTTATGCACTAAAAAGGTTTATGGAGATGTTTGCATATGCATATCAAGGCACAGCACTTTTCCTTAAACTTATTCATGTCACAGAGATCTTTATTCATATGTCTTACTGCTGACCTTCTCCCTACGATGATCCTATTATCCTGGCACTTCCCTTTTTCTAAGATGGTAAAGATAATGATCAATAAATACTGAGGGAACTCAGAGACCGGGTGCCAGCACGGGTCCTCTGTATGCTGAGCGCTGGTCCCCTGGGCCCACTTTTTCTTTCTCTATACTTTGTCTCTGTGTCTCATTTCTTTTCTCAAGTCTCTCGTTCCACCTAACGAGAAATGCCCACAGGTGTGGAGAGGCAAGCCACCCCTTCATAACCTGAGGTACGCCTCTCAACCTTGGTAACTGGGGGGTCTTTTTATTGAGTTGTATCATTTCAGATATTATCCAGCCTTTCTCTAAACCCTCTGAATAATCCTAAAAGTCCAGGTCCATCCCGTTTATTTCCTTTACATCCTTCAGTGCTCCTCCTCCTCCCAATTCCTCATTCACAACACAGTGAAGCACCTTGAGATGCCTTTACCCAACATGTGTTCGATAAATCCTCATGGAATGCTGGACCTTCATGCTGGGGACACTGGCTTCAACCATTCACAATCCAAGCTGGACTTCAGGGCTGACCTAAGTCTTCAAGGTTTTGCCATGAGCACGGGATGAATTCTGGGAACCAGTCCAGCTAATGCTCTGACACACTGACACAGTGGAGCGGCCAACCAGAATGAGGTAGATGCCAACCTGGAAACTGGCCGTGCCCTGGGCCAGCCCCACTGAGAGCAAGCCATGGTGGTGAGGAAATGTGTCAGCCTTGGATGTGGTAACTTGAGGCACTGTTCTCCAAAGGGCTCATAAGTCATTCTATGGCCAGGGGAAGGAGGTCATCATGTGAATTCTTTTTAAGCTGAAGGATCCTGATGCAGTGGTTCAGCTCCTTGCTTCAGAAAAGGACAGAGGACAAGGTGACCAAGTCTACAGGTCTCTTACTCCTGGAATAGAACAAGTTCTGAATTGATAACAATGTATTTTCCAGTTGGAGAGATCTTCCTTGTACGGAGATTAAAGTCTCCTGACCCAAAGGCTCTCTGGAGACAACTGAAATTTGAAAGATAGAGCTTAATAGCCAGTTAACCAGCCCTTCCTCTAAGTGCTCTGGGCTCTCTCCCTAATCTGACTCTGATCATCTGAACTTAATGTGGCTGTACGTTATTATCGTAGTTTGCCGCAGAAAAGCCTGAGCTGAAATAAGATTTAATGTTATGCCCTTGGCCTTTATAGAGGATCGATAGGAGAAACATTTGAGGAGTGTTCTTTCGCCTTTGCAGAAGTGCAGTGAAGACTGTGTCCATTATGCTACCTGGTATCCTAACTTAGTCCTGACACGATAAATCCTCTTTCTACACAATGCCAGAGAATGTCCATGTCTTCCAACTTGTATTCCTTTTCTCTTCAATTGTTATGGACTGGGTAACCTAGTGTGCATCTTTTTTTTTTTTCTTTTTGCCTTCATTTCTAATAAACTCAGCATTAAATGCAACACTCAGCTACAATAACTGTTTATTGCAATAATCAGTAACAATTATTCAGTCACCATCACTATCAACATCTGTTTTTCTTCATCTTTTTCATCTGTTTTTATCTTTTGATTGTCATTTTATATATGACTGATTCTGCAGACTGCTCAAATTCTGCCTTCCGTTTAACAAAACAAGAGGTAATAGATGGTTGATAATTAGAGATAGATGAATGATAGATCAGTAGGCAGGTAAAACAATCTAGCTTTGGGTGAATCGATGGAAGGATGAGTGGGTGGGTAGACTGACCTATTTTATCATTTTGTCCAAGCAATAAACCCCAAAATGGAATCAGAAGTCCAGAGTCAGCCCTACTATTGGCTCAAGATTTCCATTCAGTCCAATTTCACTGAAATGTGTTGAATATCTCTAATCTGAACACAAACTTCTCCAGTATATAGTTCATGTTTTATTCATATTTATGTTCAACACAATGCTGCCATATAGTAGGTGCTCACAAAATGTTTGAGACAAATTGAACTTACTCAAACTAGAAACTTACCAGGTGCAATATGCAACGCCCAGAGCCCACCATATCCTTGGGGAGATATAATTCCCAGAACTGAATAGACAGCAATGGCCATATAATCAACAGGCCTCTGCTAGACCATTCAAGCTGATTGCTATAGGCCATTCAGGCTGCCCATTGCTGCTGTAGGCTTTTCTCATGCTATTTCCCCATTGACATTGCTCTCCCTCACTCCCATCCATTTAACCAGCTCCTACCAGCCTTTGAGACTTAAATCAAGTCTACCACCATAAAACTTGTTTCCAATTCCAGCCTGCCCACATTTCACCTCCTCTGATCATCCACTGCGCATGAGGCTTCTCTGATATCTTCAACTGCCTGTGACTCAGCCACCCAAACATCCCATAGGCACTTCAGTTTCAGCCTGTCTAAAGTGGACCTCCACCCGACTGCTGTGTAATCTGAGTAATTAAGTGTGCAGGTCCTGTGGTGAAACAGCCTGAGATCAGATCTTTGTTACAGCACTGCATCAGCATCAGTCATTGGTCAGGGTTCACTCACAGAAGCAGAGCCACTAAGGGATGGATAGATAGATAGATCGATCAATAGATCGATAGACAGATAGACATATAAGTATATGTTTGTGTGTATACTTCAAGTGTGTGTGATACATACACATCATAGATATAGATACAGATATAGATATGGGTAGATATAGATATAGGTATAGATAAATATAGATACAGATACATACATAGATGCAGATTCGATATAGATAATTTGGATAGATAAAGGAACTTTTTTTGCAAGGATTTGACCTTACACAATTGTGGGAGCTGGTCTCTGTAAGACATGTCTTTGCATCACATGTTGGAGCTTGAAGTATGCAGGGAAGGCTGTTGGGAAGGGAAGTTGGGGAGCAAGAGCCAGTTGGGCCCTACAAGTAAAAGCTAGGGTCCGTGAAGATGGACTAAGACCCAGGTCAGTCCTTTTGCCTCTGACCCTTGTAATGTGGGTCTCCTGAAGAAGCTAGAATCTTTGTTCCGGACCTGAACACACACCTGGCCCAAGAGTCGGGAAAGCTGAAGGAGGATTCAGGGAAAAGGTGAAGAAGGTCCAAACACTGCCTCACACCAACGAGGCAAGCCAGCAGATTAGCAGCCCCAGGAGAGCCACGTCCATGAGTGGGAGCTGCAAAGCAGTGACTGTCTCCCCTCTGCCCTCCACATCTCCCACAGCATCTGGCACAGTGCCCAGCAAGTTAAGTGTTCAAAGTCTTGAGTAAACAAGGTTTAGGGGTGCCTTTGGGCCACTGCTCAGTATAGGAATAACCCCTTGCTTTGCTCCTTCTTGAACTGCCTCTCCCAGTCACAGGCCACTCCCAGCAGCAGCCTCTATAACTGGATAGAATCCAGGCAGCCCTTTGCTCTCCCCCATAACCCATACTTTTTTCATCCACACAACAATCACATCCTCAGTGGGGAGAAGAGGGCCGAAAAGGTGGGCGAGAAGGTGTATTTTCAGTGAGGGGGTAAGAGGAAAGAAAGGGTTATGGTGGATCACTCCGTGGCCCACCATCACCGAAAACACACAAGAAAGGGAGTTTTGAGAAATTCTCTTAGCCTAGCCCACACTGACACAGTTCAAAGCCACCACAACCATGTGTACTTTTTTGTGACCTTGGACAAGTGACTTAACTTTTTAAAGTGGCTTCACTTTTCAAAGCTTTAGTTTTACCATGTGCAAAATAACGAAAACATAGCAAAGCATTCCTATGAAAATTAAATATAGTTATCACTGCTGAGTTTTTAGCACTCAACTATGTGTTTGGCACATAATTGGTGCTCAATAAATGTTCGCTGTTATAATTAATCTTGCCTCTCCTCTTATTCTCATATCTCAGTTGGTGGCCTAAAAATCCACCCTTTCATTCAAGCTGGCAACCTTGGAGTCAGATTCCTCATAGCCCACCACAAAGGCCATGTTCCTTAGCACATCCCTAGAGACTTTCCATGACCTAGACCCTGCCTCTTGTCCAGCCTCAATGCATGGAACTCAGTTAATCACAATCTTTGCTTTATGTTACAATTTCAGAATTGGTCCATGTATGACCTCTTTCTGTTTTCATTTATTTGTGTTTATTTCTAACTCACCACCCATGCAAGAACTAACACTGGCAATACTGTGCCTATGTGCTCCCTTCCATTACTCTGCCTGCCTCCCCCAAGCACAGGTGACCACCCATGAAGTCACTTGGAAAGCCTGATTCTAGATCTTTGTATAAAAGGGCTTGATAAGCCTCCCTGCCCACTCTCCTTCCCACTTCTTGTATTTTGAGGAACAGCCCACCAGAGGGAGAGTTTGGAACTGCCAAAGACACACACACACACCCAGAATGGCTACCTCAGACTGCCCAGTGTGCAAAGAGAAGAAAGAGGTCAAATGCCCATTGCTCCAGCTTTTTGATAAATTAGCTCCACTTAACAAGAAACACTGATCAGTGGGAATCCTCCATTAGTCAGGTGATTCATTCCTCTCACATGGGTCAGAGCAGAAGACCCCTACTATTTTAGTGCCAAGGTCTTTGACCATAGAGAGTAATTTCTGGAAAAGACCCTATTGATGGACTTCAGATAAATAAATCTTGCCATTTCATGCAAGCTAATGTGGGAATGTGCCTTTGTGGGTGATGGGGAAGGTTCAAAACTTTCATCTGATCCTTGAAGGGATTCATGACCCAAACATATTGTAGAGCCACCCTACATGGAAACGTGAGGGTCTGTTGCCCCCTGATTCTTGCCCAGGAGTGAGGGGTAGAGGATGAAAGGCCAGAGAGCCCAGCTCTGCCTCTCAATTCTGCAGAAGGCAGGACACATCTGTGACTGACACCCAATGTCTTGTGAGCCCACAGTGTCCTTGTGTAGCCCTGCTAGAGTGCATAACTCTCCAGAAGGAGTATGAGCATTACAGCATTTATTATCTCCCAGCTGGACAGCATGTCTAGTGAACAACCTGCTCCATGGTACCTAGTAGTCCTAGGAAGCTGCAGTTCCACTGCCAATCTAACCAAGAAGAGGACACTTCTCTTCCAGGATGCGGTCTCAGACAGTCAGGCCACGCTCTGTACGCCTAATGACTCATGTTCCACCACATGGCGCTTCTTATACTGTTGTCTCTATGATAGAATAGCTCTTCCAGTGCCTGTGTTCCTTTGGAGGAAAAGGTATCACATTTCTCTATCCATTGCCCCAAGGTGTTTAGCATACCAGAGGTTTTGAGAGTCTGTTTGTCAAGTATTATATGGCTCTTGGGCTGGAGCTTCTGCACCTTCATCCAGGCACAGCACATTGGTGAACATGCAGGACACACGTATCGTGTTCTTCCCAGCAGCAGCCTGTATACTGGATAGAATCCAGGCAGCCCTTCGCTCTCCCCTGTAACCCATACTTTTTTCATTCACATAACAATCACATCCTCAGTGGGGAAAAGAGGAGGGTCGAAAAGGTGGGCGAGATGGTGTATTTTCAGGGAGGGGGTAAGAGGAGAGAAAGGGGAGTTCCAGTGACTGGGAGAGGCAGTTCAAGAAGGAGCAAAGCAGGGGGTTATTCCTATACTGAGCAGTGGCCCAAAGGCACCCCTAAACCCTGTTTACTCAAGATTTTGAACACTTTAACTTGCTGGGCACTCTGCTGGATGCTATGGATAAAATTTAGTCCTTGCCTTTTGGAGCTCACTATACAGTTCACCTCATAGAGCTCAGGAGACTTGTTCCAGGTTGGGAGGTGAGCAAGAGCCAAGCCAGATTCACTCACGTCCTAAGTTTGCTAATTTTTAGCCCCATTTCTTTAAAACAACAGCCACTATGTAACATGATTAAAATCTTAACAAATTACCACCCACCCTCCATGGCCCCAGGACCCACATCACCTGAGCAGGTGTTTTAGGGCCCAAATGCTTGTCAATTTCATCAGTATCTCATAGTCATTTGTTGGTCATTTTAGCTGTCAACCCAGCATTACAACAAGACGCATTGAAGTACCTGAGAGACTTCTCTCCTAAATTAGCTTGGGCTCCTCTCATGCCTCAGGAACCTCTGTTACATGGCCTGTCCCCACAGGAAGGCAACCATGAAGCGATTCTAAGGACTTTCTCCAGGAAACAAATATATAAGATTTTGTGAGTTTGGCCTATTAGGTTGAGGATGCAGTGGCTCATGAGCATATTCAGACCAGGCGTCCTTCCTGCCTTTACACACATCACGTCTGCAATGCTGAGAAGTACCTATGCTGGGTCACTCCCGATGGAGCTGAGGCTGGACAGCACTGCAGCGAGAGTGACACATGGGCGTCAGACCCAGCACACACTGAGGCAGCAAGAGTTGAACAACTTGGGTGAGACACTGCCCGTTGAGTCTCCCTGTGTCTACTGGGTGAGACACTTCCCGCTGAGTCTCCCTGTGTCCACTGGGTGAGGCATTTCCCACTGAGTCTCTCTGTGTCTATTGGGCAAGAGACTACCTGCTGAGTCTCACTGTCTCCATTTGCAACATGAAGCTGTTCTTTTAGACTCAGAACATTTTCTGCAAAAGAAAACAATTCCAAGGACAACAAATAAAACCAAAAGCAGCAGAGTTCCTCTGGTTGAAAGGGGCCATGGGCTATGAGAGAGGTCTAAAATTCTACCCCACACAGCGAGGTAACCCTTAAGGCAGCTCCATGGGACCCCACAGGACTTCACAGAAAAGAGTTTACATGATGTTGTGCCAGACAATCCCTAACAACCCTTTCCTCCTTGACATTCTAAAGTCAAATTGTGAAGTCTTGTGGTCACTAATCTTTCTTGCCATTTGCCAAAAACCCTTTCCCAAATCGGACTCCTTGTTTAAACTTCCCAAATGTTGCTGATTTTAATAATAAAATGAGCTTGCTAAAGTCAGTAGTTTATTTTCTAACAAGTATCAGAACAAAGTTTGCCATTCCCTACTGACCTCGAAAACGCAAGTACCTACAAGAGTCAGGCAAATTCAAAATAAACAACCAAACAACATAAAAACAGATGACCAGGCCCCATCCCTCTGAGTATACTCTGAGTCAGTAGGTTGGGCTGGGCCCTAATATCTATATTTTTAACAAGCTCCCAAAATGCTTATAAAACACACCAAGATTTGAGAATCCCAATAATATAATAAGAGTCCAGCTTAAGTGTGACCTCCTTCAGGGAGACTTTCTGACCTTCCTCTCCCACCAATCCACCCCAGTCCTCCTCCATGATCCCAAAGTACCTTCTGTTTACCTCTGTCTCAGTACAAATCACACTGCACTGTAATTAACAGTCCACCTGTCTCCTTCCTACCCCCAGAAAATCAAAAGTTCCTGAAGGATAAAAGTGTGCTGTTCATCTCTGTATCCTCAAGGCCTTAGTCTCGGCCTTAAAATGTGCTAAAATCCCTTCACTCAAAGAGTTTGCAACATAGAAATTAAGACCTAAAGAGGTTTAAATCATAGTACAAACTAAGGGTCAATCCATCCTACAAATACCAGGTAAGTTGTAAATAGCATGTGATTAAGTAGAAAAATAAAAATAATAATTAACATTTATAGAGACTCTGAAAGGTTAAGTAATTTGCCCAAGGTCACACAGCCTGGGAAGTAACATAGTTTGAACTTGAACTCAAATACCTGCCCAAAGTCTAGAGCTCTAACAACCATTCCTCTCTATGTATTAGCAACAATCAGTGCCATGGAAGATTAGAGAAAAGAGAGGCTAATGAAGCTCTGGAAGGAAGAACTGGAGCTATGTCTGGAAAGATAACTTAGAGGGAGTGGAGGTGTGTAAGAAAGAATTTGGATTTCCCCAGTGAGAGATCTGGCTATGTTCCTAGCTCCTAGGAGGTAACCTGTAAACTCTTGGAATTTCCCAAGTGAAAGGAGTATCTTTGCTATTCAAGGGGGCCCCTTGGATCACACCTGATACTTTCTGCCAGTGAAGTGACTCACGTGTTCCTTGGGCCACATGATATCAGCCGGACATCTGGGGAAGGAGGGCTGGAGATTTAGTTCAAACACAAGGGCAAATAATCATTCACACTTGTATCATGAAACCTTAATAAATACTCTGGACACTGAGGCAGGGGTCATCTTCCCAAGTTGTCAATACTCTGTGTGAATCGCCACATGGATACTAGGAGAATGTCCTGAAGACAAGACAGTTTTGCATTTGGATCCCTCCTAGAGCCTGCCCTATGCACGTATTCCTTTGGTTGGCTTTAATCTGTGCCTATTCCATGTAATAAACTGCAACGAGGAGTATAACAGTGTTTATGTGAGTGCTATGAGTGTTTCTAGTAAATCAAACCAAGGTCAGTTGTGGCAAACCCCTGAATCTGAAGTTGATGTCAGAAGTGAGAGTGGCCTGAGCACAGTGGTTTATGCCTGTCATCCCAACACTTTGGGAAGCTGAGATGGGAAGACTGTTTGAGTCCAGGAGTTCAAGACCAGCCTGAACAATATAGTGAGATCCCATCTCTACAAAAAATCAAAAAATTAGCAGATGTGGTGGCATGAACCTGTGGTACCAGCTACTCGAGAGGCTGAAGTGGGAGAATGGCTTGAGTCCAAGAGTTCAAGGCTTCAGTGAGCCACAATCACACCACTGCACTCCAGTCTTTGACAGAGAGAGACCCTATCACACATACACACACACACACACACACACACACACACACACACACACACACAGAAATGAGTGTGGTCTTGTGTGGACTCTTCCTTCCAACTTTGTAAGTTGGATCCTTGCAGTTCTTAACCCCTGAAGTCTCATAAACTGGGGTGGTGAGACTTTTCCAACACTGACAATCAGGCTTACAGTTGGTACAAAGAATAACACTAATCCAAATGCTGGTTGAGATAATAAATACCTGGCATTTATATGTTTCCCTTCATAGCCCAGTTGTCATATCATTAAGACAACACTTTGTCCTCATTTAATGCTTTTTACTTCCCAGAGCATTCTTTCATCTGTGACCTCATGTTTCCCTCACTACATGCCTGGGAAAGGATAGACAGGATTATTATCCTGACTGGTGAGATGGGAGGCATAATGTGACCTGCTCAGGGTCACACCCATAGTCATAGTGACAGCTAGCACTGGACCCAGAACTCTCAGCCCAGGGTTCCTTTGAAGACTCTAACCAGCCAAGAAGAAAGCCCAAAATTCCTCTTTCCATTTCTCCACAGTTCTTAAGGCCACCCATAGCTCTTAGAAATCCAGCAGGGAGTTGAACGTTGGCAAAGCAAGAGAAAATTGAGACAATGTCAAACCATCTCCATATTTGCAATAACTATCTTGTGTGTTTTGATGGCCCAAGAAGTCTCCTTCTTCCTTTGTACTGGACACTGTGAGCAGCTCTGCCTAGATCCTCTTGTACCCCTTTTTTCTGTGCACCCCTTTCCCGAGCTTCAGTGTACTTTTCTAACTACCTGTACCTATGGTTTTTATTCAGAGGACTATCCTGGGTACCAGAGCCACACTGCCTGAGCACCCAGAGAGCTGGAAGTGTCCCCTTGGGGGCAGCCTTTAGCCAGTGGCTGACAGGTGCAGAGACTGAAAGCCCAGAACCCTGGCCTCTGTTTGTAATGACTTTGAGGTCCAACATGCTCCAGATGTCCCCTGTGGGATCAGGCTGCAGCTGCCCTTTGCAGAATTTTTCCTGAAATCATACCCTTGCTAAATTTCTTCCCCCTCCCTGTCCTGCTTCCCAAAACTCCCTTCCCAGTTTCTCCTGGGAGCACTTCCTTAACGGATCACTAACACTCAAATCTCAGGGTCTGCCTCTTGGGAACCCAACCCAAGACACTTCCTAACTCATGTCTAACATATAAAAAGTCAGAATCACAGGTTGTTGAAGTCAACAGGGCATCCAGGTTCATCCCTCCAGGGAAGGTACTGCCAAATACTAAGGGGTCTGATAGAAAAATCTGGGTGTGAAATGGTAGTTTAGACTCTTATTAGCCATGTGACCTTAGGAAGGTTATTGAACTTCTCCAAGACTCAACTGTCTCATCCAAAATTGGTGTGGGGAAAGGGCCAGAAAGGGCAGGAATAGTAATATCTCCCTTGCAAGTTCACTGTGAGGCTTGGGTAGGCACAACGTGTTTATAGTCAGGGCTGGTACATAGTGAGAGCTCAGTAGATAATGAATACCTAACTCTTAAAACACTGCATTTCTTACATAACTTATCACGTCAAATTCTTGATATATTTATCTGTGTGTGTCTGCATATATTTCCTACACTGGAATGTAAGCTTCTTGAGGGCAAGAACCTTAAACATTTTTTAAATCTTCATATCCACAGTACCTAGTGCAGAACCCAACATATGATAAATGCTTGTAGAGTGAGTGAAGGAACGAATGAATGAATGACCCCATACTTTTACAACTGAGAAAACTAAGGCTGGAGAAATGAAGTGATTGAGCCAAAGGTACTTACCTAGTCAGGTGAGCGCTGACTTCCTGTCCAGTGCTCACCTCTTTGTTTGCTGTATCTCTTGGCACAAATGGCAGGAATATTCAGAAAGAAAACCTTAGTTCACAGGAAGTGGCTATTCTCACCTCCGGTTCTCTGTCCCTCTGCTAAGGCCCAGATGTCACTTCTTTTCTAGGTTCTGTAAACATGGAGCCTCTTCTGGGCCCCACTGAAGACAGCTAAATAAAAGCATGTACAACAATTGCCCTCCAGCAGCTTATGGTCAAGCCAAAGAAACCTGTATCACTTACTCCAACAGCCACTAGTATCATTCCGGTAAAGCAAACATCTTGCAGGCACCAGACTGTCCATCCCTGATCACCTGGAGCACGGGGCTGCTCCAGAAAATGTGCTCTCTCACCTTCCCCTCAGGCTTGAGTCTTTAAGGAAGTGATGGCAGGAGAAAAGTCTGGCAGAGTAGCCAGGGGACCGAGAATTGTCGTTTGGAAATGATTCCTGACATGGGGCTAGGGCAGAGGTTACATTCTGACAGCATGCACTCCAAATCATGTGTCAAGAGTCCTCATCATTTAGAGATATGTGCTGAACTATTACAGATGGGATACAACTTCTGGAATTTGCTTCAAAATATTCAAGGGAAGTGGATGGGGACATGGGGACACAGATGAGTCAACGAGGTACATGTTTGTTGACACAGCTAAGTGATGGGTTCATGGAGGTTCATGATAACGCTTTCTTTTTGTGTGTATGTGTTGGAAATGTTTCTTAATAAAACATTTTTACATATGAATAATTATAATTATTCATATGTAAAATTTTACAATGAATAATTACAATTTTTCATTTAGTAACTGTGCAAAGAGTTGACATAGAAGGTCTGAAACTGCTCTCCTTGGAAAGGTCTACTTGCAAGGGTGGCCCTCGACAGGCATCTTGGAAACTGGCTGGTAAACAGTTCCTTACATGGAAGTAAAACATTCTGTAACTGATAAGAATGGCTTCCTGTGACATTCTTATCACAATGGGGTTGATGCTGGACATCTGCTTTCCTCCTGGGAGTCTGGAATTTTAGGACATGCTGGCAGAGTGACCAGCCCCCAATAAAAAGCTTGGGCAAGGAATCTCTAATGTACTTCATTGAGCTGAAACATCACACACATGTTGCTGCATTTTTGCTGCTGGGGGAAAAGTGGGCGGTGTGTGAGCCCTCTAGGAGGGAGTGAACATAAGGAAGACTGTGCATGTATTCCCCCAGGCTCTGCCTGTGTCTTTCCCCCGTGATCTGTCTGTGTACTCCTACCTCATTGTAGTAAAATTTAGAAGTGATGACAAATAAATACTGAGTTCTGTGAAGCCTTCTAGTGGATCTCCAAACACGGAGGTGGTCTTGTCAACCCCCAAAATAGTAACTGTATTAGTCTATTTTGTGTTGCTATAAAGGAATACCTGAGAGTAGGTAATTTACAAATAAAAGAGGGTTCATGGTTTTGCAGGCTGTACATGAAGCGCGGCACCAGCATCCACTCCTGGTGAGGCCTGAGGAAGCATTTAATGGAAGTGGAAGGGAAGGGGAGCCAGTGTGTCACTTGGTGAGAGAAGGAGCAAGAGAGAGAGAGGGAAGGTACCAGTCTCTTTTTAACAATCAGTTCACACATGAACTGATAGAGCAAGAATTCACTCATTGCTGAAGGGAAGGCACCAAGCCATTCATGAGGGATCTGCCCCCATGACCAAAACACCTCTCATTAGGCTCCTCCTCCAACACTGGAAATCACATTTCAACATGAGATTTGGAGGGAACAAGCATCCAAAATATGTCAGTAACCAACATTTTAAAATAAGAATATTTTATATAAAAGTCTAGATTTCTAATTTCTCTTGAAAAAGCAAGAGTTCTGGCAACCCTGTGTCTTTACCTGGAGTTGAACATGGCCTTTCCAGTTCAACAACTCCCACTCAAACAGCTTCAGTTGTTTATATTATCTGTCTAGCCCCTGCAAGCTTTCGAGTTTTAGACCCTTAAGCAGGAGGAGGGGGTCTTGACAGATACTTCAGAAACACAGGTTCCTGAGGCTGTGTTCATTAAGAGGAATTGACCTGCCATCCATTGTGGGTCCCTTGAGCCCTTCAAGTCCAACAGATTCAGCAAGTATTTACAAAGAATGCGTTTACTAGGCCTTGTGCTCATAATATTAGCGACAATAATAGTACTTATCATTTACTTGCGCTTGCCAGGCTTTACTCACATGGTTAATAATCCTGCAACATCTTATGATCACCAGTTCCCAAGGTGATTCAGTCTACCATCATTAGGTGTCTATACCAGGTGCAGGCAAAGTCCTAGGTAGTGGGAACACAAGGACAAATAAGACAAAGCGCCTGCCTCATGACCTTACATTTTTGTCAACAAATACAGACAAGAAATCAATCAACAAAGGAATAAATATGATATACATCAGGCAATAAGTGCTGTGAAGTGAAATCAAGCCTGCAGAGGGCCCAGAGAGGGACCTGAGGATGTGTGGCCAGGAAGACAATATTTCAGAAGATAACATTTGAGCAAGGAACTGAATGAGGTTTAAGAGTGGGAGCCATGCAAAGGCCTGGAGAAATAGCTTCCCTGGATCAGAAAGACCATGTGCAAATGTCCTGGGGCAGAAGTGAGCTTTGCTGGGCTGGATTGTGAAAGTTTGGTGAACAAGAGAACAAAGAGATCATCAGCAGCCAGATCACGAGGGTCCTACAGGCTGTGATGAGGTCTTTTAGACGTTGTTCTGGGTGAGAAGGAAAAGTATGAGAGGGTTTTGAGAAGGATGTGGAAGCATAGGTAGAAACTGAAGCTCCCAAACAGTAAATAACATTGTCCATAAGTGGTAGAGTCGGAATTCAATCCCACGTCTATCTGAGTCCAAAGAGAGTCCAGGATCCATGAGAACATTTCTCTTCTTTTAAAATATTTCTTCTTTTAAAAAATTTCCTAACCAAATTCTCAGTTTCCCTTTACTTTGGAACCCACTCTTATAATGTCATGGTGCATGGGAATTTCCTAGCCTGAGAAGAGGACATCTATCAGGTTCAGCTTTTTGGCCATCAAATGTAGGTGGATGCTCCTTAATTATCATTAAAATTGTTAACACAGTTGCATATACCACATGAACCCATACGTGACAACTTGTGTGTAAATGCAGTTTTTATCAGTTCAATCACCTAAAAGTCACTGATATGCTTGCTACTTAAAATAATCTAAAAGAAAGCCTTAGTTAAAGGGGGAAAAAAATACATCTTGGAACACAAATAATGACAAACAATTCTTCTTTCTTCTTCCAGAAGTATGGTTTCTGTACCTCAGGTTTTCTTAAAGCAGCGGATGCCTGAACTATTCTTGTCCGCATCACTGCAATGTATCACTATTATTAAGATATACAACATTAGATATGGCATGATAAGGTTTTACATATGATTAAATCCCCCCTCTTGGTGGAGAAGTGTCTACAACATAGAATGGAACTGGCTCATCAAATCTCGAGAGTTTACACAACCTCTTTAGAATTTCAATTCTCTCCTCACTGTCACATTGAAACAGTCCCCAGGGACACTGGGACACTGGGATTTTTTAGTCCTGCATTTGAATTGTATCTGGCCAAACAGAACCAGCCTCGAATTCCCCAGAGGACTCCCACAGGAAGCAAATGTAGGTGTGTCCTGTGCGTGCTGATGATCAAAGAGAGAAACCAACTTTTGTGCCAGCAACTCTTGATTATTCAGGGGCGGATGATCCAATTTGTGGATTAGCTGGGCCTCTCGGCCTTTCCTGATTTCACTGATCATTAGCCCATGGCCCCCTCGGGCCAGAAAGATAAAAGGAGCACCAGGCAAAGCGGTCCAGTGGCTTCTTGGCCTCTCTGGTAAAAGGGGGCAGGGCAGAGGCAGTCGTATGTAGTAGGGAAAATGAGGTTTGGGGATTATCCGGATTTCAATGAGCTCACTTCTCCATAGCACCCTGGCCCCCCACCTGAGCCCCTATCGCTGGGTAATGAACAGTTTGCGTTGGATGGAGTGGGCCCTAGAAACAGCCAGTGGATTTTGAATGTGATATTTCAAGTGCCTTGGGGGCAGAAGTGTGAAGTTACCCTTTACAGGGTGGGAGACCCTGGAGAATCAATCCCCTCATCGCTTCTTTGCCGAGTGTGTCAGGGCAGGCATCGGGGGGTGGGAGACGCTGCCTTTTACAAGAACCTCTCTGCCCTACACAACCACCAGGCTCTTAGCCCTAGAACGGGGAGAGTCCATCCTCTTACAGGGCATTTCCTGGGGTTCCAAGAGCTACTGAGGAGGAGGAAGGGTAAGAGGGAGAGAGAGAAGGAGAGAAGGAGAGAAAGGAGAAGAGGAAGGAAGAGGGAGGGAGGAAGGGGAGCTTCAGTCCAACCTGAATAGGGTTTTGATTCCAAAAGACAGTTCTAGAATAGTCCTTCTCAATGTTCTGATCGGACTGATGAATAAGCGCTATGGAGATCATAAATCAGATCCTCAGGGAAGTAAAGCCATCGGGAAAGAGGGCCAGAGGGATTCTGGCAGAAGGAGAGAAGCAGGTCTTCAAAGGCAAGATCTGCCATTTATCCGCTGGGACTTTGGGCAAGTTATTCTCAAAGCCTCCATTTCCTCATAGGAACAGTCAGGATAACGAGAGTGAGGATTTCTTCAGGCTACTGAGGGAAAGAACTGAGATTCCCAAGTACAGGACCAGCCCAGTATGGGACTCATGGAAACCATGGTAGGGATGAGTAGAGTCCAGCAGGAGCAGGCAAGTCCCAGTCACACCCACATTCCCTGCACTCCATCCCTGGCCCCTGAGTGGCCGACTGGCTCAACCACTACTTGATGTTTTAGCCATTCTCAGCAGTGAGGCATCAGAACACCCTGTGCTCCTTTATGACCTTTCCTAGACCCATAGTGTAGCAACAAGGAGTTGCTCTAGGGATTTTGAAACCCAGGTCCTAAATGGCACTGGCTTACTCCATGACGTTGAGAGGTCCTTTCTTAACCTGTGTTGCTTTTCTTTAAATGGGAGCAAGAGCTCCTGTTTGAGCAGTGTGAATTGAACACTGAAAAGTGTCATAAATTAAAGGACAAAGGGAAGGGGTTGGGGGATCTGAATTTTTTTAAATTACCCCCCAAAAAACTTCATAATTGTCAAAGTTTTCAGCAAATATATATTCAGGAGTTGTGTGTCTAGCCATGAGCCTGGCAAGTGGATTACATAGAGCTTGATGCCCAGGGTGGGTGGGGGTGACCCCTGGAGCCTCTCCTTGTCCTCAAGGCTAAGGAGGTATAGGTTGATCTCATTCAATGCCTTTAGCGGGCCGTGCTCAGTGCTGGAAGCCAGAGTGCGGAGGGAAGGTCAATACTCTCCCTAGCCAGAGACAGAAGGATCAAGAGCTGCAGTTCTCAAATGTTTTGGTCTCAGAATCCCTTTACACTCTTAAAAATTATGTGGTTTATATCTTTCTATAATGCACATAAAAATATATAAATATATTATTTTATATAAATATATAAAATATACTATTATACAATATAATCATGTTTACACATATAAATATATAAACATATATTACATAACAATATAATATATATATAAAACAGTTTATATATTATATAAAATCAATTATATACTTGTATAAATATATATTAAATATATATTGTATATGTTTATATGCAAACATATATAAATACATAATACATAGACATATATAAATATAAATATACACACAGAGAGAGAGAGAGCTTACTTGTTTGAGACAGGGTCTCGCTCTGTCGCCCAGGCTGGAGTGCAGTGACATGATCTTGACTCACTGTGACTCCTCCTCTCAGGCTCAAGCAATCCTCCCACCTCAGCTTCCTAAGTCGCTGGGACCACAGGCACATGCCACCATGCCTAGCTAATTTTTGTAATCTTTGTAGAGACGAGGCTTTGTCATGTTGCCCAGGCTGGTCTCAAACTCCTGGGCTCAAGTGATTTGGCAGCCTTGATCCCCCAACGTGCTGGGATTACAGGCGTGAGCCACCACACTTGGCCATATGTCTATTTGTTATTTATTTATTTATGATTAATTTTTTTGAGACGGGGTCTCACTCTGTCTCCCAGGCTGGAGTACAGTGGCACAATCATGGCTCACTGCAGCCTCAACCTCCCAGCTCAAGCAATCCTCCCACCTCAGCCTCCTAAGTAGCTGTCACTACAGTTATACACCCCCACGCCTGGCTAATTTTTGAATTTTTTTTGTAGAGACAGAGTTCACCATTTTGCCCAGGCTGGTCTTGAACTTCTAAATTCCAATGACCCACTTGCTTGGCCTCCCTAAGTACTGGACTTACACGTGTGAATAACTGCACCCAGCTATATTTATCACAGCAGAAATTAAACCAATATTTTAGACGTAAGAACACAAAAGCATACAGTCTATCAGCCATCAAAGGGATTTAGTTCTCACAGGTCACAGAGCCTCTGGGAAACTCTCCTGGAACCTCGTGGAAGAATGAAAGTGAGAAAAGAAAAACAATCTTAGTGTTAGTATGGAAATTGTTTGACCTTTCAGACCCCCTGAAGGGGTCTCAGAGACCTTCAGCATTTCCTGGATCACACTCAGAGAACTGCTGCTCTGGCATGGTGCTGCCTAGACTTTGCTGTGCCCACATGCCACCTGGGATCATGTTAAAATGCAGGTTCTAACTCAGTAGCTCTGAGATACATAGTAAGACCGCACTCCTGACAAGTTTCCAAGGGATGCTGATGCTGCTGGCGCTCGGGCCCCAATTTGCATAGCAAGGCCACAGAGACTGGAGGATGAGAAGCTCATCTTTAGCTAGTGCGCTCTTACATCGGGCCTTACAAATTGTACAATTTAATTTAAAATGGTAGACATGGGTAGAAAGACCATGCTGAGGGGAGAAGATGGCATAAGTAAAGGTACACATGTAGGAAAATGCAACTTTAGCTAAAGTGTAGGTTCATAAAACCCCCAAGCTTCCCACTGCCCCAACCCGTAGGCTACAGGACTATGTGTAGCTTCTAGTCTAGGCAGAGAAGCCACTGGTCTCAGCATCTCAGGGCAAGGGGTATGAGACTTATCCCCATCCAATACCGTGATCAACAAACATCTATGAGTACCAGCAAGAAACAAGGAACTCCACTGGACCTCAGCTAGCCTTGCTTTTCCATCATCCATCCTCACTTCAATTTTCCCTTGGGAGTCATCGTTTTCCCACATTCAGTCTAAGTAATTTGGGTGGAGTTAACTCGGGGTAAGAACATGATCCAGGTCTGGCCAATCAAAGCACAACTCCCTCTGGCCACAGTGATGGGTTCAAGAATGGGCACAAGACCCAAACGAGGCCACTGAGAGCCTTCCTGGGCCTTCTCATGGTTTTACAGAGAGACCACGTGAGGAGGCCACCTAGATAGACATGCCCAAGAGATCCCAGCTGTCTGAGTCTTCCCAGTCCAGGCTCCAGACGCATGAGTGAAGAAGCTTCCTAGATGACCTCAGTCCCAGAACCATCTGATTACAAGTGTCTAAGGATCCCTAAGCAAGAACTGGCAGTTGCAGAGAAAATGCCTCTGGGGTATCTTTCTCCAGTTTTCTTTCTCAGTAATTGTATAAAAATGGTAACAAATGCTAAGGACGAGTAATGTGTCTTGGGGAAAATACAGCTTCTACAAGCTGGTTTTCTGTCCACCCTACAAAGTCACTGAGCACTGGGATGCTGGCTTTCTAAGTCTGGCTGAAGCTCAACCATGAGGCCAAGTGCCCAGCTTTGACAAAGAAAGCTCTTCAACATTGGAAGAAAGCTTGTCAATGTTGGTGTCTGAGTTTCTCTGTTATAATGAAGTGTTCAGTGTTTTAAACACTACTGCAATGAATGCAATGGTAGATTTAAAAGCTTTTTTTTCTTTTTCTTTTTTTTTTTTTTTTTTGTGAGATGGAGTCTCACTCTGTTGCCCAGGCTGGAGTGCAGTGGTGCAATCTTGGCTCACTGCAACCTCCGCCTCCTGGGTTCAAGTGATTCTCCTGCCTCAGCCTCCCGAGTCGCTGGGACTACAGGCACGTGCCACCACACTCAGCTAATTTTCTGTTTTTTTTGTTTTTGTTTTTGTTTTTTAGTACAGACAAGGTTTCACTGTATTAGCTAGGATAGTCTCAATCTCCTGACCTCATGATCCACCTGCCTTGGCCTCCCAATGTGCTAGGATTAAAGGCGTGCGCTACCGCACCCAGCCTTAAATGCTATTTTAATTTCTTGCATATAATGAGGCTGTCTTTTATTCTCTGGTTACCCAGGTTTGAAGGCCTGGTCACCTCTGACCTGCCTCTCTGCTTTGAGCTCCATGTCCTTTGACCATCAAATCTTACCAAATCATTCTTTCTCTCCATCCCAATGCCACTGGCCTATAGCAGCCCTCACTCCTCATGACCACCATAGCCTCCCACTGGGATCTCAGAATCCAGGCCTTCTCCACAACCCCAAATCTTTCCTGGGCATCAGCCCCTGATTCACCTTTTACAAATGCCCCCTAGGTCTGTCACTCTGGGGCTCCTCTCATCCACAGGCAAGTCTTAGCCTGCCTTTATCTCTCTCCTCTTTCATTCCTGCTCTATCTCCCTCCATCCTGTGAAAAAAATTAATTTGTTGTTCCCTCCGGGTTTCATGCTGTTCCCTGCATTTGAATGTCTTTCTCCTACCTCCACTCACAGAAATCTCAACCAACCTTCAACTCCTAGGCAAATGCTACTGCTTCTTCCATGAAATCTCTGCTCCTTACTCCAGCCAGACATTACGTGTCCTTGTTCCCTTGTCAGACTTCCCTCCCATAACCTCAGATCAAGCCACCACATTGCTGTAACCATGCACTTTCTGGTATCTCCGTCCTTGCTTGTCACGGTGCCCCTCCCAGAAGACATATTCTCTTAGGGCAGGGACAATATTTCCATTCTCTCCCCGCTGCAAAACAAAGCATTTTGTTTTCCACATTCCATAAGCTCAATAATTATCTGTCAATTGAATGAAAAGAAAAAATACAACTTTTTTTTTTTTGTTTTTAACGGAGTGCTTTCCAAGAGCTGAGGACTGGATTTACCAATTCTGATTCTTTACTGGGTATCAATTTGAAAATTCAAAGATTGTCCCCATGCCTCAGTTTCCCCATCTGTGACCACAGGTCAAGAATAATTCTTCCTAACCTGCTTTACCAGGCTACTTAGTTTCACCTAAAAAGTGGCAACATTATGCTTGTTTTGTTTTGTACTGTGTTCTACTTTTAAGCAGGCTAAGTAAACAGAGACCTGGAGGATTCTGTTTGGAAGAGAAAGACCCTGGGCCCGTTACTTGGAGTTCATTGCCAACCCACGGGAGAGAGACAGGTTCTCTCGCCAACCAGAAAAGAAACAGCTGTGGTGACAGATGTTGGTGGTGCTGATTATTCCAAGGCTGTTTGCATTCAGATTTCCCAGGCATTCTCGGTTTTTTGAAGTCAGTCTCTTTTGATGGGTTTCCCCAGGTCTTGGGGGTGAAAACAAACCGCTCCTCTTGTCCCACGCATTTCATTTATTTCCTCTGTCTACCCCACAAACACACATATAAAGGACACCCACCCAGCACACGCACTCCCCACACCCATGTGACCTCACGTTTCGTTTTGAACACATTTCCTGGGGGAAAGAAACCTTTTCACTCCTCCTTAGGTTGCTTTGTGGTTTTGTAGGTATGTGTGTTGGAGAGGTGCGGGGAGATGTCTGGCCAAAGTACATCGAAGACCAATTTCTCCAAAAGATACGGAAACTTCTGATCTCACCCAGGGACTTCAACAGAATACCAAAAAGGGGTGTCTTTGTTTCCTCCAAATGGAGTATTTACTTTGAGCTGGTAAAATGAATTAGTGAAAAGAAATGACACCTTCAGTTTCTGGGGAAGGGGTGATAAGTAAAATCAGAGGGGGGGATTCCTTCTTACCCTTACTCCTCAAAATCAAGGGGAGGATGGAGGATGGTGAGAGAGGGAGGATCCCATAGGGTGTTCAAAAATAGACCCTGCTAGAAAATAGGTTGCTCTTTTCTGGGATTAAAAGTTGCCTCATAATACTGTAAGGCCCATGTATATGCAAGCAGTTGGGAGTTATTACGGGCCTAAAATAGGAAACCATTCGCTTGATCTTTCGCTTCAATCCTATTAGGGGCCCCCTGGAGCTCGAGAGAGATACCAGCCTGTCATGTCCCTGTTGCTGTGACGACCCTGTCTTTATAGAACAAGAAAGAGAAATGGTAGTGATTGGCAGACCTTGCTTGCCCCCGTATGTAACACAAAGGGCGACAAAACGAAGAGGAAGTGAGGCCCTTCTCCGAGGTCTGACGCTTCTTAACCCTACACTACCTTCCACCTGGTCCCAGTCGCCCCCAGCCCGACCTGCTCCAGAGGGAAAGGAGAGGCCACTGGCCGTTAAGTGCTAATACCCAAAGATCACAAATGACTTTTTTGGGTCTAATTGCGAATAATTTTTTAAAGTCCGTCTTTTATCAACTTCGTCTGGAGAAAATATACGAGAGGGGCTGGAAGCGAAGACGGGGGCTGCTAAGGCGACGTCGTCAACCGGGCACTGTTTGCGGGACGCTGGGTGGGGCGACCCGGGAAGCGGCCGGGCCTGACAAACCCCACCATATGGTGCCAGACTCCAACTTGCCGGTCATAAATAACCGCCTCCCTTTTCGGGCTTTCTCGCCCGGCTCCTCCGATTCCCGCTAAAGTGGAAAAAGTGCAAAACGCTGTTTGTGTCCATTTTCTGCACTGTGTGCGCGGGAAGGAGGAGCGCGGCCTGCAGGGGCGGAAGCGGGGCCGGGCCACCCGCCAAAACCTGGCGCCCGGCGGGGCTGCCCGCAGAGCCAGCCGACAAAGGCCGCGCCCCGGGCCGAGCGCTCCGCCCGGCGCCCGGTCCCATTAGGGGCCGTTTATTGCAAAGTAAAACCAACCGATCGCAGCAGCGAAGGCGCTTTATCTCTGCCGGGTCCCTTTCGGAAAGCCGGTGACCCGGCGGCCCGACGCGTCCCGGGGCAAGGGCAGCGCCTGTGCGCGGCGGAGGCGCCCGGCAGCACAGGGTGCCCGGTTCTTTCCAAACGTTTTGCTGGGGACAAGTACCTTTCACTAAGGTTTACAACTCGCCCCGGCTCTGCTCAGGCGCCCACTGTAGCCAAAACTAGGCTGCCGCCTCCCCAAATCACACTACACCCGAGCCGTTGCGAGGCCCCGGGTTGCCCAAAGATTGACAACGATCAGGAGCTGAGTCTGCTTTCCGGGGGCCGCGTGGGGAGCTCTGTGCCCAGCACTTTTCTCTCCGACTCTTTGCTGGGGGGAAGAAAGAAAAGGAAAAAAAGAAAGAAAGAAAGAAAGAAAGAAAGAAAGAAAGAATAAAGAAAGAAAGAAGAAAGAAAGAAAGAAAGAAGAAAGAAAGAAAGAAAGAAGAAAGAGAGAAAGAGAGATAGAAAGAAAGAAAGAAGAAATAGAGAAGAGGAGAGAAGAAAGAAGAAAGAAAGAAAGAAAGAAAGAAAGAAAGAAAGAAAGAAAGAAAGAAAGAAAGAAAGAAAGAAAGAAAGAAAGAAAAGTTTCTTTCGGGGGAAGCAGTGAAACAGGAAATGAAGATTCGCTCTGTAGTTTAGCTGAAAGGAAGCGCTGTCTAATCCTGACATGTATCGCATTTAAAATAAAATTCTTTTATCTTCATGCGTGCCAAGCCCCCAAACATTGTTCGGACTCCTACGGGGGAAAAGACGTCATAAAATGAGAATTTGTTTCATTGTGGGTCGCTCTGCCAACACCGGGCTTTAAAGGAACGCCAAACAAAGCGGGCGCCAGGAGGGGGCTTCCCAGGTGAGCCCAAGACGAGATCGAAACTCCTCTCCGGTCCACGAAAACGCCCAAGAATAAGTTGTTGAATAAAACTCACCCGTCCTCCTTGTAAACCCCCCAGTTTCCTTTCCAAAATCCCATCCCTCTCCCAAATAAATCACGAGCGGCTCTCTTCCCATGCCAAGCGCCCTTGGCTTCACAATAAGCCCAGAAGATTTTAAGCAACGATGTTGAGGTTTGGGAACCGGGAGCGCGGGGCGTGGGACTCACTGCTGCCCTGGGTTCAGTGTTCTTGGTTCTTTTCCCGCCAGGCGTGATAAAGCAAAATATTTTAACTGCAACCTACAAGCTTGCTTTTTATCTTTTTTCCCCCTAACTTTTTTTTTTCCCCTTCCAAGAAACAGATCAAGAAAAACTAATTACAAGGCACGGCACCAAAGTTAAATGAAAATGTAATCCGGCAATACAGAGAGAAAATTAATTTTTTAAAAGATAGATTTTAGTTAGAAACAAAAATATATTGTTCTCCTTGGTAACGTTTGTTAAACCTATGCTCGATTTCGGGCTGAAAAATCAGTACTAACCCAGAACTCTGAGGTCACTCTCTGGATGCGTTTTCTTTAGAAATTCTAATTCGAAAATGTTCAAGCCTTCATTTGGGTCTTTGTTTTGTTTTCTATATAAAAAGGTTTGGGGTGTTTTGGTTTTGTTTGTTTTGTTTTCTTTTTATTCAAAAATACTCCTCTGTTTAGATATAATAGAGTGGTCTTGGAGATTAAGAGAATTTACGAAAATATTTTTGATGGTGCCTTCAGTTGATATGTTACTGAAACAATAAATTGTTTTTTAAAACTTTCTTCCTTTTAGGTAGATGTCCCATCTCTAAAAATGCTCTTAGCTATTGGAAACGTGGGCACCAGTACACACAGCTGATGAGCTGCTCTAAGCCAGGGCTTGCTTCCACCAACTCCCCTCACACCAAATGAAGAGGGTTTTGTTATTTTGGTTGTTGTCAATGAAAGGTTTCTGTTTTGGTTTTTTTGTTTTGTTTTTGTTTGTTTTTAAACACTCTTGTTGGGTCTTCTACATCCTATATTATCTTCCTAGGAGAAGGGTTAATTTTCAATTCAAAAATGCATGTGCTGCTGCACAAAAGTCACAGTGTTTCATCCTAAAGATTTTTTTATGTCCAAATATTAAAATACTATAATGATTCTTTAATGGAATCAAATGTTTGTCCAATTAACCACTTCTTTGCTATTTGTTAGAATCACTAGGAACATAGTCCAGTTCCTTAATGTAGTGTTTGTCCTAAGCCATTAAATACCCCATCTTAATTTTATTGCATTAAGATATTCAAAATTATCTTCTTCAAATCTTTGTGTCATTTTTTTTATTAGCTGGACTCACATCAACTGAGTCTCAGCAAGAAATAAGTTGACAGATGTTAGACAACTTTAAGGGGAGTTATTTGCTTTTAAAAAGATTAAATATTCCTGTCTAATTTATTTTTAATTATCTCTCTCTCTCTCTCACTCACTCACTCTCTCTCTCTCTCTCTCTGTTTTACTGTACTTGGACAGGGTAGGGCTGGAAAAGAAAGCCACGTCCTCCTTTACTGTATCAGCAGTGAATTTGCACCACCTTCTGGTAGGTTAGAGAATGACGAAAACACCCGCTGCTTCCATAAAAGAATTCTTTTATTCACTGTAGTCTGTTGTCCTATTTGTAGCTGAACTGGAGCACCACTTAGCTTCTCAGAACACACAGCAGATCTCTCCTATACCCTGGTTTTATATAGATTCTTTGAACTGGGAAGTCTTTTCTTTAGCATATCCTTGAGAAGGTTCACAAAATCCCCAAGCGGTCCCCGCCTGTTAATTTACTGAAATGCCTGGCAGGGAAGTAAAGGACGGCTGTAGAATAGTCACTTCCTATTCTATTTTGGCTGTCCTCTGTAGAGTGCTTGAAAACAAATTGGAGGCTATAACTGTAGCTGCAGAGAAACAAACGCTTCTCTTTCTTGGTTTCATAAGACCCTCATTACCCACAATTAATCATAATGACATGCTGTATTCAGGCTCCTTGCTGGGGTCTGCGAGGAGCACACAGATGTGGCTTTCTGTAGATTTCAATCCCTTCTGCAGTATGGATTTCAGGATACAAAGCTTGTTAGTACACATTACCAGCCCCTGGATCTGCTGTTTCTCTCAAAAGTGCTGGTCAGCACTAGAGTGTGGAGGGTTTCCCAGACTTCAAATGAGGAACATTTTTTCATGGCCTTCCTGCCTGGTGATAAAGACCACAGGGTGCAAAGGTTGATACTTCTTTCTCAAAGCCAAGCTAGATTTTAAAAAATGGTATACCCAGTAAAATGCAGCATGCATACATGTGTGTGTTACATCTATCTTATATGAAGGTCTCTTATTCAAGAAGACAATAACTTGATGGTGTACACTACAGAATATGTGGAAAAGTGAAGACCATGTTCTAGTAACATAGAGCCCCAAATGCTTTTCCCGCAAAACTGAGCTCAGAGAGAGAATGACGCTCAATTGGGTTAAATTAGTGAAATCATTTGCTGAATTATTAATCTTATGTTAACCAACTGAGCCCCTGATAGGTGCCAGGTCTGTGAAGCTGAAACAACCATGCTGGCTATCGTGGGCTAGTTGCAGTTGTCTATACCTGAATCAGCAGGGGCTTTCCAGCTAATTGTGTTAAAGGCATCTACCTACACAAGGCTGTTTATTACTTGCATGATGTTAAAACAACCCAAACAAGAAAGACCAGTAATTATTTTGTCATCACCTTACTCAAAGGTCTTTATTACAAACTTAAGAAGATTGTGAAGAAAGTACATAGAGAAACCTACAAACTTTCTCGATGAATATTCCAACACAAGACTCAAATAAAGATGAAAAAGACCATGTTCTTAAATGCAGATACTTAATGTTGTGAAGACATCAATCCTCAAATTTATATACAGACGGCCGTCCATATCTATGGATTTCACATTTGTGGATTCAACCAACCTCAGATGAAAAACATTCAGAAAAAAAGTTGACTCTGTATTGAACATGCACAGACTTTTTATCTTGTCATCATTTCCTAAACAATACATTATAACAACTATTTACATGGCATTTACACTATATTTGGTATTATAATTAATTTAGAGATGATTTAAAATATACAGGAAGAAATGTGTAGGTTATATGCAAATACTACACTGTTTTATATCAGGTACTTGAGTATTTGAGGATTTTGGTATTTGAGGGAGGTCCTGGGACCAATCCCCCAGAGATACTGAGGGATGGCTATGTATAAAAATGAAACCAATAGCAAGAGTGATTTAGAAGGGTGGGATAGAAGAGAATTTGCAAAGTAATTCTAAAGTTCACTTAAGAGAATAATGCAATGAAAATAGCAAAGACCTATTTGGAAAAAGAATAAAACTTGACCTAATGATATGCTCTATAGAACTACAACTTTAATAGGATGGTACTGGTATGAAAATCAGACCAAGCAATTAAACAAATAAAGAGTATAGAAAGGATGTATTTTATTAAAGGATGTATTTTATGTATTTAAAAAATTCAATGTAAGATAAAGTTGACATCTCAAACCAACAGCCCGAATTGCAGATTGTTTACTAAACATTGTCGGAAAAATGTACTATCCATTTGTTAAAAGGAATACATACTTTAACCAAAAATAAATTTCATATTGCTGAGGAGTTACCTTCAAAGATTACATTATAAAAAGAAAATCAGCAATAGTCACAATTGTCATCTGACAGCAGAAACAAAATGCACAAGCTAATAAATATAAGAACAGATTGGGGACATGCTAACCAAGAACGTAGTGAGGCACTCTTTTAATCCAGTACTCATACACATGCTATTTTAGAGACCATAACACTATTCGATTGACAAAAATTTTTTAAATCTAGCAATACCAAGTGTTGGAGAGGATGTAGTCCCCTGGGATCTTTTAAACAGGGTTTGTGGAAAGGAAAGATGTATAATCCCTTGGAAAACAGTTTGGCATGTACCATATAACCCAGCAATTCTATTCCTGGGTATAGACCCAACAGAAATCTTTTCACCTGCACACCAGAAAAAAAATATGTAAATGCATTCAGAATAGTAATAGGCATGATAGTGACCGGAATGTCTACAAATGGGGCCGTGTACGAAAAACTGTGGTATATGGACGGAACTGAATATATGCAGCAGTCGAAATATGGTAAGACACAGTTAAATAGCAATTAGCCTGAGCAGAATAATATTAAGTGGAGCAAAAGCTAGTGCCAGAAGATTATCTGCAGCATAATGCTCTTTTTATACAAATGAAAACAACTTGAATAAAATATGTACTTCCTAGGAAAGCACATCGATAAGATGAAACTATATATTTAAAAGAAAAAGATAAACAGACTTCTGAATATGTTTCTCAAGTAGAAGGAGGCAGGAGGATAGGAGGTGTACAGATCACACGGAAGAATATAAATTATTTCAAGATCCTAGTTATTATATTAAATGATGGGTTCATGGATGTTTCCCACATTTTTAAAATCATGAGATTGAATACACATGTACCACGTGTGCACCAATGGTGAGAGTGTGTCACAAATAAGCAATTCTTTGTACCCAAGATTCAGTACAAATTAAATAAAATAAAACATGAAAAATATAAAGGCGGTCAATTTTCCTAGGAGGAACGTTCTTATGGACAAACCAACAATTGCAAAAAGCATAAAGATATTATTGCCACCTAAAATAAGACTTCCTAAAACTCTTTTTTCTTTTTTTTTTTTTTGAGACAGAGTCTCGCTCTGTCGCCCGGGCTGGAGTGCAGTGGCCGGATCTCAGCTCACTGCAAGCTCCGCCTCCCGGGTTCACGCCATTCTCCTGCCTCAGCCTCCCGAGTAGCTGGGACTACAGGCGCCCGCCACCTCGCCCGGCTAGTTTTTTGTATTTTTTAGTAGAGACGGGGTTTCACCGTATTAGCCAGGATGGTCTTGATCTCCTGACCTCGCGATCCGCCTGTCTCGGCCTCCCAAAGTGCTGGGATTACAGGCTTGAGCCACCGCACCCGGCCCCTAAAACTCTTAAAACTTTTCATATCAAAAAACATAATTTAAAGTATTAAAAGCTGAACAAATTAATAGAAATATTTTTAATCTGGGTGTAGTGGCACTTAGGGAGGCTGAGGCAGGAGGATCACTTTAGGCCAGCATAGGCAACATACGAGACCCTGTCTCTACAAAAAGTAACAATAACAACAAAAGAATTAGCTGGATGTGATGGTGTGTTCCTGCAGTCCCAGCCACTTGAGAGGCTGACGTGGGAGTACTGCTTAAGCCCAGGAGTTCAAGTCTGCAGTGAGCTATGATCACGCTACTGCACTCTAGCCTGGGTGACAGAGTCTCCTGTCTAGAGTCTCCTGTTTAGAGTCTCCTGTCTCTAAAATATACATTATATATATATATATATATATATGCATTATATAAATATATATATAATATACACACACGTATATATTGACTATGTGTGCAAAAGAGTTAATTACTTTAGTATATAAAAATTCCTTCAAAGCAACAAAGACATCCTAAGTGAGACATGGACAATAAATATAAACTGGCAAGGCACGAAAGAATATATATAAATGGTCAATAAATACATGAAAAATGTGTTCCAATTCATTGTTTTATTTTATTTTAAAAGGGAAAAAATTACTTTAAAAATAGAGATGAGGTCTCACTCTGTTGCCCAGGCTGGTCTCAAACTCCTGAGCTCAAATGATCCTCCTGCCTCAGTCTCCTGAAGTGCTGGGATTACAGACAGGAGCCATCGCACCCTGCCCTAGTCATTATTAATCTAAGAAATGAAAATTAAAATAACAATAAAACATAGCAAAGATAGAAATGGTTGGTAACTCATGGTGTTGGCAAGGGAATGAGGTAATGGGTTTCTTCCTACAGGCCAGTGTCAATTATTGCACTATTTTTGGATTTCAATCATAATCAAAATCATAATAGTAGCTAACGTTTATTGAGATTTTATAGTGTACTAAGTTTTCCTCCAAGTGCTTTACATGTGTTTAATCCCCACAACAACTTCAGAAGGTAGGAATTAGTATTATCTACATTTTTCAAATGGATAAAACTTTGAAACATGTATTTAAAGCCTTCAAATTGTGCTTATTATGCCACAATGGCAACCTCTTATGCCTAAATTGTTCATGATAAATTCAAAGAGGACTGGCATCTTTTAAACATTTTCTTCTTGTCCATATATTGAACTGTCTCATAAATTCAATGCTTCCAAATATTGACTCTTTCTATACCTTGGATTCAAAGGAGTCCGAAAAATGTGAAAAAATATATAAGCCATTGACCAGCTATTCAATTTCTAGGGATGTTTACAAGGAAGTGAAAGAATATATGTCAAAATTTAGCTACAAGGACAGTCATCCCTGTGATTGCCGAAATAACAAAATTATAATAACTCAAATGTCCAAACAATAAGAAATTGGTTGAAGAAGTATATTCATAGGATGCAATTGTCTGCAATCCTTTTTTAAGCCTATCAAATTGTTTTTTGTTGTTGCTGTTTTTATTTGTTCATCCTAGAGTCTACTTCCAGATCAAATTGTTTAAATTAAACATTTATTCTGAGACATTTATAGATGCATGAGCAATTTTAAGAAACAATACAGAGAGAGCTCATGTGCTGTTTACCCAGTTTCCCTCAATGGTAATATCTTAGGAAACTATAGAACAATATCACAAGATACAGAAAGTTTCCAACACCACAGGATGTTTTTTAAAAGGTGTTGCCTTTTTATAACCATACCCACTTGCCTCCCACTTTCTCTCTCTCGTTAACTTCTAGCGACCACTGCGCTCTTTCTTCATTTCTATAATTGCATCATTTCAAGAATGTCATATAAGTGGAATTATACAGTATGCAACTGTCTGGGATTGGCTTTTTTTTTTTTTTTTTTTAACTCAGCATAATTCTCTGGATATTTATGCAATGCACTGCTTTTTATTGCTGAATAGTATTCCATGGTATGGAAGTACCACATTTGTTTAACCGTTCAGCCACTGAAGGACAGCCAGATTCTATTCACTTTGAGGGCAATTACAAATAAAGCTACTCTAATCATTCATTTGCAGGATTTGTGGGAAGATAGGTCTTCATTTCTCTGGGATAAATGCACAGGAGTAAATTGCTAGGTTGTATGGTGGTGGTTTCATGTTTAGTTTTTTAGGAATGGCCAGCTTGTATCCAGAGTGGCTGTACCATTTTACATTCTCACCAGCAATATATGAATGCTCCATTTTCTCTGCATTCTCATCAGAATTTGGTGTTGACGCCAATTTTTATTTCAGCTATTCTGACAGTGAGTAGTGCTGTTTCACGTGGTTTTAATTTGCATCCCTTAATGGCTAATGAAGTTGAACACCTTTGATGTGCTTCTTTGCCATCTGTATATCTTCTCTGGTGAAATTTTTTTTATGTCTTTTGTCCATTTTCTAATCAGGTCATTCCCTTGTTGAGTTTTGAGAGTTTTTTTACACATTCTGCATACCAGCCCTCTGTCAGATGTGTGGCTTATAAATATTTTCTTTCACTCCGTAACTCGTTTTTTTTTTTTTTTTTTTCTTATTAACAGAGTCACAGAACAGACATTTTTAATTTTAAAGCACAATTTATTTTTTCATTTTATGAATTAAGTTTTTGGTGTCAAGTCTAAGAGTATTTTACCTAGCCCTAGACCCAGAAAAACTGTCCTGCTTTTTTGTGGGTTTTTTTGAGGCAGAATCTCGCTCCATCACCCAGGCTGGAGTGCAATGGTGCAATCTCAGCTCGCTGCAACCTCCACCTCCCGGGTTCGAGCGATTCTCCTGCCTCAGCCTCCCAATTAGCTGGGATTACAGGCTCGCACCGCCACGCCCAACTAATTATTTATTTTATTTTATTATTATTTTTTTAAGTAGAGACAGGGTTTCACCATGTTGGCCAGGCTGATCTCAAACTCCTGACCTCAGGTGATCCACCCACCTCAACTTCCCAATATCCTTTTTGTTTGTTTGTTTTTTGTTGTTTTTTGAGATAGAGTCTCACTCTGTTGTCCCCACTGGAGTGCGGTGGTGTGATCTCAGCTCACTGCAAACTCTGCCACCTAGGTTCAAGCAATTCTCCTGCTTCAGCCCCCCTAGTAGCTGGGATTACAGGTGCCTGCCACCATGTCTGGCTAATTTTTGTAGGTTTTAGTAGAGTTGGGGTTTCAACATCTTGGCCAAGCTAGTCTTGAATTCCTGAGCTGGTGATCCACCCACTTGGCCTCCCAAAGTACTTGGATTACAGGCATGAGCCACCACACCAGGCCTATCCTGTTTTTTAAACAAAAGTTTTATGGTTTTATGTTTTACATGTGAGCCCATAATTAATTTTGAATTAATTTTTGCATAAGGTGTAAGACATAGGTCAAAGTTCATTTTGTGTCCATTGTTCCAGCACTGCTTATTGAAGTGGCTATTCTTCTTCCATTGAATTACTTTTGCATGTTTCTCAAGTATCAGATGACCATATTGGGTCTGTTTTTGAGTTCTTTATTCTGTCCCATTGACGAATATGTCTGCCCCTCTACCAATACTACACAGCCTTGAAATCTGTAGAATTCTTATATAATAAGTCTTGAAATTAGGTAGACTGATTCTCCAACTTTATTTTTTTTTCCAAGATTGTCTTAGTCATTCTAGTTCCTTTGCCCTTCCAGCTAAATTTTAGAATAATTTTGTTTGTATACACAAAATAATCCTTGCTAGGATTTTATAGGAATTGCAAAAAACCTGTATATCAATTTAGGGAGAATTGACTCTTTTACTATGATGAATCTTCCAATCCATGAACATAGTATGTCTCTCTCTTTATTTGGAACTTTCTAAACTTTCATTATCATTGTGTAGTCTTTAGGATATAAGTAATATACATGTTTTCTTAGATTTATATCCAAGCATTTGTGTTTTTTGAGTGAATGTAAATGGTATTGTATTTTAAATTTCCATTTCAACATGCTTATTGCTAATATATAGAAATGTAGTTGATTTGTTTGTGTTGATCTGTACTCAGTGACCTCGCTGAACTCACTTATTAGTTACGAACAAAACAGTTTTGATCTATTTTGTTTGTGTATTTCTTGAAATTTTCTGCATAGACAATTATGTCATCTGCAAACAGGAATAGTTTTATTTGTTCCTTTCTAATTTGTATGTCTTTTCCTTTTCTTGTCTCATTGCAATAACTAGAACTTTCAGCACTACCTGGAATAAAAGTGGCAAGAGTTGACATCCTTATTATAGCCCCAGTTTTAGAAAGCAGGCATTAAGTCTTTTTTTTTTTTTTTTTTCACAAATAGCACTTTTTATTTTGCCACTATTTGAAGTCTGAACTTTAAACAGATTCTTGGGCTGGTGGTTCATATCCATCGGCTCGTTCAACTTTAGCACCTGTCTCATCCCCAGTGGCTTTTCCAGAACTACTGCCTTCACCATGAAGCTCCATGAGCTTTCCCAGTTCAAACTTGGGCTTCTTCAGCATTTTTACTTTCCTAACGAAGACTTCACGGAGAGGATAAACAGATTGGCAAGCCTTTTCTGTGTCTTTCCCAATGCTATCTGGAATCCATTTATTGACCACTTCTTTCAAGTCATTTGTCTGCACCTCTCGGGTCATGACTTCCATCATCATCTTCCGGATTTGGTGGACCAGCTGGTGCTGAGCATAAGAGGTCTTATGTAACTGATTGTTGCATTTTTCAGTAAAACCAACACAGAACAGATGAAGCAAGTAACCATCGGTAGTCTTGACATCAACATGAGCTTCAATCATTGTCTGCCATTTTTTGACCATGGAACACATCTTGTCACGGGTAAGATCCGTGGCATGGAAGTTAGTCAGGCAGTTTTTACCCTGAACATCTTCAGTAATCAGCTTGAATTTTCTAAATGCAACTTAATCATTCTGCACATCAGCAAGACTCACTTAAAACACATGACCCTTGAGACCATCAGATGCAATTTTGGTTCCTTGGGTCCTGGTGATGAGTGTCTTTCCAATATTTCTTATACTGAACGTAGCAGGTGCTTTCACATCATACCAATATTTCTTAAAAAATGGATCAACCACTTTCTTCTTGGCTCCCTTTTTGCCCCCTTTCATAAGGCGCTTGTTTTTGCCAACTGCCATGGTGCTGGTCAGAGAGCCAAAAGGCAAGTCTTTCACAACTAAGCATAATTTCAACTCTAGGGACTTAAAAATAAATGTTTTTTATTAAGTTGAGGAAATTTCCTCTATTTCTACTTTTCTATAAGTTTTGTCATAAATGGGTGTTGAATTTTCTCAAATGATTTTCTGTATCTCTTGTTAAGGTATTTTTCTTATTTAGCTTGTAAAATGGTGGATTACATTGATTGCTTTTTGAATATTGAACCAATCTTGCATTGCTGGAACAAAGGTCATTTGACCATGTTGGTATAATTCTTTGTATGTTTTTCTAAATTCTATTTTCTAATACTTTGTTAAGGATTTTTGTACCCACATTCGCAAGAGTCTATACTTTTTTTGTATTGTCTTTGGTTTTGGTATCAAAGTAATATCAGCCCCATAAAATAAATTGGAAAGCGGTCCCTATTCTGTCTTCTCAAAGAGATGATGTAAAATTGGTACTAATTTTTCTTTAAATATTTGGTAGAATTCTCTAGTGAAAACATATAGGCCAAGAGTTTTTTATGGGAGTTTTAAAATTATGAATTCCATTTTCTTAACAGCCATAGGCCTACTGAAATTACCTATTTCACCCTGGATGAGTCATGATAGTTTGTATTTTTCAAGAATGCGAGTCACTTCATCTTCTTGTAAAATTTATGCGGGTAGAGTTGTTCATAGTACTCTCTTATTATCCTCTGAATGCCTTCAGGATTTGTAGTGATATCTCCTGATATTGTTAATGTGTCATTTTTTTTCTTGCTACAGATTTATCCATTTTATTGATCTTTTCAAAGAACCAAGTCTTTGTTTTATTGTTTTTTCTGTTTTCTGTTTCTATTTCATTGATTTCTATTCTTATCATTTTTATTTTTTTTATTTCCTTCTTTTTGCCTGCTTTGGTTTTAAGTTTGCTCTTCTTTTTTAGGTTCTTGAGGTGGAAGCTTATATTATTGATTTGAGACTTTTCCTCTTTTCTAATATTCGGATGTAGTAATATAAATTTCCCTCTCAACAATGATTTCTCTGTATCCCACAAATTATGGTATGATATAATTTTATTTTCATTCAGTTCAATGTATTATTTATTACTCTTGAGACTTTGACTTTGATCCATGGATTATTTAGAATAATTGTGTTGTTTAGTTTCCATGGGCTTGGAGATTTTTATGTTATCTTTATGCTATTGATTTCTAGATTGATTTCATAGTGATTGGAGAACACACTTTGCAAGATTTCAGTTGTTTTAAATGTGTTGAGGTTTGTTTCATGACCCAGAGTATAATCTATTTTGATGGCTGTTCCAAGGGTACTTAGAAAGAGTACCTATTCTGCTATTGTTGAGTGGAGTGCTCTATAAGTGTTGATTTCATTCTTTTGATTGATAGTGTTGTTGAGTCTTCTATATTGTTGCTAATTTTTTATCAATTGTTCTATCACTTATTAAGAGAAAGATGAAATATTCACCTGTTTATGAATTTGTCTGTTTCTCCTTTAATTGCTATCAGTTTTGGCTTTGCATATTTTCAGATCTGTTGTTTGTTATACATTTAGAATTGTTGTATCTCACTAGATTTATCCTTTCATCATTGTATAATGTCCCTCTCTGTCTGACAATTTTCTTTATTCTGATTTCTACTTTATCTGAAATTAATATAGCCACTTGTGTCTTCCTTTGATTGATAAATGTATCATATCTTTTTCAATTTTTTTACTTCCAACTTGCCAATAACATTATATTTGAAGTGAGTTGTTTTTAGTTAGCAGACAGCTGGGTCATGCTTTTTGATTTGCTGTCAGTTTCTGTCTTTTAATTAATATTTTATGATCCTTTACATTGAATTTATACATTAATATATTAGAGCTTAAGTCTACGATATAATTTTTTGTTTTCAGCTTATTCTGTTTTCATTGCTATTTTCTTGAACACTATAGAATTCCACTTTGATTCATCTATGTTTTTGAGTATATTTCTTTGTATAGATTTGCACTGATTACTGTTTTATATATCCATAACATGTCACAGACTACTAGTGATAACATTTTACCAGTTTGGTTGAAATATAAAAATCTTATTCACCTAACCTCTATACCTTCCCCCCATTTATAAAATAATTACCTTGAATTTTTTTCCACGACATTTAGAACCGCATCAGATAGTGTTACAATTTTTTTTTCAATCATCAAACATAATTTGGAAAACTCAAAACAAAGAAAACCTATTGTATTTAGCTCTATTTTTGCTTATCCTATTCGTTCTTCTTTCCTAATGTTCTGAGGTTCCTTAGACCTTTCTGTTTGCAGCATTTCCTTTAGCTACTCTTTCAGGGTAGATCTGCTGGCAACAAGTTCACTTAGGTTTCCTTTGTCTGGAATGTCTTGATTTCTTCTTGCAGCACCTGAAAAATACCGTGCCACTTTCTTCTGGCCTTCAAGGTTTCTGATGAGAAATCTGTTGCCATTCTAATTGTTTTTTCTTCTTGGAAGCAAGGCATCTTTTTATTTTCTTTGTTTTTCATGACTCCTTGCAAGATTTTTTCTTTGTTTTTAGTTTTTAGAAGTTTAATTATGACATGGCTTGGTGTAGATTTCTTTGGTTTATCGTGTTGGAGATTTGCTCCACTTCTTGAATCTGTTGGTTTCTGTTTCTTGCCAAAGCTTGGAAATTTTTAGCCATTATTTTTTCAAGTACTTTTTCAGTCCCACCCCCTTTATTTCTTCCTTCAAGATTTTAGTAACACAACATTAGATCTTTTGTTACAGTTCATGGTCTCTGAGCCTCTATTCATTTTTTTTTTAGTCTATTTTCTTTCTGCTGCTTAAATTTGGTAAAATTGCAATTGTTCTTTCTTTGAGTTCACTGATTCTTTCCTTTGTTTCCTTCTTTCTGCTGTGGAGCTCATCCACTGAGCTTCTTATTCTGGTTATTGTATTTTTCAGTCCTAAAACTCTCATTTAGTTCTTCTTCATATCCTCTAATTCTTTACTGAAATTTTCTGTTTCTTTTCTGAGGCTTACTATTTTTAAATTGGCTTCCAGTGAGTTCATAATTGCTCATGGAAGCATTTTTACGAAGACTGCTTTAAAACGTTTGTCAAATTATTCTTACATCGCTGCCATTTCTGTGTTTACCTCTATTGATGGTCTTTTCATTCAGTTTGAGACCTACCTGGTTCTTGGTATGACAAGTGATTTGTGTTTGAATCCTGCACATATTTATATCGTTAAGAACCTCTAGATCTTATTTAAGACTTCTACTTTAGTTAGCTTTCTCTGACATCACTCCAGCAGGAAGAGGAGAGATACTACTTTATTATTTCCCGTGATGGTAGAAGTCCAAGTTCCCCATTCAGCCACTCCCCGTGGAAGGAATCTTATCCTTACTACTGGGCAGTAAGATGTTGCTCCCTACTAACATCATGATGTTGGGGTGGAAGGAGAACTTGATATCAGGAAGAGCTGAGAGTCTTGGCTCCCTATTTGGCCTTCTCTAACACTGCTCCTGTGTGTGGGGATTGAAGCACCTCATTACAGGCTTTGCTAGCATGTGTAGGACTGGTCCACAGTTTATCCTGTGGTGTTTGGCCAGAGTGTAATAATTATCATGTAAATATATTCTACCTTGCTAGGCTGCCCCTTTACTGAAACTTTACTAGAAAGATAAGTTTTTGCTTTGTTTTGCTTTGTTTTGTTATTTTTTTTTTTACCTTTTTTTTTTTTTTTTTTTTTTTTTTTTGGTCTGTGCCCTTTGGAATTTCCAGGTTGTCAGCTTCTTCAGCTCTAATATTGGGATATATAAGGTTAAAACAACAACAAAATAACCAGGAAACTCATCAGTGAGTCATTGTTTAGGTCCTGAAGTCTCTATCCAGTCTGCCTTTTTCTATCCACTTTTCAGTCTTCTTATACATGTTTTGTATATAATGCTCAAGGTTTCAAGTTGTACTCAGAGGAAGGAATAAGGAAAATTTTATCTACTCCATCTCCCCAGAAGTGGAAGAGTCTGCAGTTCTTTTAAATGACATAAAAATGTAACTATTGATGTGGAACTTTCCTCATAATATGTTGCTAAGTCAAGTTGTAAAACACTGCAATTATATCTTTACAAGTAGAATGTGTATTCGAAAGTCTAGAAGAGTGTCCAGAGTTGTTATCAGTGATTAACTTCCAGATGTGGGGATCATAGCTGATTTTCATTTTCTTTTATTTATCAGTATTTTCTGATTTTTGACTTGAAAAGTACCTGCATAAGTTTAAAAAGCATTTAAAAGTATAAAATGAAATAAAGTATTTGTATATATTAGAAATAATAACTATAATATTAGCTAGTTTATTGAGCAGCCACCATTTTGGGTCAGATGAAATATTGAGTAGTTTATATGCACTATTTCATTTAATCTTTACAGAGATAAGATAGGCTTATGCACCCCATTTTACAGGTGGAGAGACAAGTTTGGCAAAGTTGAGTCACTTGACTATGTTTACAGAGTTAGTAAGAACTGGTATACTAACTGAGGCTTTCTGAATTCCTGCTACCTCCTAATAATCACTGACATATTTGTGGTGCTTTATAGTTTACAAAGCATGTTTCACACATGCTCACATTTAGTTCTCCCAGTAACCTAGAGGTGAAGTTGAAGGGCACGCCAAAACCTGGCCTCCAAAATTTGCTTTCCATCTAGGCCTTCAATGAGATTCAGATGATCACAAAATGAGAGTGGACTAGATGAAGTCTCTCCAACTCATTTTATCCAACTTGCCCTCAGGGATGCTCTCTGGAATCTTACCATCCACAGGGCTACCTACAGGGACCTAAACATCCTGTGTCCACAGAGTCCCCCATGAAGAAGACAGGGCCAGTTCAGCAGATGGGTAGAGAAAACACTCCCCAAGGGTCATTGGACAGCAGTGCTACCACAAGGGAGACAGGGGCCTGGATCCCCTCCCTACCCGAGTAGAAACACATCACTCATAATCCAGATTCAGCTGTGAGCCCCTTGTTCTTTATTTCCTCCTACCTCAAGCTCCAGAGGGAGAAATTCTGCATCATCCCTAGGAGGGAGAGATGGAATAAGTAGGCAACATGTTTGGAAGTAGCCATGTTTGTCTTCCAAGCTCTCCCACTTTCTTTTTATTACCCAACCCCTATTATACTCAGGAAGTGTCCTCTCCCTACCTTACTAACCTCCAGGGCCCAGGAAGGACTTCTTTCCCATCTAGAATTTGTTCACTCACATGCCATTTTGTCTACCTACACGTTCTGTTTGGCTCACATGATATTAGTTGGTTTTAAGTTGGCCAGTTAGTTTGATGTGAATTAATTGACGTATAAAAATAAAAAAAATTCATAGAATTCAGTGTCTAGGTTATCTCATAAAGCTGGAAGATCTGGCACTATGGGTCATGTGGCTTCATGGTGCCAAGGTGCTAGAGCTGAGTGGCACCCACTCCCTCACTGAGGCCCATTCTTTCCAGTTTGCTACAGTCCCCACTGCTCTCGCTTATGAATAGTCACAGTTCACTGATTACCTAACAAAAGATATACTTTTGTGTACCCTGCTATCAGTTAATTCCTCCTCTTTTTCTGCCTCCATAAAACACTGTTTTTCTCTCAGATTTATCAAAGGTCTTCAAAGGGAACCAATCTGATCAAACGTGTTGCCACCGCAGACACTTGCTACCGAAGTCTACTCCCAGACCAACAGCCTGGCATCACCTGGGAGCTTGCTATGAATGCAGACTCTCAGGGCCCACCCTAGACCTCCTGTATCAGAATCTGCATGTTAACAAGATCCCCATTCGTATGCATGTCAGCATTTGAGAAGTGCTGTCTCATGCAGCTCTTTGCCCCTTATCCCACCCAGGGTGTGCTCAAAGAGAAAAGTTTATGACACTAATCAGAGAGATTTTAATGTGAATAAGTGAAGCTGAAGACATGTCATAGATTTTAAGGGAGATCTATTCAGATTCACTGACTTTACAGTCTACAAGAGACTCTGGCAATATGCTCATGATTGATAGCCCAGCTCTTACTTTGTGGCCAAAAACTTGGAAGCTTGGAGAGGGGAGCTGTCTTGTCCAAACTCAAAACCTAGTAGTAGAGCTAACAGGAAAGAGAGGGGAGGCTTTCTTACAATGTTGTCAGAGGAAGAGAAATGACACTACTCCTAGGTTACTGATCTCAGATTATTTGGGATTATTCCAAGCAACTGATATTTACCGTTGGTCCTGCTTTGTCTACATAGGTGGCTGTCAACTTGAGTGTGCAGCAGAATCACCTGCAGAACTTGGTCAGCTGATTGCTGGACACTATGCACAAGTATGTGGATGCCTCGGGCCTCAGGCCAAGCTGCTTCTGCCCCTCCCATATACACCTATGCCAACGCTTCAGCTGACAGGTGAACCTCCGGAAGGATGGTCCACAAAAGAGGTCCATGCAGGTCCTGATTGAGGGCTGGGAGCCATTCTAGAAGGGAATCTCAGGGTCCCAGAGTGAGGCCAAGAAGGTGGAGGGCATGGCCTCCGTATGGGCACTACCCTTTGACCCTCAAGACTCCTCACCCCATCAGCAGGGCACAGCTAGAAGCAGCCAGAGCTGGGTCTCTAAGCCTTGCTACTCAAAATGCAGCTGGACCCCAGCAGTATCTGCATCGCTCTGGAGCTCGTTAGAAAGGCAAAACCTCAGACCCCACCCCAGGCCTCCTAAATCAGAATCAGCATTTTAACAAGACCCCTGGGACATCTGGGTGCACACAAAGTCTAAGCAGTGCTGGCCTGTGTACAGAACCAGGCGGGGCCCTCTTACCTGGGTCTGGGGTCAGTGCTAGTTATGGAGAAAAGGAAGAATGCTTTAACGTGTCATTGGGCCCCGCATAGAATCTGCTAAACAGTCGGCAAACGATTAATATTTGTTAAATTTGATCAAGTTCACTGCAGAATCAGATGAGTTATCTCTAACTGTATTTGAATTTATTCTCCCAAATGACCATTTCGTAATGTAACATTGCTAAAACAAAATAGTACATTTGAGGGTGTGGGGGAGAGAGAGGGAATGATCATGCCGCTTATTGTGCTAGCCTGTTGGTTGCGCGGTACTGACTGGTTACCCAAAGAGTAGCCCTAGACAGAAAAGATTTCAAGCTGGTGTGCTGCTTGAGACCTAATGCAGCCTAGATGGTTTCTTGGTATTAAAATTGGTATTTTCTAGCCTCTCTTATAAAATAGAATAACCTGTAAATATTGAATCTATACCCACAAATGTCCACAATTGCTGGAGCTGAGTTCTGCCCCTTTCAGCATGGATGAGCGCACTCCATGTCCCAGACTCCAGCCCTCTCAGCTTTCACCATCTTCTTTACTGATGTTTACTGGCTATGTTGCTCATTCTTGTGGGCATTTATTTAGCTTTCTTTGCTACAGAAAGCACCAAAATTTGGCTACTGTAACAGATAAAGCAAAACCCCTCAGAATAGGAAAATTTCAGCTGAAGCATGCATTCAAGTATTTGAATGCATACTTTAAGGACATGGTTGGTCCTGCTGTCTATGAGACATGTAGAGCAAACATTTTATTTCAGTGCTCCTCAGGGTGACTGACTCATTGATGGGGTGCCCAGCCACAGTTTTAAACCTGGAGCTTTTGGTGAGGATGTCCCCTTTCCCATCCAGGCACTTTCCAGGAGGTACATCCAGCCTTAATCTGCTTGCCAATTAATGGGCCTAAGAATAAAAATCACAAAGGAAAACAAGGACAATTCCCCATACCCACATTAATATTCTAAAATATTAGAACGGATTCTCCCTGCTTACATCCCTCGTCTTTGGTTATTGGAAAACCAACATCCCTAAATTCTGTCCTACATGGTGATTAACATTATGGTATGCATTATTTTGAAAAGGCCTGTAAGAACACATACACGCACACACACATGTGCATGCATAGATTAATATGCATATCTGTATACATGTGTAGATGTATGTATGTGTATATGTACATATATTGATATATATCTGTGTGTATAAAGAGTCCTATCTATCAATCTATCTATAGAAATTGATAAAACAATGTCAGTTCCCTAAGTACACGTTAGGATACTTGGGAATGTTCAGAGACACCATTATAGGGACATGTCCCCTCACAAAATATCCAGGGACACATTGGCTGGGTATCCCATGGGACTCTGACTGACAGCACCTCTTCCTTGGTGCTTTTCCCTAAGTTAGTTCTTACATTTTTTTCTGATACTGGTTCAGTGTAGAAGGAAAAGGTTAAACCTCCTAATCCCTTCCTAGGCAGAACTGAAAGGATTTGGGCCTCTGATCATCAGCACTGCAAACTTCATTGGATTTATTGAACTGCATGATTATAATCAGGAAAAAAAAAAAAAACTTATGGAGTAGTTTGAATGGAAAGTAAGACATGAATAATTAATGGGATTAAGCGAGAGAGTACCTACATTTATTTTAAGGTGCCCCTGACAGCTCAAAGGGGTTTTAAAAATCCTTAAGACTTTAAGGATGCATTATCTCTGTGGAAAGTCACACCAGCTTTTCATGTATTAGTTCAACTCCAAAAGTCCTGAAATAACTGGGAATGTGTCTGAGTTCTAGGGTGGAAAAATACAAGTGTGGAGGCGTTGTCTGACATTTTAGGTACCACTGTTGAGGATACATTGCAAGAAAAGTATATCAGGGCCACAGGCCACCTCTGAGAAGAGGCTATTGCGGAAACTACAGAGACCTGGAATGCAATCATGGCGTTGCTCCTAACTGGAGAGTAGCCATGGGCAAGTCCCTTCCCCTCTCCAGTCTTCACTTTCTTGCATCTATAGTAAGAAGATTGGCCCAGGAGACTCTCAGCTCCGTCCCTGCCCTTGACTCTGCCCAGCCATGATACAGTAGACTGAAAAATAATCCCCAAGGTTTCCTGGTGCTAATCCCAGATCTATGAACGCGATCTTATATGGCAAAAAGGACTTCAAAGATATGATTAAGGATTTTGAGAAGTGGTGTTTATTCTAGATAATCTGAATGGGCCCTAATTATCACCACAAAGGTCCTATAAGGGGAAGATACAGATAAATCTGACACAAAAGAGGAGAGACAGTGATGGCAGAGCAGAGACTGGAGTGATGTAGCCATGGGTGAAGCAACACAGGCAGCCACCACAAAGTAGAAGAGGGAAGGAATAGACTCTGCCCTGGGACCTCAAGAAGAATCTAGCCCTGCTGACACCTTGGTTTTAGCCCTGTAAAACTCATATCAGACATCTGGTCTCCAGAACTGTAAGAAAAATACATTTCTGTTGATAACCATTGTATTTGTGGTGATTTGTTACAGCAGCAAGAGGAACATGGCCTGTCATACAGAGACACTGGCCTTCCAGAGGCTTTGTGGCTGTCTCCTATTGGCTCCCACCTGGCCTGTTTCATGGAATGATGTTATCTGCCTGTTGATCCCTGAAGGCATTTGAGTTGGCAGTCCCTGTAACTCCTCGCTCAGCAGAACTCTGGTGCTACAGTCACCCACTTATTTAGTTACTCATTCATTTATTCAACCAGTGTTCATTGAGTACCTGAAGGTCTCGCACTCTGCAAGTACTGAGGATGTAAGAATGGACAAGACATATCCCCTCCCTTCCACCATAGGAAACACCTATCGGGGGGCCTTGGGTTACAAGACTGGGATAGTAGAGTGACACAGATGTGGAGAGACAGACAGAAGGGATAGTGCCATCGTTAGCCACCACAAGGGGGTTCCCGGGGGTAGCAGGAAGGTCCTAGGTGCCAGACAGGGCTCAAAATGGGAGGTGGAAATATGTCTGGGCATTGCCCACATTGCTGCCCATGGCCATGGAAGGGAAAACATCTGAGTCCAGGTCCAGCCACCTCCTCACTGACCCCAAACACCATCCATTCCTTCCCATGCCTACCCAAGGACAGAACCCTCCGGTGCACTCACTGGCCAGCACTTTCTCAGACTCCTGCCTCTTGGTTTCAATTAGTATCTTTCACTCTGAGAGCCGTGACTCTCATGCATTGGGAAATCAATTTCCCAATAGTAGGTCACAACCAGCATTTTAAAAGCAGGATGGAATCCTGACAAAGGTCTAATATCCAGAGCCTACAAGGAACTTAAACACATTTACAAGAAAAAAAAACCTCGTTAAAAAGTGGGCAAAGGATATGAACAGACACTTCTCAAAAGAAGACATTTATGTGGCCAAGAAACATATGGAAAGAAGCTCAACATCACTGAACATTAGATAAATGCAAATCAAAAAGATAATGAGATACCATTTCACAGTAGTCAGAATGATGATTATTAAAAAGTCAAGAAACAAAAGATGCTGGTGAGGCTGTGAAGAGATAGGAACACTTTTACCTTGTTGGTGGGAATGTAAATTAGTTCAACCATTGTGGAAGACGGTGTTGTGATTCCTCAAAGACATAGAACCAGAAATACCATTCGACCCAGCAATCCCATTACTGGGCATATACCCAGAGAACTATAAATCCTTCTATTATAAAGATACATGCATGCCTATGTTCTCTGAAGCACTATTCACAATAGCAAAGACATGGAATCAACGCAAATGCCCATCAATGATAGACTGGATAAAGAAAATGTGGTACATATTCACCATGGAATACTATGCAGCCATAAAAAGAAACAAGATCATGTCCTTTGCAGGGACGTGGATGGAGCTGGAAGCCATTATCTTCAGCAAACTAACACAGGAACAGAAGACCAAACACCACATGTTCTCACTCATCATGAGAACGCATGGACACAGGGAGGGGAACAACACACACTGGGGCCTGTTGGGGGGTGGGGTGGTGTGCAGGGGGAGAGAAAGCATCAGGAAAAATAGCTAATGCATGCTGGACTTAATACTTATGTGATGAGTTGATAGGTGCAGCAAACCACCATGGCACACGTTTACCTATGTAACAAGCCTGCACATCCTGCACGTATACCCTGGAACTTAAAATTTAAAAAGAAATTAATAAAAGAAGAATGGAATTGAATAGAAAATATTAGTGTATTGCACACTGTTAGTCAAGACGCTGCTTTGAAAAAGTTTAGTTTCAGAAAAAGACGTGTGTGTGTGTGTGTGTGTGCGCGCGCGCGCGTGTGTGTGTTGGTGGATGAGCAGTGCCCCTCACTGCGGTGACGCAGCAACTCAGAGCCTCCACTCTGCCTCGTCAAGTCCAGAAGTGTTGCTGATGGCAGGATGCTTAAACTGACTCTGGAGATATGAGTTGAAATTTGCAAAGAGGGAGACAGGAACAGAACGTATCAAGATTATGGAGCTGTGAAGGGGGCTGATGTGTCCAGAAAATGGAGAGAAGGTTTACAAGGTGGGTCTCAGGGATGTAGACTAGACTGTTCTGTATAATTGGGCAGGAACACCCTGCAAAAGGATGCCCTGCTGAAGGCACCAGGGAATCTAAAATTCAGCAGGAGGCTGATGAAGCCTGGTGCCACGGCTTCTCCAATTCACACAAAGATGCCATCTGCTGGCCAACCTGTGTGCCTGCAGGGCCGGGCCAGCCCAGTTGGAGCATGGTTTTCTAACTGAGGGTCCCTATGAGCCAGAGGAGGCTTGTGTAGGCAGAACTAGCTGGGAAGGCAGATGGGATCCAGAAAGCAAAGGAAATTTCTCTGGGCAGAAAAGTGAATGTTTCACCATCAGTTTTTTCTTTTTTTTTGTTTGAGACGGAGTTTCACTCTTGTTGCCCAGGCTGGAGTGCAATGATGCCATCTCGACTCACTGCAACATCCACCTCCTAGGCTCAAGCCCTTCTCCTGCCTGAGCCTCCAAAGTAACTGGGATTGCAGGTGCCTGCCACCAAGCCCGGCTAATTTTTTGAATTTTTTTTTTTTTTTTTTTGTGGAGACGGGGTTTCACCATGTTAGTCAGGCTGGTCTCAAACTCCTGACCTCAGGTGATCCACCCACCTCAGCCTCCCAAAGTGCTGGGATTACAGGCATGAGCCATCATGCCCAGCCATCAATTCTTGGTCTGAACATCTCCCCATTCCCAAATTGGGCTCCCTACCGAGATTCTGAGCTATTGCTCCCTTCTTAGAGCACGCCTAACCATTCTTGACTTCTAGCTATGGTCTGCTCCTTTGTCTCCTTCTCCAGGCAGCCTCTCCAGAATCCTTGACAAGGGCTAATTACTGCCCTCGTTCAATCCTTCTCTTGGTCCAGGCAAGTCTGTGTTCATGCATGTGCCCTGCATCCAGGTGGCATGTGTATCCTTGCATTTCAGTCATTCATGTTTCTCCTGTGTGCTCAGCCCACCATTCTCATGGAAACACCTATGGGGAGTCCACATCATCTGTCCCTTTACAATTTCACATGGCTGCCAGTGACCCACAGAGGATCATTTGTGGTCCACTAATGAAAGAGATCGGTTTATAGATGAGAAGTTGTAGGATGGGTGCTAACAAGCTGGGTGTGAAGGAGCTCTACCCAGGGTGGATTTTCAGCTATGCAGGGGTATATATCACCCCACTATCCTGCCAGCCTTCCCGACATCAGAAACATCCATAGGGAAAAGCCTTCCAGGCCCTAATCAGAGACCAGACTGGGAAGGTGAAACCTTGTGGCTTCTTTTCTCATTGATGGATAAAAGATGGATAATGTCCTCTTTCTCAAGAGCATATTTAGATACAGGCCAGGGAGCATGAAGATGTGAAGGATCTGAGAAAGCACGGAGGAACCACTGATGGAAACGAGATTTAAGAAAAGAAAAAGAAAAAGAAAGAGCACACGGAGGTTGGAAGAGTCCCTTCCAGCCACTGTCGTTCCACCATGCAGTTTCATGCTCCTCTACCATGAAGATTTCTCCTCCTTCCAGACATCAGCTACTCCTGATAGTCAACTTCCTCACTATCCATGAGCAACTTTAGACTTCAGCTGGGGGATGGGGAGGTTCTGGGAGATGACAGGATGGAAACTAGCAGGGTCCAGGGTTGCGAAGGAGTTCAGGAGCAGAGGCTGGTGTGATGAAGGTCAGCTTGCCAGATCAGGAGCAGAGGTTGGGCATAAAGGAAAGAGCAAAGCCCTCCAGGGCTTTCTTGGTCTGGACATCTCTCCATTCCCAAATTGGGCTCCCTACTGAGATTCTGAGCTATTGCTCCCTTCTTAGAGCACTCCTAACCATTCTTGTCTTCTAGCTGTGGTCTGCTCCTGTGCTGAATAATATTCCATTGTCTACATATACTACAGTTAATTTATTCTTTCACCTACTTAAGGACACCTTGGTAGCTTCCAAGTTTTGGCAATTATGAATTAAGTTGCTATAAACATCCACATGCAGGTTTTCATGTGGGCGTAAGTTTTCAGCACTTATGGGTAAATACCAAGGAGTGTGATTGCTAAATTATATCATAAGAGTATGTTTAGTATGTGAGAAACCACCAAACTTTTCCAAAGTGGCTGTACCATTTTGCATTCCCACCAGCAATGAAGAATAATTCCTGTTGCTCCTTCTCCTTGCCAGCATTTGGAGTTGACAGTATTCTGGATTTGGATCACTCTAATAGGAGTATAATGGTGTCTCGTTGTTTTAATTTGCATTTCTCTGATGATATACGATGTGGAACATCTTTTCATATGCTTATTTGCCATCTGTGTATCTTCTTTGGTGAGATGTCCGTTAAGGTTTTTGGCACATTTTTTAATCTGGTTGTTTGTGTTCTTACTGTTGAGTTTTAGGATTTTTACATATTTTGGATAACAGTCCTTTATCAGATATTTTTCCCCAAATACTTTCTCCCAGTCTGTGGCTTCTCTTTTTATTCTATTGCCAGTGTCTTGCAGAGCATAAGTTTTTAATTTTAATAAGGTTCAGCTTATCAATTATTTCCTTCATGGAGCATGCCTTTGGTGTTGCATCTAAAAAGTCATAATCAGGGCCGGGCACAGCGGCTCACACTTGTAATCTCAGCACTTTGGGAGGCTGAGGCGGGAGGATCACCTGAGGTCAGGAGTTCCAGAGGAGTCTGGCCAACATAGCGAAACCCTGTCTCTACTAAAAATACAAAAATTAGCCGGACATGGTGGTGCATGCCTGTAATCCCAGCTTCTAGGGAGACTGAGGCAGGAGAATTGCTTGAACCTAGAGACAGAGGTTGCAGTGAGCTGAGATTGCGCCACTGCACTTCAGCCTGGGCAATACAGCAAGACTCATCTAAAAATAATAATAATAATAAATAAATAAAGTCATCATCAAACCCAAGGTCATCTAGATTTTCTCCTGTGTCACATTCTGAAAATGCTGTAGCTTTGCATTTCACATTTAAGTGTGTGATCCATTTTGAGTTAATGTTTGTGAAGGGTGTAAGGTCTATTGTCATTTTTCGCATGTGGATATGCATGGTTTTCTATGCAGACACACTGCTGCTGAGTTGGAAACAGCACTAGCTCAGGAGCCAGCAGACTGGGTGCTTGCCCCAGCATAACCGCTAACCTGTTGTGTGACTTTGAGGCCCTCTGGCCTGCTCCCCATGTGCAGAATGAAAGCCCTGGGCCAAAAGGCTGCTATAGATCCTTCTGTCCTCCAATCTGCAGGGTTTCCCTATTATTGTTTTCCTTCTAGTATGACTACAGGACACATTTGCCCCTCACTCATGTTCCCACCTCAACAGCAGCTCTCCTGAGAAGAAGCCTTTCCTGGGTATCCCAGCCCATGGGCAGTACCTTCCTCAGAGCCCCTCCAAACTGATGCCCACCACCCCCCGCCCCACATTTAGCTTCTGTTGCATGGTGATACCCATGGGTGTGTCCTCTCTCCAACTAATCAGATTTCTTGAGAGCTGAGAATGTTTTGTATTTCTTCTTTATGTCTCACAAGAATAAAAACAAAGTTAATAATATAATAGCAGCAACAATAATAATGATATGATGATGATCGTTACCCTTTCCTGAACATTTCAAATACATATGCTTACTTAATTCTGATACCACCCTAAGAAGTATTATCATCCTCATTTTGCTAATGTGAAAGCTGAAGCATAAAGAGGTTGTGGGACTTGCCCAAGGTACCCCAGGAGGAAGAGTTTGGAATCTGGGTGCCTTGGCTCAGAAACCATGTGTGTGAGCGCTAACTGCTACGAAAGCTTGGGTAGGTGCTAAGCCCCCATCCTTGCTGCATACATCACGTCTATGCATGTGGCTGTTCAAATATCTTTAGTCTGTGGCACATGTTCATATTCGTTCTAGCCCATCTCTATATTCCCAATGTCTAGTATAATACTCCACATATGAATGTCTGGATGAATGGAGATGTTCTCAAAGAAAGGTCACCACCTGCCACCACCACCACTGCCGTTCCCCCAACCCCATGGCCTTGCCAGCCATTCCACTTGTCCAATATCATTTATCCATTCATAGTCCCACCCCATCCCCCACCCCAAGCACATTACATACCCTTAAAGCTAGTAGAACAAGTTAAGGAAGATCCCACTCACTTCAAATCATGTTTACCTAGCACTTTACCTATCTGAGCAAAGCCCTGCATAAATAATTCACCTGTCACATTCTCTTTTAGTACATTTTAGGACTTCTTAATAAACTCTGGACAGCGAACGAATTTACAGATCTGATGGCACCACATGCCCATTTACACAGTAGCTTCTAGAGAGCACTTGCCAAGAAATTCTTCCATTACTCCCTGCTAGGTCCTTCCACTTTCAGTGGAACCAGAGGTGCAGACAGGACTCTAACCCTTCCCCTTCTGTCTGTCTCCAAAGCCACTGCCCATCCTGGTTTAGTCCAACCTTTTCAAGAGCCTTCCAGTGTAGTGTGGATATATATCACTTGGGGACCTTGTTAAAAGGAAGATTCTGATTCAGTTGGTCCAGGGTGGGGAGAAAGAGTCTGAATTTCTAACAAGCTCCCAGGTGATGCAGATGTTCCTGGTCCCTGGGTCTCATTTTGAAAAGCAATTCCCTATCTTCTGCTTCAGCAGAACCCCGCACTCCCAAGCCCATCCTCCATCCTCCCAGTAATCTAACGCACAAGACTGATGACATCGCTTTCCCTCTTGCACCTCCTGGGATCCCATCCATACTTCTTGGACTGACTCTAGCCATTTGTCTGGGACCTCAGCCTTTTTCTGCATTGCCTCCTTCACCCGTCCCCCCCCCCCCCCCCATAATACTGTTTACTATCCCTTAACATACCCAGTGTGTTTATTCCTCCTCTGTAAAATTGCAGGGTTATCTCTTGCTCCACAAAGCCTTCCCTGACCTCCCTTTTCTTCCAAGTGTGATAAGAAGCCCTCCTGTCTGCCCCAACAGCACTTCCATATACCGCTCCCATAGCACAGGTGTATTGACCCAGGTTGTTCTCCCCACTAGACTGAGACTTTTGTGAGGGCAGGGACCAACCATGTCGTCATATCCTCTGTGACTCAACAAATATTTATGACATAAACAGATGAGAACCTCATTAAAGTATTCCTTCATACAATGAGGGAACCCAGTTAATAGAATTTCTAAAGGAGCAATAGCTACTTTGTTCTTAAGAGTACACATCTTTGTTACATGTAGAATCTAACTTTTTAAGCCTAATTAGATATTTGCCTATATTAATGTATTTCACTATGTCATTTGCTTTGCAAAGTGCAGATGAAAATTCCAAATGGCATTAAACAACTTCTAAGGGTGAAATCAGCAAATTAAATGAATTTAGTCTACAACTGGCACAGGAGATAATGCTCCTTGATTTGGCTGCAGCACGACTTTTGCTCAGTTGTTGGAGCCGTTGTTTCATAAATGGTCTCTTAGGAGGATTATAACGGAAATGGCTAGTAATATTTAACAAGGTAGGTAGGTAGATGATAGATAGATAGATAGATAGATAGATAGATAGATAGATAGATAGATAGATACCCTTTGCACATTAGGGATAAATACATCAACCACAAATAATAATAGCTATAGGTTACTGGGCACTTGCTCTATACCAGGCCCTGGGCTAATTCTTTGCATCTTTGATCTTGTGGTTTCCTCTAAATAATCCTGGGAGATGGTTTTCATTATCCTCATTGTATCAGTGGAAATATTGAGTCTCAGAGATTGAGCAGCTCATCAATGAGTAAACACTTAGTGACAGAGGCTAGGCTGAGATCAGGTCTCGCTGCTTGTAACCACCAAGCAAAACTGCCTTTTGTCAAAGGTTTACAGTGGTCCTGCTTAATTAAAAGACAAGGGCATCTAGTGGCCATATGGCATGAAATACAAATAAAGAACCTCCATTCCCTGTGACCTGCAGTCACTTCAAAAAGAAACCTCAAAGACAGACGCAATACCCAGGATGCCCACCCCAATGGCAGAAATTCAAAGCCAATTTAAATCCTTGATGGAACCCCACTTGAAGTGGGGAGTCTAAGACAAATGCACGTAAATGAAAATTTCATCGTTAAGCATAGAACTAGTAATTTCCTGGAACTAAGTCAAGCAAGTGTCACAAAGGAGCACCCTAGAGAGATGATCAACGTGACTAGAATAACTGGAAAGGAAAGTTAACATCTAGGGAAAGCCCGATATGGTCCAAGTAATGCCCCATGCTCTTCACCTGTGTGACTTCATTCATTCCTCAAAGTGTCCCTGTGATACACTCACAGTCACGGCCATTTTACAGATGCAAAAACAGAGACTGGGACAGATTCAGGAATTGCCTCCTAAGTGGCCGGACAGTCTTTTAAACCTGGGTCTGTCCTGTGTTTTCTGTGTAAGTTTGTGGAGTATGTTCATCTCCGCCATTCCTCAATCCCTACAAGCCTGCCATTCCTGATGGATTTTTTAAAGTTCTCTGAGAAGTCACTTGCCAGCAAACTGATAGAGCCCAGACTGAGGCTGTGGTAAACACCAGCCCTCAGTGGGGGGCAAAAGACTGAAATTTCAGAAAATCATGGGAACACTAGTAATTCGAGAGCACTGAGACTTATCAAAAGAGCGGGAAATAAAAAACAAACTCCAAAACTTCATTCTATTATTGGAAACTTGAAGAGATGAAAACGTGACCTTTTCTGCCTCCTTGCTTCTAAAATAGTGACAAATATGTTTTATATTTTTACAAGCTATATTAACAGAAGTGACTCCAAATGTGTGTGGCCTCCCGGGAGCTCAGTGTTTCAATCTCTCTTTTTTTGGCTGTTCTTTGGCAAGGAGAAAAGGGACGCTTTTCTAGCAGGCCAGTGTCTATATGGTTTTGATATGGCCCAAACTTTGGCCAAACAAAGCCGTAACCCAGCCAGTCTCTCAAACCATATCTCTCACCCAACTCAGAGGTGCCCCTTCCAAACTAACGGCTGAGGAATGACAGATACCCAAGAGGATCTTCAGAGACCCCAGAGGTCGGTGCCATCCCTGGAAACGAGGAGAACAGAGTGCTGGAAACAATCTTCCACTCTTACTTTTTTCCTCTGAGCCTTGATTTCCATATCTGTGAAATGAGGAGACTGCCTACTTCCTGGAGATTTGTGAGGAACAAAGAACTTTTGCACGGTACCTGATGTAGTTGGCATTTAATAAAAGAAGCTGGACAGATGATTGCCTTTCTCCACAATCACCTCAAGGGAAATACTAAAGCAGAAAAGTCATTCTACGGGGGCAGCTTCAGGGCACATGAAGAATGAGGCACTCTTCCCCTCTACTGACTTGAAGGCAGCAACCACTGCCAAATGACTGCATGTCCATGGGGCTGCAGGCAGCTTTGTCTCACTGGGTGGCAGCTACCCACATCCCACTGAGCCTCAGTGGGAAATAGCTACATGACCAAGGAGGAGCTTGATGGCAGGGACTCCTTTAAAAGCAGAAGCCTGGTCCACTTCAAGGAGCAAGCGGCCAGTGCCTGGGCAGCCCATGTCTGCATCCTCGGCTACTCTACAGTATGACTCATACAGCTATGGAGTACACCCTATGCATAGGCCCTGAACCAAGGAAGCAAATGAGGGCCAAAGCCCAGCCCATCCTCCATGCAGCTAGCCAGACTCCCTGGCTGGAGGAAGGAGGTACCTCTTTAATTTTTATAAACCACATAGGAACTAGTGGTGGTCAGGTGCTTCTTTGGAGTTTATAAGACTGACTTTGAATCATAAAAAGAGTCCTTGCCTCCTTCCACCCCACCACATCAAGTCTCCCCTATTTGCTGGCCGACTAAGCCACAGTCCCCACCTCAAGGGGCCCAAAGTCTCATGGTGGGACAGACTTGGAAGTAAATGACTGCAGAACAGAATAACCCAGCTAGGACAAGTGCTCCTGGAGAGACAGAGGAGCAACTGCCCAGATCACAGGACCCATTAGGGGCAGGGCGCAAAGGAAAAAACTTCATAAGGATAAGGAAGTGCAGCCAAATGAGAAGAGGGAATGCGAGACAGGGAGCAAGAAGAAAGGACATGCAGGGAAAGGAAGAAGACAATAAAGGAATATTGGAAAAGATGAGATGGAAGTGAAAGAATGAAGAGGAGCCCAGCCAGTACGAAGAAGCTTGTGAGTGTGCGTGTGTGTGCGCGCGCGCGCGTGTGCACTTAACATCAGACAGAGACATACAGGGGTGGGGTGCGCTCTGCGTAAGGCATTGAGATGGTCACTTTATAGACCTTATCTCATTGAGTCCTTATAGCAATCTTATGATCATTACTATTCCCATTTTACAGATAAGGAACTTAGAGAGATAGATGGAAGCCAAAAGACCCAGCTGATATATGATGGAAACCATGCTGCCCCCAGCGCACCACAGGAGAGGCAGAGTTGTCCTTTGCTGCTGGTGAATCAGTCCCTCCAATGCCCCGCTTCGTCTTCCCCCTGTGTCAGGCTATTGGATCATTGCAGCCCCAAAGCCCTAGCCTCACCACCACAGCGAGGATTTCAAATGCCAGCTCTGACTGAGGCTAAGGTTGCTGGCATGAAATCAAGTCTGCCATTAGCACAATGTCCAGGGAACATTTGGTCAGCTCTCTGTCCTCTCAGCCCAGGTACATGGGGGTTATGTTAATTAAATAAATCTAATCATGGAAATGAACTGACCCAGGTGATGGGCACAGCACTCAGCTCCAAGTTACTGGTGATTGTCAGAAAATCCAATTAAGATAGAGCTGAGCCTACTGTGCTTCATACAGATAATTGAGGGCAAGGGTAGGGGCTAAGGGGAAGCTAAGGAAGGAAATCATGTCTTAATATCCATTAAATCAATCTCCCTCTTAAGCAGTGCCAGATAGAGTCCAGGAAGAAACTAGAAGAGAATTTAATGGAAACTAGGTACAAGCCTGCTTTAACATTTTCTTGGGATTCTGACTGGGGAGCATGTGGCAGGCACAGGAGACAAGGACAGGCAAGCCTATGTGTCATTCAGGGAGCCATGGACTAGGACTGTGGAGGCCCAAGGTCAAGTCTGTTCTGGTCTCCATCACCAATTAACCACTTGATATTGGACACTGTCCTATCTGAGCCTTAATAAAATGCAGCACTAGACCTGGAGCAAAACCACCTGGTGGCTTTGAAGACCGTCAGCAGGAGAGGGGAAGAAAACGAAAATATGGGAATTTGAGACAAATCTACCAACCTCATCACAGTGAGCTTGTGTTCGTTCATTATGATACAGCACATAGAAAAGGCGGGGTTGCTCAGGAGGGGGAAAGGATTTGTTCCTTTCCTTCGTCCATTTGAAATTTATTGAGCAACTATATGTTCCAGGCTACAGAAACAAATACTGCATGGTCCTCGACCCAGAGAGAATCTCTTATAGGCCATGGGAGGCTGAGAGGTGTCTGTTTTTCTTCCCAGTATATCCCCAACATTTAACAACAGGTTAATACTTAAACATAGTAGATGCTCAATACATGTGTTGATTAAATAAATAAACCAATTTTATTCAAGACAAGTAAACGTACATTTTCAACAAAGCATTTTAAAGCTATAAGGAAGAGAAAAGTGTCCTGGGAACTCAAATGTGGGGCCCTCACCCTACCAGGGAAGCAGAAGCAGGGAGCATCCCGTCCAAAAATTCCCAAAGGGCGCCGGACTGCGTGCTGCGGGTGGGGGGTGGGGGGAGCGGGTAGAAGTCTTCGGATAAAAGATGGGGAAAACAGACCGAAGCAGGTCTCGCTGGCCAGTGACACTCGGGGAGCATGGCCCGTGGAAGGATCCAAGGCTGAGGGATCTGAGGTAGCCCTACAGGGAGACACTCTGCCAAAATCCAGCCACGAGAAGGAGGGAGGAGGCGGGGAAAGAGTAAATGAGATTTGGTTTAGGCCGGAAGAACGGGCTGCGCCAACAACGAGAAAATAAAGTGGTGAGCTGGGGAGGGTACAGCGCGGGCTAGAAGGGCGAGGAACTTGAGAACCGCGGGCGCGGCAGACTGGCGGGGACTCAGGCCCGGAACTGGCGGAGGGGTGGACGGGCGCATGCGCGCGCGCAGCTGAAACTCCGGCTGATGAAACTGACAAAGGCGAGAGCGCGCCGCAGCCCCGCTGCCGCGGTGTTCGCACCGCGGGTAGGTGCTGCCCTGCCAGGGGGCGGGATCGTGGAGCGCCTCGCAGAACTGCACGCAAGCAAAAACAAAGCCATCTTTTCGAAGCAGAAATGGAACAGACGTGGCCGGGGAAAGCCAAATATTTGTGAGATGATGTGAACAAAGGGGAAAGGTCAATGCAGGGAAGTTTGAGTTTCTGGTTGGAGCCTTCAACGGCTCTGAACGGTGGGTACCTTAAGAGAACGTCCTTTGCCCCCGTTCTCCCTCTCTCCCCGAAGAAAAATAAATCCTTGGTAAAATGAGACTTGACGGCATGAAAAGAGGGTCTCCAGACTGTCCTAGCTGGCGCAGGCAGGGGCGGGGCCGAGGTGCCGCTTGGTGACCTGCAGCTCAACACTGTCACCCAGAAAGGCCCGCCAATGCCATTATGCAGGGAACGTGGCTCTTAGCAGAGTCTGAACAGGCGCAGGGCCAAGGAAATCTTTGTTTTTGTTTTTTTCTCTAGCCCTTCCTGCCAATATACCAGGGATATAATTCCTTGGTGTTTCTGCCTTACAATTGCTCCTTATACCCCACCCTGATCCTCAGCACGACAGCTCCCACCGCCACCGCCCGCTGTGAGTCACCTCCCCCTCTCCCTTTTTTAAACCAAACAGCAAGGCCATATTGCGGTTATCCATAAATGCAAAGCCAAGAAGCCACCAATACCTGTTTGAGAAGATGGCATTTTAATTAACACACTCCAGCTGCCATAAACCCGGGCTCCTGCCCCACCTCTCCACCCACCCCCATCCGGCCCCCCCACCCCCAGCCCCGCCGTGCCCTCTCTCAACCTCCCTGCTCACCCCCATCTATGTAAAAAAGCCATAAAGGCTCTCGCCAATCGCCTTCTCGGAGGGAGTTTTTGCAACCCCCGCAACACAGGTTGATTGGAAAGGTCTCTCTCCTGGATAACAACAATTCAATGTGCCTTGACATTTTAATAGCCTGTCGTCCTGGTGAACACAATCGAGCAGGGCAGTGAAGCAAAAATCATTAGGTAAGCAAGATAATCTAAGCGGAATCTGCCGCCTGCAGGCTCACATCTGGGGGCAGGTTGCACAGCTGGGCCGTCCACAAAGCTGGGCTCCTCCTGTCCTGCAGCGCCTTTGTATAAGAGTACCAATATATACACTTGTTTAGCTAGAGACACACACTTGTGCACGGGTTTTTGGTAGATAAATACAGTCAGGCAAGTGTACAGACCACTGACGCCCCAACATGAAATAGCGTGAGAGTACACAAATTTACCACGAATCAAAATATCCAGGGTCCCACCAAAGCGCCACCAAGATAAAGTTCCTGCTGTAAGCGCAGGTTTGCTATGTCAAAGAGAACAAGGCAAATACTTGTTAGGATTCCTAATACCAACCATGTAAAGACTTTCCATGCGCACACACACACACACACACACACATGCATTCATTTATGTAAATATTTTTAATGTAATGCCATGGCTAGATATATACTTTAAGCATAATATATAACATAAAATATTTATACTTATGTTTGCAGGGAACTGCTATTAAAGCTTCACCTCTAGTAACTCATTTCATCCTCAAAACATAGGTACTGTTATTATCCCCACTTTACAGATGAGATAACTGAGGCACAAAAGTTTGAAGCAGCTTGCCCAAAGTCATCTTCTAATAAGTGGTGGAGCCAGGATTTGAATCCAAGCAGTCTGGCTCTAGAGTCCAGCCTGTTACCCATTAAGTTATGCTGTTTCATAAAAAGTAAATCACACAAGTAGATATAAAATGTGTTGCAAGTCTTCACAAGGTCAGTGCATTCCATTATGAATGTATATATTTATGTACATGCATAACACACACATGTTCGTGTGAACAGTCAAAAGGTGCACGGAAGTATGTCTGACTTCTTTTTAACATAAACACCTGCCTGCACTTGTATATTCATGTATTGAGCATCTTGTGAGTCCCTAGGCCATGTGCTAGGGTACTGAGGATACAATAATTAATTAGACACAATGGCCACCCTCAAGAACTCATCACCTATGGAGGAGTCAAACAAGCAAATAGATGCTTAACCTTGAGGGTGATAGGTTAGAGGCTGACACAGAGCTGCAGAGACTAGGAGGGCCCCTTCCCCCATCCATCCCCACCCTCCTGACATATCTTGCACCAGAATCTTCCAGGGAAGCCACACACTTATTCCCATGAGGTTGTCATCACTCAGAATACGTTGAGGGTTCCATTTGGGAATTGCCCTCTAAACCATTTTATAAGCTGCCTAAGAAAATGATTGTTGTTATTTAATAATTACATATAATATGCAAACTCACAGCCCTTTCTTAGGAAGGAGGCAGGAGTGACATCACAAAACCCAGGGACCAACAGATGACAGAAAATTCTCCTGTTGGAGTCCAACTCTCCCCAGCTGGTCCACGCCCCTCCCTCTCCTTTTGCACACAAGTCCCCCAGCATAGATCTCGTTCCCTGGATGCTGACTTGGCAAGCTATTCACTTTATGAATATGACCCTCAGAAGGGAGAGCCCCTCTCAGCAGCCCCCGAACTATGTTATCACCATTATTAAGGAGCTTAAAGAGGAGCTGGGAGGACGAGACACCGCTGGAATTGCAGCCTGATTGTGATTGATGTGTTCCTATTAGCGCCTCAGTGTTATCTCTCTGGATAGCAAGAACAGCCAGTGGCTTGTAACACAACAGATTACCTGAGTTCTCAGCCTTAGAAGGATGTTTAAATAAAATATAGTCCCTCTTAGCAAGAGGCTCATTTTCTCCATGAGGCTCCCAGACTATTTCATGTCAGCTCTGATTCGCTGCGACTCTCCTCAGTAAACATGTCTTATCATTAATAATTCTTTACAAGCACAATCTCCAAGAGTCCTCTCTCTCTCTTTTTCTCTAGGTGGCTGGACTCAGACACATCACGCTCCAGTTTGGGTTCCAAGGTGCTTCTCTCTGGATTTTCACCTGCCTTGCCAAAAATGATTGATTACGCTGGGCCAACTGGGTGTCCGGCAATACCCAACAAATGACTTTGGCCCCTAACAGCAGGCCTTGGCCAGATAGAAATCAATATTTCACCATTAAAATCTATCAAAGAAGAGTTAAGGCACCATCTGTCCCTGCCGCCTCTCTATGGTGTGTGAACATTAAATCCGACACTTGTACTACATGGGTAATCAATATATAGTGGTTCACAGATCATTTGTGGTCCCCTTTTAGCAGTGATGGATGTCTGGAATCGTTGTGATTCATTTTGTCAGACCATTAAACAAGATTCTGTCCAGTTCCTTCCTGATTTCATTTAGAGGATCATTCTTCACAGTTCATAAGAGGGAAACGGTTTTACCAATCTGCTTCTATTTCAATAAGTCACTTTATAGAGATTTTGTGTCCTCCAGACTGTAAAAATTCTGGAGAGATAGTACAAACAGACCTCTAAAACTATTCACTGCATGACATATGCATAAAGTGTGAAGAGAGGAATGTAAATATGTTTACCTCTTTATCTGCAAATGTTGGTTTTAACCCCCTCCTAGCTGGAGAGCTGGCCACGGTACTCCAGGCATTGGCCTGCTATAGTAGGAGGAAGCTAAAGTTTGGTGACTGGGGACTAATTTACAGGGATGACGAAAATCCCCTGACCCCTTATAAGCATGGTGGAAAGCAATGGGAATGGCTCTTCTGGGGGCCACATTTTAGAGTCTTTCATTTCTATAGTCAAGATGTCCTTGCCCCTCACGCAAATAGTTGGCAAATGCCTCTGCACTCTCAGACAGCATGCTGACCCAAGAGAAGCAAGACTGACCTTGCCCTTGAGGGCAGGAGTGTGGATGCCAGGAGGGTCTTGCATGACAATATGGCTACCGTCTGTGAAGCACCAAAAACCTGTGTCAGACCCCATACTTACACGATTCTTGCCCTCAACAATCCTGAGAGATAGGTACTATCATCTCCACTTTCCAGTAAGGAAACTGAGACTCCAAAAAGTTAAATAATCTGCCTAAGATTATTCTAGTCAGGGAATGTAAGAGTCAGGACCCAAACTTGGGCCTGTCTGATGCCAGCCTCCACATGAACTGTAGTCAGATCTTAGCTGGTGGCCATTAATCTGCAGAGGATTTTGTTTCAACCCAAGTGGATTTCCTTTAATGCTCCTGGATATCTTACTTGCATCAACCAAATACGGTGTTACTAGGAAATAACATCTTTTTCTATCCTTATTTTAAGTAAATCTACTGTAAGTTCACTAAATTATGCACTCCAAAACGAAACACTGGATTTTAAACTATTTTCTGTTTTCGGATTATTGGACAATTACATCACTGTTGCTGATATTAGTGTAGATAAATAGATGTTGATTTAACTGTTAACATAAGTATATATACATATACATACAGACTTACACACATAATTTATATATAATTATTGTATGTCACATAAATATATATAACTTAAAAGACCTTAGAGATAATTTAGCTTTTCCTTTTTTTCTGTGCTTTTAAAATAAAGCAATGGAGGCTCTGCAGGAATAAAAAGCTGGCCTGGGGACAAGAATCTTGTTTTCTGATTCCCAAATCAAAATGTTTTACCAAAAATGTATAAATAATAAAACATTACATATTTATGAATTTTTGGTGACATATTTGTTGAGGGCATGAGTAGAGAGAGTTGTATTCATTTTGCAGTTTACAGAAGAGGAAAACGGCCAATGCATTCTTACTTCCACTTCACTTCACTAACCACTATGCCATCCTGCCTGGAGATGGGCGTTCCTTTAGATAACAGTAGAAAATAAGGTAGGTCGCATGACTTCAAGCCCAAAAACCATATGACCAGAGCCAAGTTGGACAGCAGCATGCAGGAGAATACCAGCTGAGGGCACTCAGGAGGCACATGGCATGGCAGAGAGAGCTTGCACTAGGCTTTAGAAAGATTAGGCAAAAAAAATCCATCTGTGCTCCTGTGTCACCTCAGACAAGTCACTTAGCCTATCTGACCATCTTTTTCCTTATCTGTAACACTGAAGCTAATTGCGCCTACTTCAAAGGATAATTTCCAGGATTAAATAAGACAATACGAATTTCAGCACAGGTCCAAGCACAATCCAGGTTAGTGCCCTTTCTTTTTCCCTTCCTTCCTCCCTGACCTTATTTCATAAATGTGTATTATACCATATTTCAGTCTCCAGTAACCACCTGTAATGGGATCTGCCACATAAGAATTTATCTAAGTCTTTCTTGATTCTAAAAATATTAAACCTAAGAATTAAACAGAGAATTGCAAGGTCTTTGGTTTAACCATTGACCCGGTGCAGAAATCCACTTTCACCACCTGCCTGATGGGTCACTTTCAATGACCAGGAGCTCAAGATGTCTAAAGAAGTCTGCCTCATTGCTGGACAGTTTCTTAATGATAAATTTCCTGCTAAAGCTGCCTCCATGTAAATTCTATCCATTAGTCCCAGTAATAACTTCAATCCATAACCACCTCATGTTCCACATAATTTAATAGAATGAAAAGAAATGTTCCCTTTAATTTGTGTTCAAACTACCTTCTTGAAGCATTTTGATGATTTCACTGGAATCTAAGAGGTTTGTGACTGTGCCCAAGTTGGCATTATGCATGTCTTTCCATGTTAGCTTTGAGCATACCCCAGCTCGTATTGAGTGTGGTGAAAGAGTCTTGTTTCTGTTTTTGTTTTTTCTCTTTCTTTCACGGACCTCGCCCTGGTCCTTGCCACTCTTTGGGCTCTCACTGTCTCTGCAGTCCTATTTTTGAGTGTGAAACCTGTAACTGCTCAGAGCACTTCCAATTAAATTTTATATTCAGTTTTCATTCATCTGTTTCTTTCTTTTCATTCTTTGATCTTCCTAACCATTTTTCTCCCTCCACCTGTTTTCCCATCACAAATATCCCAATCAAGGCAGAAATGCCAATCTATACCTTGTGTTTGAATAATGCTCCTTAATAATATGATGAAATGAAGTCCAGCTCTAAAAGCAAGGTCTGCCTCCTGTGTCACCTCATTAAAAACCAGGCCTCATTAAAAACCTTCACAGCTATTAATTACCTCTACCTGATTTAGCCCCCAAATAATGTCCTGTTATCTAAACATCAACAACACTTTTTCTAATTTCACTTTAAACTCCTGAAGAAAGGGGCCAGTTAGACTATAAGTAAGTTGTTGTGCAAACAGCTGTTGAGACAGCTGTTGTCCACCTTCAGCAATGATCTTCAAACATCAGCAAACAGCCCTTATGAGCAGGCTAATATCCACTCCAGGATCTCAGGGCATATCATGGTCTCTCAACTATTCCCACTATTCACACACTCCAAAATTACTAGTGCCTTCTCTGCCTAGTTCTGCGATTACTCTGTGGCACTGAGGTTAATCTTGTGGGCCCTACTCAGGTCCGACTCTTCCAAATCCCACTTATTGCTGAGGTATCATGTTCCAAATGTTAATATCTCAAAATGCCCATTTTTGCTGCTAGGTTTCTTGTCTATTTGTAGACTTCTGAATCCAGTGTCTTTGGTCATACTTGGACATATACAAGTTTCTTCTTGTAAATGTGGCCTAATTAGGGAGAAAAATTTCTGCACTAGTTATTTTTAAAAGTCAGTTCTATACACATCCACTCAGGTAAAATTGCACAAGCTCACCCTTGATCAGGGGCTGCTTGAGCCATACTCAATTAGAGGTCAGCCAAGACACAAGTACACCTGCCTGGCACATGCCTGTGCCCATCTGATGTGTACTAGCAGCTGAGCATGCAGCAGTCACAAACACACACACATACAGCCTGAAGTCTGAAAAACCACTAACCTAATCCCTCTCCATTTGTCTGGTCAGGCATAGGCAGAACTACTTTTGATGGAATAGGTTATACATTCCTGAAGATTTCCCAGTATTCCAGATATTCTTACTCTTTGTCCCAAGGTCAAACAATATACACCTCTCAAAAGTTTCTTTCTGAGCCAACTTTGGCCCATCTTGTTGTAATTAAGCCCATCCTGGGGGCTTACAATTTTTGCTTATTTATTTATTTAAGACAGAGTTTCGCTCTTATTTCCCAGGCTGGAGTGCAATGACGCAATCTCAGCTCACCACAACCTCTGCCTTCCAGGTTCAAGCAATCCTCCTGTCTCAGCCTCCAGAGTAGCTGGGATTACAAGCACATGCTACCATGCCCGGCTAATTTTTGTATTTTTAGTAGAGACAGGGCTTCATCATATTGGTCAGGCTCCTGACCAATTGTCTCGAACTCATATTGTCTCGAACTCCTGACCTCAGGTGATCCACCCACCTCAGCCTCCGAAAGTGCCAGGATTACAGGCGTGAGCCACCACACCCAGTCTAATTTTTGCTTCTTTATAAACTCTTCTTCTTAATAATAATACTTAGTTATATACCTACCATTTGTGAGGCATCATATTAGTTACCTTGTGACATTGTTTTATTTAGTTCTCACAGCAGTCCTCTGCAAGATAGATTTTATTTTCTCTATTTTGAAATGAGAAACTAGACCATAAGAGGTTTAGTAATTCACATAATATCATGCAGCTAATAAATGACAGAAGGAGGTGCACTCTGGCCAGACTCCATAGCCAGAGTTACTAATACCTGGCTATACTTTTATCAGAAAAAAAAAAAAAAAATAGAGTTAAATATATTCACCTTACAACTGTAATGAGATCTACATACAGAGTTCCGGAAGCAGAATCCAGGCCTCATTAGAAACCTTCACAGCTATTAATTACCTCTACCTGATTTAGCCCCCAAATAATGTCCTGTTATCTAAACATCAACAACACTTTTTCTAATTTCACTTTAAACTCCTGAAGAAAGAGGCCAGTTAGACTATAAGTAAGTTGTTGTGCAAAAGGGACACGAGACTTAAATCTCCTCTTTCAACTCAGAGCCACAGGAGAACAGAGTATCAAGAAAGGGATCAGAGCATTTCATCTCTTCTGATCCACACGCTCTTTGGCCAGCAAGGATTTGGGAACCATGCTGAAATCAATCAGCCAGTGGTGAGGAAGGAAGGTAGGTGGCTAAAGCAGCCCTGGAAGCCTGCATCTGGGCAGGAGACTGCTGCACAGCAGGGCCTCATTCATGCGTGACCTTCTCAAACTATCAGAAGTGGCCAAGAGGACGAGCTTGACTTATGGTGCCCTCACACTCCAGGGAAAGGGGTGCAGGGTGCCAGGAGGAATGTTAGAACTAGGTGACTCAGCTAGTGGTTATCAGTTGGGGTGGAGCATAGGATCTCCCCGGCGGGCACTCAGACATGTTGAGAGGTGACAATGTGCTAGCAGCCCTCACTCTCAGCGCCGCCTCGCCTTCGGCGTCCACACTAGCGGCCCTTGAGGAGCCCTTCAGCCCGCTGCGGCACCATGGGAGCCCCTCTCTGGGCTGGCTGAGGCCGGAGCCTCCTCCCTCTGCTTGCGGGAAGGTGTGGAGGGAGAGGCGCGGGCGGGAAACTCGGCTGCGCCCTCGGGCCAGTGTGAGTTCTTGCGGGCACAGGCTCCGCGGCCCGCACACGGAGCGGCCAGTAGGCGCCGCCGGCTCAGGGCAGTGAGGGGCTTAGCACCCAGACCAGTAGCTGCGGAGGTTGCGACGGGTCCCCCAGCAGTGCCGGCCTGCCAGTGCCACACTCAAATTCTCACTGGGTTTAGCTGTCTCCCCGCAGGGCAGGGCTCGGGACCTGCAGCCTGCTAAGTCTGAGCTCCGCCCCCTGCGGTGGGCTCCCCCACAGCCTGAGCCTTCCCGAGGGGCGCTGCCCCCTGCTCCATGGTGCCTGGTCCCATTGACAGCCCAAGGGCTGAGGAGGGCAGGCGTGGCTCGGGACTGGCAAGCAGCTCCGCCTGCAGCCGGGGTGCAGAATCCACTGGGTGAAGCCAGCTGGGCTCCTGAGCCGGGTGGGGACTTGGAAAACTTTTATATCTAGCTGGAGGGTTGTATGTGCACCAATCAGCACTCTCTATCTAGCTAATCTGGTGGGGACTTGGAGAACTTTTATGTCTAGCTAGGGAATAGTAAATACACCAATCAGCACTCTGTGTCTAGCTCAGGGTTTGTAAATACACCAATCAGTACTCTGTGTCTAGCTCAGGGTTTGTAAATACACCAATCAGTACTCTGTGTCTAGCTCAGGGTTTGTAAATACACCAATCAGTACTCTGTGTCTAGCTCAAGGTTTCTAAATACACCAAATACACCAATCGGTACTCTGTATCTAGCTAACTCTGTGTCTAGCTAACCTAGTGGGGACTTGGAGAACTTTTCTGTCTAGCACTCTTGTGTCTAGCTTAAAGATTGTAAATGCACCAATCAGCACTCTGTCAAAACGGACCAATCAGCTCTCTATAAAATAGACCAATCAGCACTCTGTAAAATGGACCAATCAGCAGGATGTGGGTGGGGTCAGATAAGGGAATAAAAGCAGGCTACGGGAGCTAGTCAGCCACAACCCACTGGGGTCCTCTTCTGGGCTGTAGAAGTTTTGTTCTTTTGCTCTTTGCAATAAATCTTGCTACTGCTCACTCTTTGGGTCCAGGCTGCCTTTATGAGCTGTAATACTCACCGCGAAGGTCTGCAGCTTCACTCCTGACAGTGAGACCACAAACCCACCAGAAGGAAGAAGCTTCAGACACATCTGAACATCTGAAGGAACAAACTCTGGACACACCATCTTTAAGAACTGTAACACTCACCGGGAGGGTCCGTGGCTTCATTCTTGAAGTCAGTGAGACCAAGAACCCACCAATTTGTTACACAGTGTGACAGTGAGTTGTTGCAGTGACTGAGGGTGCTGTGGGTAATTAGTGGTCAGAGAACGTTCTAAATCTATTCTAATGTGTGGGACAGTCCCATGCAATGATGAATTGCCCATTCAAAATGCCACTGGCACCCCAATGACTGAGTCTCGTTTCTAAATTTATACATGAGGAAGGATTTCGGTGAATCTCATGAAAGAGATCTAGAGAAAATTGTTTCTACCCACTGTTGTCAGTGCAAATTCAGCTCCTCCAGGAAAACATTTTATGAAGGTTGTTACTTCCTCCTCTTAAACTCATCAAGAGAGCTGCAGCTTCTACAACTAGAAAGGGAAATGGTATTCATTGAAGTTATCAAATCCTGCATTAAATATAGTAGAGATGATCTCATTTTCTCTCAGAAAATGAAAAATCTGTGAATCAGATGGCATTGGAAGAAAGGAAACTGAGGCTCAGAGAGGTTGAGCAAGCTGACTAAGGTTACACAGCTCATCTGTGAGAGGCAAGATGTGGACTCAGCTGTCCCAGGCAGAAAGACACACAGTCCTTTCGTGGAGCCCTGTGAGGTCAGCCAACACCCACTGGGTGCCCCAAACCACACCTCAGCTCTTGAAGCCTCTGCCAACCTGAAGCAAAATCCAGAGAGGCAAAGTTCATCTGAGAGCCGTCTCTCCTCATATGGTTCCCTCAGTTTCATGCCTTCACCACTTGACTTGGCCTGTAGAACCTGGTTCTCGATTGCTGCTGTCAAAAGTTTTGCTTTTGATGAAAAAAACAAAACAAAACAAACAAAACTGGAACATGTAAGAAAGAAAGTTCCTGTGGTGGAACGGGAATGGGGAAGGGCATTACTGCTAAGGAGAACACCACAGTTATCACCGTTTTACAACTTTCCCTTCCATAAGCTAGTCTTTGGGACCTGTTGAGGAAATTTCCAGGCATGCGCTTTGTGCTTCTGACCAACTCTGAAGGCTTCTGCTTTCTTTCTAAGTGACTTTGAACCATTAGGACAGCAGGGAAGGGAATTATAGTGAGGAGAGATCTGGGGTAGAGAGGGAAAATAGTGCTTCAGTGTGGGCTCTGAGATGTGCAGAAAAACAGGAAAATGAAAAAGAACAACAGTGCCGATAAGATAATGGCTCATATTGGCAATTTTTAAAATTCTGATGTATTTACCAGAAAGTGATTGGACTGAACTTTCCATTCTATCATTTCCCAACTTGTGGCCTTGAACAAGTGCCTTAACATTGCTGAATCTCAATATCTTCATTTGAACAAACAGAGTGGTGATTTCCACCCCACAGTGGTGGTGTTCAGAATGAACATGGAAATAAAGCAGCGAGCACATAGTGGGCTCTCAATAAGTAGAAGCAGCTATGACTGATTCGCTGGAAAATGGACTGCACAACATGGCTTTACATAGAGTGCAAAAGAGCTCATCACCTCCAAAGCTCTGACTCTGCTTTAGGGGAAGAAGACTGTCAATCTATTCTTCCCCTAAAGAGTAGGTGGGGGCGGGGAGAAGGAGCAAGGAGGGGAGTTTTCAGGGTAACAAGACTAATCAGGATTTCACCATCAAAGCAAATATATCCAATTAACAGCTATTAAAGAAGCATTTTCTGGCACTGTGCACAATGAAGGCCATTCTACCTAGTGGAAATTAATCTTAATTATTGGTACCTGCATACATACGTGCAAAGGGAAGCAACTCACATTAATCTACATTAAACTTAATAGCAGTCCGTGTATTATCTATTCTGAGTCAAAATTGACTGCTGGCCCCTGCGTAGATATCTGCAGTGCTAACTCAAGTAATTACAGTGCAGTGGGTCTCAAAGACACAATTTGCTCCCTATATAATAAATCAGCTGCTAGAAGCTTTTTATAATTAAAAACCAAAAGAAAAAAAATAGAACTGTATAGGCAAATGTCATTTTCTTCTAAGGGAAATTAGGGAAAAGAAAAGCATGTCTCCTTGTTGCCTAGTCTGAAAGAGGAAGGAAATACATGTCTCTGATGGATTCCTAAACAAAGAGAGAAATAAATACAGTGGTAGCTTTTCAGAACTATGGAAAAGAATGTTTTTAGAATCTTAAATTTAAGGTTTCTAAGAGGCCTGATATTCCTTTCCAAGGAGACCATATAAGGCTATCTCAGAGAAATGCTTTATATGAACTGGAATTATCATTAGTATGGGACAAGATGGAAGGACAAGTTGATTATATTAAATTCCACCTAGCAGGACCCATCAAATGACCATGAGATCAAGGAAAATGATAACTATGTTTGCTTCCTCCCTGCTGCCCACCACCCTTCCTATGAGGGCATCATGCATGGATTCAGTGCATCAATTTTTGAGGTTGCCCTCCCTTCCATAGATCTCTTTCACTTTTGTCACCTCTGCCTCCAGAAACCATGAGCCCTCCCTCTACCTCAACCACTCCAGCAAGTTAGGGGTTCTCAGCTTATTAGAATCCTACATCTACTGGTGCTAAATGACCAATGAGGCTATCTAGTCCACCCTTAACCCCAGCCAATATTTCCTAAGGTATGACATGCCTGCCCCCACTGGAATGGGGATGATTAAGCAATTCTCAGATAACACCCCGACTTCATTTGCTAAGAGCTTGTCTGCAGGCACACCATAGTCATGTTCCACATCAGAAAGGCAGCCCACCCAACCTGCTGCAGTTAGGACACAAGATCGCCCAAGCCAGATCTTCCCTGACTAGCCACCTGCCCCTACATCTCCTAGACTAAGGTTCATCTCAGTGCAGAGCCCTTCCTAATCCCCTACCTCCATTCTACCTTTTCTCAACTCTCACCTCTGGGAGTCCCCTGACTGAGCCTGCCTTCCCTCAACCCACCCAGTACCCCTCCCGGCTCCCAGCCATGGCAGCCATGTTCAGTCATTCAGTTGTATGTACAATTGCATGTAGAAGGTGCCTCCCAGGATTGTGCAACTCAGTGGCCCAGGTAACCCTTTAGCACTCGTCACCACCAGCTTGACTCCATCTTGGTTCTACACCCTGGGCCTCCTCCAGCCTGCTTGTTCCCTTTGCTCAGGTATGACCCTGCTGTCAGTCTCCAGGACTCCTCCAGCCAAAGCCCTCCCCAAGCTCTCATCCCCTCGCTGGAAGAATCTAAGTCAATCTCTGATCCCCCTGGGATTCTTTCCTCCTGATCGCTGGTCCAACCTTTCCCCAGCAGGCCAAACCTCTCTTCCAGATCACAAACCCCAGATATCTCCCCTCATCCCAGCCTTGGTGTTTTCCCCATCCCTGCTTTCTAAGCTGTGCATAGCTCTTGCTGCCTCGTCCCACCTCTTAACCCTGACTGCTTTATTCTCTATTATCTGATAGTATCATTTAATGTAATTTTTAAGTTAAAAATCATGTACATGTTCCCTGTAGAAATTTTGGAGAATACAAGAAAATAAAGAAAGGCAGGTATTTACTACTCAAGCTTTCTTTTCGTGGACATATGGCATACATGCAAATTTACAAAATAGATGTGGAATTGATACTGATTTTTAAAATGATTTTCATTCTATTTTTTTCAATAAATAACATGTATGTACCCTAGTCTGTCAGCATCCTGCCCCAGTGGCAACCAGTGTTATCAGCTTGTTTTGTACTTTCTAGCAATAGTTCATTCACTAACAAGTATATATGAATATAAATGCAACTTTTCACACAAATGAGATCCATCACATTTTTTATACCTTAATATTTTCACTTAAATATTAGAGGTTATATCATAGACGTAGATCTGCACCAGCTTCCCTTTTAAATATATCTATTTAATTAAAACAGTGCATAAATAACAACACCGTTGGAGTTATGGCATAGCAACAATCGTGAGAAAGGTATTTGGCTATTGAAGTTCATATAGAAACTTCAGGAAAAAAAATCATCAACTTAGAAAACACTGCTCTCCCTTGTATATGATTCTGCCTGCTCTCCTGACCACCCAACCTTATTAATAAGTGGCCTTCCAGACCTGCTTGAATACCTCTTGTAATGGGGAACTCACTTCCTCAGGAGGAGGAATAAATAGATATATTTAAAAGGGAAGCTTTTAGATGATGAGACCCTCATCCTGAATCCTGTGGGAATGCTTTAGCTTTTAAAATCTATTTCATCCATTTGGACACTGAATAGCTACTACTTGATATTGTTTCTTAACCATGTCATAGGACATGGTTTTTAATTCAATTTTGACTTAATTTTGCCTTTTAACTTAATTTTGAGTTTCTGAAAGGCAGAGACCAAGGCTTGGGTTTCTCATGCACTCCTTTCCAGTGCCTGCCATGGTGCCATCCACGCTGCCCCCACAGAGCATCTCCTTATCTTTGAGGCCTCAGTGAGCTCAGCACTTCTTCCAGACAGCATTTCCTAACACCTCACCCCCAGAATTTCTCCAGTTATTGTAATTGTCTCTTTGTGATCTGTATTCTTCATTGCTTATGCAAAACCTACCACTAGTTTTCAAAAACGTGTATTTGTTTGGTGAATAAATAAACAAATAAATGGGGAACACACTATGACCCTTTCTTAAAAGACAGTGATGACAGAGTAGTGTCAAATTTCTCAAGAGGACCTTGTAGAATATAAATACAAGGAAAGTTCCTCCCAGGATCCCTGGGACACTGACAGGGCTACCACTTGCTATGTTTTACAGCCCTAGGGCTCCATTTATGAAGCACCCAATCATGATAGAACATTCAGAAACACAAAGTTGGAAGGTAGGCATCAAGGCCATGCACACCACTTGAAATCAGGTGCCAGGAAGGGTTCTTAGAGAGATTTCAGAAAAGTTTTTGAGGAGCGGAGGGAATAGAATTAACATTTCTGTGCTCCCATTTGTGCCAGAAATAGAGTTTGAAGTTAAAGATGAACTTGTCCTCTTGCAGGGAGGAAGAGAGGAGTCCCAAAATCAGCCCTAAAGAACACTCGCCTTTCCTTCCCCTCTCACCCAGAAACTGCACCCAGCTCTAAACTGGAATTATCAGCCAATCCACCTACAACTATTTCCCGAGAACCTATGAGCTAAAAAAAGACCTGGATCATGTCTCAACATTCTTCTTAGCAACATACAAACACATTTACATGAACAGCAAAACAATACTGTAAATGAAACGCCTGTGTAAAATGTTCATACAAGATTCTTGTGATAGAAGAAGCACAGACACTAAAGGACAAAACATTTGCGTCCTGACTTCTCAGCCATGTGACCTCTGGCAGTTTACTTCACCTCACTAAACTTTATCTCTGCAATGGAAATAAAAATGCCACCACATGTGTCATGTGTAAGGATAAAATGAAATATGAGATTATGTATGTAAAGGTGGGCAGAAAATGCATGTGGACTTTAGAAGGTGCTGGGCCAGAAATGGGGCACCGAAAGAGAGAAGTCCGAAGGAGCCAGAGGCAGAGGTCGTCTGGAGGTGCAAGGGAGGACACTTGACATAGCCATAATTGTTCATTCATCCTGTTATTCTTGTCACTCCACAAATGTTCGGGGAGCATCTACAAATAGTGAACAAGTCAGACACAAGGCCTGCCCTCATGGAGCTAACAGTTTAACAGGGATACAGATGCTTAAAGAAATGATGTGAATTCAGCTCAGTGCTCTGAGATGCGAGGGAGAGGCGGGACATGGGAGAGGCTCCTCATTCAGACAGGTGGGTATGGAGAGACTTGTTAGAGGCCAGTGACATCTCAGCTTTCAGAAGCAAGTAGAATCATCCAGGCTGGTGGGGTGGGGAAGAGGAGATGGGAGTGGAGCTTTTAGGAAAGCATGCATCTCAGGCCTGCACTCTCCCAGAGAGTGAGGGAAAGAAGTGACCAGAAGACAGCCTCATAGGCCATGATCATGAGTCTGACCCACATGGTAAGAATCACCATAAGGGGGGGGCGGAGCAAGATGACCGAATAGGAACAGCCCCAGTCTCCAACTCCCAGCGTGAGCGACACAGAAGACCAGTGATTTCTGCATTTTCAACTGAGGTACTGGGGTCATCTCACTAGGGAGTGCTGGACAATCGGTGCTGGTCAGCTGCTGCAGCCCGACCAGCGAGAGCTGAAGCAGGGCGAGGCATCGCCTCACCTGGGAAGTGCAAGGGGGGAAGGGAATCCATTTTCCTAGCCAGGGGAACTGAGACACACAACACCTGGAAAATCGGGTAACTCCCACCCCAATACTGTGCTTTAAGCAAATGGGCACACCAGGAGATTATCTCCCACACCCGGCCGGGAAGGTCCCACAGCCACGGAGCCTCCCTCATTGCTAGCACAGCAGTCTGTGAGCTAACCACAAGGCAGCAGCGAGGCTGGGGGAGGGGCGCCCGCCATTGCTGAGGCTTAAGTAGGTAAACAAAGCCGCTGGGAAGCTCGAACTGGGTGGAGCTCACAGCAGCTCAAGGAAACCTGCCTGTCTCTGTAGACTCCACCTCTGGGGACAGGGCACAGCTAAACAACAACAACAACAAAAAGCAGCAGAAACCTCTGCAGACGCAAACGACTCTGTCTGACAGCTTTGAAGAGAGCAGTGGATCTCCCCACACAGAGGTTGAGATCTGAGAAGGGACAGACTGCCTGCTCAAGTGGGTCCCTGACCCCTGAGTAGCCTAACTGGGAGACATCCCCCACTAGGGGAAGTCTGACACCCCACACCTCACAGGGTGGAGTACACCCCTGAGAGGAAGCTTCCAAAGTAAGAATCAGACAGGTACACTCGCTGTTCAGCAATATTCTATCTTCTGCAACCTCTGCTGCTGATACCCAGGCAAACAGGGTCTGGAGTGGACCTCAAGCAATCTCCAACAGACCTGCAGCTGAGGGTCCTGACTGTTAGAAGGAAAACTATCAAACAGGAAGGACACCTATACCAAAACCCCATCAGTATGTCACCATCATCATAGACCAGAGGCAGATAAAACCACAAAGATGGGGAAAAAGCAGGGCAGAAAAGCTGGAAATTCAAAAAATAAGAGCGCATCTCCCCCTGCAAAGAAGCGCAGCTCATCGCCAGCAACGGATCAAAGCTGGTCAGAGAATGACTTTGACAAGATGAGAGAAGAAGGCTTCAGTCCATCAAACTTCTCAGAGCTAAAGGAGGAATTATGTACCCAGCGCAAAGAAACTAAAAATCTTGAAAAAAGAGTGGAAGAATTGACAGCTAGAATAATTAATGCAGAGAAGGTCATAAACGAAATGACAGAGATGAAAACCATGACACGAGAAATACGTGACAGATGCACAAGCTTCAGTAACCGACTTGATCAACTGGAAGAAAGAATATCAGCAATTGAGGATCAAATGAATGTGAGAAGAGAAACCAAAAGAAAAAAGAAGAAAAAGAAATGAACAAAGCCTGCAAGAAGTATGGGATTATGTAAAAAGACCAAATCTACGTCTGATTGGGGTGCCTGAAAGTGAGGGGGAAAATGGAACCAACTTGGAAAACACTCTGCAGGATATCATCCAGGAGAACTTCCCCAACCTAGTAGGGCAGGCCAACATTCAAATTCAGGAAATACAGAGAACGCCATAAAGATACTCCTCCAGAAGAGCAACTCCAAGACACATAATTGCCAGATTCACCAAAGTTGAAATGAAGGAAAAAATCTTAAGGGCAGCCAGAGAGAAAGGTCGGGTTACCCACAAAGGGAAGCCCATCAGTCTAACAGCAGATCTCTCGGCAGAAACTCTACAAGCCAGAAGAGAGTGGGGGCCAATATTCAACATTCTTAAAGAAAAGAATTTTAAACCCAGAATTTCATATCCAGCCAAACTAAGTTTCATAAGTGAAGGAGAAATAAAATCCTTTACAGATAAGCAAATGCTTAGAGATTTTGTCACCACCAGGCCCTTCCTTACAAGAGACCCTAAAGGAAGCCGTAAACATGGAAAGGAACAACCGGTACCAGCCATTGCAAAAACATGCCAAAATGTAAATACCATCAAGGCTAGGAAGAAACTGCATCAAATAACAAGCAAAATAACCAGTTAATATCATAATGGCAGGATCAAGTTCACACATAACAATATTAACCTTAAATGTAAATAGACTAAATGCTCCAATGAAAAGACACAGACTGGCAAACTGGATAAAGAGTCAAGACCCATCAGTCTGCTGTATTCAGGAGACCCATCTCACATGCAGAGACATACATAGGCTCAAAATAAAGGGATGGAGGAAGATCTACCAAGCAAATGGAGAACAAAAAAATGCAGGGGTTGCAATCCTAGTCTCGGATAAAACAGACTTTAAACCATCAAAGATCAAAAGAGACAAAGAAGGCCATTACATAATGGTAAAGGGATCAATTCAACAGGAAGAGCTAACTATTCTAAATATATATGCACCCAATACAGGAGCACCCAGGTTCATAAAGCAAGTCCTTAGAGACTTACAAAGAGACTTAGACTCCCATACAATAATAATGGGAGACTTGGCCGGGCGCGGTGGCTCAAGCTTGTAATCCCAGCACTTTGGGAGGCCGAGACGGGCGGATCACGAGGTCAGGAGATCGAGACCATCCTGGCTAACACGGTGAAACCCCGTCTCTACTAAAAAACTACAAAAAACTAGCCGGGCGAGGTGGCGGGCGCCTGTAGTCCCAGCTACTCGGGAGGCTGAGGCAGGAGAATGGCGTCAACCCGGGAGGCGGAGCTTGCAGTGAGCTGAGATCTGGCCACTGCACTCCAGCCTGGGCGACAAAGCGAGACTCCGTCTCAAAAAAAAAAAAAAAAAAAAAAAAAAAAAAAAAAAATAATGGGAGACTTCAACACTCCACTGTCAACATTAGACAGATCAATGAGACAGAAAGTTAACAAGGATATCCAGGAATTGAACTCATCTCTGCACCAAGCAGACCTAATAGACATCTATAGAACTCTCCACCCCAAATCAACAGAATATACATTCTTCTCAGCACCACATCACACTTATTCCAAAATTGACCACATAATTGGAAGTAAAGCACTCCTCAGCAAATGTAAAAGAACAGAAATTATAACAAACTGTCTCTCAGACCACAGTGCAATCAAACTAGAACTCAGGACTAAGAAACTCAATCAAAACCGCTCAACTACATGGAAACTGAACAACCTGCTCCTGAATGACTACTGAGTACATAACGAAATGAAGGCAGAAATAAAGATGTTCTTTGAAACCAATGAGAACAAAGATACAACATACCAGAATCTCTGGGACACATTTAAAGCAGTGTGTAGAGGGAAATTTATAGCACTAAATGCCCACAAGAGAAAGCATGGAAAGATCTACAATGGACACCCTAACATCACAATTAAAAGAATTAGAGAGGCAAGAGCAAACACATTCAAAAGCTAGCAGAAGGCAAGAAATAACTAAGATCAGAGCAGAACTAAAGGAGATAGAGACACAAAAATCCCTCCATAAAATCAATGAATCCAGGAGTTGGTTTTTTGAAAAGATCAACAAAATTGACAGACCGCTAGCAAGACTAATAAAGAAGAAAAGAGAGAAGAATCAAATAGACACAATAAAAAGTGATAAAGGGGATATCACCACCGACCCCACAGAAATACAAACTACCATCAGAGAATACTATAAATACCTCTACGCAAATCAACTAGAAAATCTAGAAGAAATGGATAATTCCCTGGACACTTACACTCTTCCAAGACTAAACCAGGAAGAAGTTGAATCCCTAAATAGACCAATAGCAGGCTCTGAAATTGAGGCAATTATTAATAGCCTACCAACCAAAAAAAGTCCAGGACCAGATGGATTCACAGCTGAATTCTACCAGAGGTACAAGAAGGAGCTGGTACCATTCCTTCTGAAACTATTCCAATCAATAGAAAAAGAGGGAATTCTCCCTAACTCATTTTATGAGGCCAACATCATCTTGATACCAAAGCCTGGCAGAGACACAACAAAAAAAGAGAATTTTAGACCAATATCCCTGATGAAAATCTATACAAAAATCCTCAATAAAATACTGGCAAACCGGATTCAGCAGCACATCAAAAAGCTTATCCACCGTGATCAAGTGAGCTTCATCCCTGGGATGCAAGGCTGGTTCAACATTCGCAAATCAATAGACGTAATCCAGCATATAAACAGAACCAAAGACAAGAACCACATGATTATCTCAATAGATGCAGAAAAGGCTTTTGACAAAATTCAACAGCCCTTCATTCAAAAAACGCTCAATAAATTCGGTATTGATGGAACGTACCTCAAAATAATAAGAGCTATTTATGACAAACCCACAGCCAATATCATACTGAATGGGCAAAAACTGGAAACATTCCCTTTGAAAACTGGCACAAGATAGGGATGCCCTCTCTCACCACTCCTATTCAACATAGTGTTGGAAGTTCTGGCTAGGGCATCAGGCAAGAGAAAGAAATCAAGGGTATTCAGTTAGGAAAAGAAGAAGTCAAATTGTCCCTGTTTGCAGATGACATGATTGTATATTTAGAAAACCCCATCGTCTCAGCCCAAAATCTCCTTAAGCTGATAAGCAACTTCAGCAAAGTCTCAGGATACAAAATTAATGTGCAAAAATCACAAGCATTCTTATACACCAGTAACAGACAAACAGAGAGCCAAATCAGGAATGAACTTCCATTCACAATTGCTTCAAAGAGAATCAAATACCTAGGAATCCAACTTACAAGGGATGTCAAGGACCTCTTCAAGGGAACTACAAACCACTGCTCAGTGAATTAAAAGAGGACACAAACAAATGGAAGAACATACCATGCTCATGGATAGGAATAATCAATATCGTGAAAATGGCCATACTGCCCAAGGTTATTTATAGATTCAATGCCATCCCCATCAAGCTACCAATGAGTTTCTTCACAGAATTGGAAAAAACTGCTTGAAAGTTCATATGGAACCAAAAAAGAGCCCACATTGCCAAGACAATCCTAAGTCAAAAGAACAAAGCTGGAGGCATCACGCTACCTGACTTCAAACTATACTACAAGGCTACAGCAACCAAAACAGCATGGTACTGGTACCAAAACAGAGATATAGACCAATGGAACAGAACAGAGTCCTCAGAAATAATACCACACATCTACAGCCATCTGATCTTTGACAAACCTGAGAGAAACAAGAAATGGGGAAAGGATTCCCTATTTAATAAATGGTGCTGGGAAAATTGGCTAGCCATAAGTAGAAAGCTGAAACTGGATCCTTTCCTTACTCCTTATACAAAAATTAATTCAAGATGGATTAGAGACTTAAAAGTTAGACCTAATACCATAAAAACCCTAGAAGAAAACCTAGGTAGTACCATTCAGGACATAGGCATGGGCAAGGACTTCACGTCTAAAACACCAAAAGCAACAGCAGCAGAAGCCAAAATTGACAAATGGGATCCAATTAAACTAAAGAGCTTCTGCACAGCAAAAGAAACTACCATCAGAGTGAACAGGCAACCTACAGAATGGGAGAACATTTTTGCAATCTACTCATCTGACAAAGGGCTGATATCGAGAACCTACAAAGAACTCAAACAAATTTACAAGAAAAAAAACAAACAACCCCATCAAAAAGTGGGCAAAGGATATGAACAGACATTTCTCAAAAGAAGACATTCATACAGCCAACAGACACATGAAAAAATGCGCATCATCACTTGCCATCAGAGAAATGCAAATCAAAACCACAATGAGATACCATCTCACACCAGTTAGAATGGCAATCATTAAAAAGTTAGGAAACAACAGGTGCTGGAGAGGATGTGGAGAAATAGGAACACTTTTACACTGTTGGGATTGTAAACTAGTTCAACCATTATGGAAAACAGTATGGCAATTCCTCAAGGATCTAGAACTAGATGTACCATATGACCCACCCATCCCACTACTGGGTATATACCCAAAGGATTATAAATCATGCCGCTGTAAAGACACATGCACACGTATGTTTATTGTGGCACTATTCACAATAGCAAAGACTTGGAATCAACCCAAATGTCCATCTGTGACAGACTGGATTAAGAAAATGCGGCATATATACACCATGGAATACTATGCAGCCATAAAAAAGGATGAGCTTGCATCCTTTGTAGGGACATGAATGCAGCTGGAAACCATCATTCTTAGCAAACTATCACAAGAACAGAAAACCAAACACCGCATGTTCTCACTCATAGGTGGGAACTGAACAATGAGATCACTTGGACTCGGGAAGGGGAACATCACACACCGGGGCCTATCATGGGGAGGGGTGATGGGGGAGGGGGAGGGATTGCATTGGGAGTTATACCTGATATAAATGACGAATTGATGGGTGCTGATGAGTTGATGGGTGCAGCACACCAACATGGCACAAGTGTACATATGTAACAAACCTGCACGTTATGCACATGTACCCTAGAACTTAAAGCATAATAATAAAAAATAAATAAAAAATAAAAGAATCACCATAAGGTTTCAACTGGGAGAGTGACACACATAGTCAGATTTGCATTTCAGAAGCAGATTTGGGTGGAGCAGGGGAAGATAGCCAGGGAGACAAGTAAGGAGAGGGTTGCAGGAAACAAAGAAAGGTAGAGAGCACTGGACACTACGGAGAGCAGAATATTACTCAAAGTGCTCATGAGAGATTGAAGTTAAAGGTAGGGTGAGGAGGCAGTCAATGGTGGCCCCCAGGTGTCTGGCTGAGGCAGCTAGGTAAATGGTGGGGCCATTGACCAATATGAGGTTTTGGAGAAAGATCTTGAGTTTAGTTTTGGATATATCAAGATCAGGGCTCCTGAGAGATATCCAAGTGGAATTGTCCAAGAACAGATGAGTACCTGGACTCCAAATCAGGAAATTCTGGATTGGAGACAGAAGTTTGGCATTATGTCAGCCCCCAGATAATGAATGGTTGCTGGGCTGCTGATGACATTCTATAGAGAGCAGGGGCAACAAGGAAGAGAGGACAGCCAGCAAAGGCCCCTCTAACAGGGCTCATTATAAGAGCCTGGAAATTAGCTAGAGAGATGGGAGGGAATCTCACAGAGAGGGCAGTGTTACAGAAGCCAAGGAAAAAGAGGATATCAACAGGGTGAGGTAAGTCAATTGTGCTATGATGATGTCAGATTTGAGAAGTACTTTTTGGATAAGCCAAAGTGGAAGTCTCAGTGACCTTGGCAAATTTCAGTGGAGTGGTAGGAGTGGAATCCAGATTGTCAAGGTGGAGGAGAATGTGGGAGGTAGGAAGGAGGAGACAACAAGTGCCAGCAAAGCTTAGTAGGCACTTACTGTGAAAATTAAGATGAAATATAGGAAAGTACCTGGAAGGAAATACTTACAGGGTGAGTTTTGGGAATGATGCTCTTTGTTTGTTGTTTAAGATGGGAGAGATTTGATCATGTCTTAATGTATCTAAGAAAAAGCCAATACAAGAAAGGAAAAGTTTTAAAGATGTAAAAGAGACAGAGAAAATAATAATAAGAGTAGTAGAGGAGAAACTCTAAGGAGCTAGATGGAGATTGGATCCAGGAGGTGTTTCACTGGAACAAGAATGAAAGAAGATGCTGTGTATGTTAGAGACTCTTTTGGGTTCAGGTAACAGTACACCCTCCGGGATTGTAACTTGGAAAGTTGAAAGTCAAGCAGTAGCTTTTTGGTACCCTTAATTAAACTGTTCAATGTTGGCAGGGCTCAGAATCAACAGACTGTGATTTGTTTCACCTTTGCCTCATGGTTGCTGGATGGCTGCAATAGCTCTAAGCATCACATCCTTACACGCCCCATTCATAACCAGGAACCATGTGTTTGTAAAGGGCATAATTCTCTTCATGCACTTTTCTCTCAGAGGAAGGAAAAACATTTTTCAGAAGCACTTCACAATACTTCTTGACACATCTCATTATGTAAAATTGGGACTTAACAGTCACGCACAGACCAAGGCTGGGTCCAATTCGCACCCAGCACACAAACAAAATCAGTGCTTCAATGGCAAAGAAGAAAGGGGCAACTTTGGGTTAGAAATAGTCGTGTCTGCCTCAAAGGTACAGATGAAGTAGGTCAGTGGGCTTGGGAGCAGAAAAAAATGAATGAATTCTTCTGAAATGCTAATTTTCCCTCTAAAGTTTGTCATCTGCTAAGAGTGATAGGGAATGCGTTGTGGGTATGAGTTCTGACGGGAGTGAAGAGATCTAAAATAACCACAGCAGAGAAGCAGGGGTGAACTCACTGGGAAAAAAACGTCAAAATTTCCAAGAAGGTCCTCCACGGGGAGAATGATTGGGGAAGAAATTACAGACCAAAGGAAAAAGGAAAGGAAGGGAAGATCCACTAAAGGACAGCTCTGCCCCAAGTGGCCACATACACCAGGGTTTCCCTGCCTCACACTGTTGGCATTCTGGGCTGATTAATTATCTGTTGCAGGGCTGTCCTGGGCACTGTAGCATGTTAGCAGCATCCCTTGCCTCTACCCACTAGGTGCCACTAGCAAACCCCACTTCCAGTCCTGACTGCCAAAAATGTTTCCAGGCATTGCCCAGTATTCCCTGGTGGGGGGAGGGTGGGCAAAATTATCCCAGTTGAAAACCACCTATGTGCACTATCTTATTTAGTCCTTCAGAGCAGAGATGGTGGTTCTGTTTTTGAGGATGAGGTTAAAAGCCCAAGAACACATAGCTAAGAAGAAATGGAACCGGAATTGAAGCTGGCTCTGCCAGAGACCACATTCTTCCCTCTGACCCTGAGCTCGTCGACCCTGAGCCTGCACTGCTCCACCAGCACCAAACAGGAAGTCATACCCATGGGCTGGCCTCTGCCTTGCCACAGGGGCTCTACACCCCATAGAGTAACTTTGAGGAGTAATCTGTTTTTTTCCGGAAAGAATTAGAGAACTCATAAAAGTTAAATCTTTACAAGAGCTCTATCTGCTCTTTTCAAGGAAGTCAATCACTTGGGTTAAAAAAAAAAAAAAAGAAAGAAAGAAAGAAAAAAGAAAAAAAATGTAGCAATATTTTCCCAAGGACTTGGGGAAGAAAACCTCCATCCAGAAAGGAAAATCTTTGAAGTTGGAATGTGCTGTAGGCTGCCTCTTTAAATGAAAAATGTTATATGCCTGGGAAACATTATATATGCCAAAGCAATATGAGGGCCTCACTGTAATAATGATAGCATCAACTCCATGCTTTCATCCCTGAGACTCTGTGAAGGGCCTTAAAATGAAATTTTATACAAGTGCACACAAACACACACAATATTTGGAAAATTCACACATATATCACTTTGCCCACCTCTCTAATGATGGTGGAATGCGGTGGCAGATGTTTCACAGCTGTCCGGCAACCACCCTCCAACAGTTTAGGACAGGAAGCTGAGGACACCCGATCCAAAAGGAATTGCAGGGAGTGGCCAGGGAGGCAAAAGCTAATCCCGAGCATTGGGATTCTGCCAAATGCTTGGGATACCCTCCACGCCATTGTCTCATCCTTTATTCTAAGAGACCAAGTGAATCAAGTGACAGGCATCTATCTGCATGTGAAAGGCCATGCCCTCCTCATGAAGAGAGTTGGAAATAGGAACGATCCTTACATTTGAGGGATACATGTTATACATACAGCCTGCAGCCCAGCCTGAGAAAGCCAAGCCTGTAGATTTGGCATCTAGGCCAGTTACATATCTTTACTCTGCTGAATAGCCATAGACAGAGTCCCTGTTGCATAGATGGCTGCCCTTGCCTCTACCCTTTCGTAAAAGATAAATCATTTCATAAAGAATGCCTCACTGCCTGGGTGCAGTGACTCACGTCTGTAATCCCAGAGCTTTGTAGGGCCCAGGCAGATGGATCACCTGAGGTCAGGAGTTCAAGACCAGCCTGGCCAACATGGTAAAACCCCATCTCTACTAAAAATAGAAAAATTACCTGGGCATGGTGGCACGCGCCTGTAATCCCAGCTACTTGGGAGGCTGAGGCACAAGAATCACTTGGACCAGGAAAGTGGAGGTTGCAGTGAGTCAGGGAGCCGAAATCAGGCCCTGCCCTCCAGCCTGGGCAACAGCAATACAGTGAGACTTCGTCTCAAAAAACAAAACAAAACAAAAAACCTCACTGATGTGTGCGGATGGTAGAGGAGGAAGGGGGACAAGGGGTGGTATCTTGTTTAATTAGGCCAGGCAGTGCATTTATAAACACAAAGTGAGGGGAAAGAAATGAATAACTGTGGAGCCCCAGCTCATGCCAGGGCCTGGGCATTCCTACCAATAGGGTGAAAGTGTTCCAACTTTTCCACATCCTTGCCAACACTTGTGGTCTTTTGGTTTTTTGATGATAACCATTCTGAGAGGTGTGAGGTGATATCTCATTGTAGTTTTGACTTGCATTTCTCTGATGATTAGTTATTTTAAGCACTTTTTCATGTATGAGTTTGTTGCTTTTATGTCTTCTTTGGAGAAATGTCTATTCAAGTCCTTCAGCTATTTTTTAATCAGGTTATTTGGTTTTTTACTATTGAGGTATAGGAGCTCCTTTTCTATTTTGGAAGTTAACCCTTTATCAAATGTTTGGTTTACAAATATTACTGTATTAGTCCATTTTCATGCTGCTGATAAAGACACACCCAAGAATGGGCAATTTAACAAAGAAAAAAGTTTGTTGGACTTACAGTTCCACATGGCTGGGGAGGCCTCACAATCACGGTGGAAAACAAGGAGGAGCAAGTCACATCTCACATGGATGGCAGCAGGCAAAGAGAGAGAGAGCTTGTACAGAGAAGCTCCCATTTTTAAAATCATCAGATATCATGAGACCCATTTACTATCACAGGAAGAGCACAGGAAAGACCTGCCCCCATTATTCAGTTATCTCCTACAGGGTCCCACAACATGTGGGAATTATGGGAGCTACAAGATAAGATTTGGGTGGGGACACAGAGCCAAACCATATCATTCTGCCCCTGTCCCCTCCCAAATCTCATTTATTCACATTTCAAAACCAATCATTTCTTCCCAACAGTCCCCCAAAGACTCAACTCATTTCAGGATTAACTCAAAAGTCCACAGTCCAAAGTCTCAGCTGAGACAAGGAAAGTCCCTTCTGCCTATAAGCCTGTAAAATCAAAAGCAAATTACTTAACTTCCTAGATACAATGGGGGTACAGGCATTGGGTAAATACAGTCATTCCAAATGGGAGAAATAGGCCAAAATGAAGTGGTTACAGGCCCCATGCAAATCCAAAATCCAGCAGGATAGTCAAAGCTTAAAGCTCCTAAGTGATCTCTTTTGACACCATGTCTCACATTCAAGTCACACTGATGCAAGAGGTGGGTTCCCATGGTCTGGTGCAGCTCTGTCTCTGTGGCTTTGCAGGTAAAACTTCCCTCCCAGCTGCCTTCATGGGCTGGCATTGAGTGTCTGTGGCATTTCCAGGCACACAGTGCAAGCTGTCAGCAGATCTACCGTTCTGGGATCTAGAGGATGGTGGTCTTCTTCTCACAGCTCCACTAGGTGGTGGCCCAGTAGGGACTCTGTGCGGGGGCTCCCACCCCACATTTCCCTTTTGCACTGTACTAGCAGAGGTTCTCCATGAGGACCCTGCCTCTACAGCAAACTTCTGCCTAGACATGTATGGAAACCAGGTGTTTCCATACATCTGAAATCTAGGCAGAGGTTCCCAAACCTCAGTTCTTTACTTCTGTGCACTCACAGGCTCAACACCATGTGGAAGCTGCCAAGACTTGAGATTTGCACCCTCTGAAGCCACAGGCCAAGCTCTACATTGGCCCCTTTCAGCCACAGCTGCAGTGGCTAGGACACAGGGCACCAAGTCCCTAGGCCGCACACAGGATGGAGACCCTGGGCCTGGCCCACAAAGCCACTTTTTCCTCCTAGGTCTCAGGGCCTTTCATGGGAGGGCCTGCCACAAAGGTGTCTGACATGCCCTGGGGACATTTTCCCCATTGTCTTGGTGATAAACATTTGCCTCCTTATTACTTATGCAATTTTATGCAGCCAGCTTGAATTTCTCTCCAGAAAATGGGATTTTCTTTTCTACTGCATTGCCAGGCTGCAAATTTTTCAAACTTTTATGCTTTGTTTCCTTTTTGAAACTGAATATCCTTAACAGCATCCAAGTCACCTCTTGAATGCTTTGCTTAGAAATTTCTCCCACCAGATACCTTAAGTCATCTCTCTCAAGTTCATAGTTACACAAATCTCTAGGGCAGGAGCAAAATGCCACCAGCCTCTGCTAAAACATAAGAAGAGTAACCTTTGCTCAAGTTCCCAACAAGTTCCTCATTTCCATCTGAGATCATCTCACCCTGAACCTTATTGTTCATATCGCTATCAGCATTGTTGTCAAAGCCATTCAACAAGTCTCTAGGAAGTTCTAAACTTTCCCACATTTTCCTGTCTTCTTCTGAGCCCTCCAAACTGTTCCAACCTCTGCCTGTTACCCAGTTACAAGGTTGTTTCTATATTTTCAGGTATCTTTTCAGCAACACCCCACTCTACTGGTACCAATTTACTGTATTAGTCCATTTTCACACTGCTGATAAAGACATACCCAAGACTGGGCAATTTACAAAAGAAAGCAGTTTACTGGACTCAAGAGTTCCTTGTGGCTGGGGAGGTTTCACAATCATGGTGGAAGGTGAAAGGCACATCCCATATGCCAGCAGACAAAAGAAGAGAGCTTGTGCAGGGAAACTCCCCTTTTTAAAACCATCAGATCTCATGAGCCTGATTCACTATCACGAGAACAGCTCACGAAAGACCTGCCCCCATAGTTCCATCACCTCCCCCCAGGTTCCTGCCATGGAACATGGGAAATGTGGGAGTTACAATTCAAGGTGAGATTTGGGTGGGGACACAGCCAAATCATATCAATTTTCTACTATTCTATATGTTGTCTTTTCACTCTGGATTTTTTTTTTTTTTTTTTTTTTTTTTTTTTTTTGCTCTGCAGAAGCTTATTAGTTGGATGTAGTCCCACTTGTTAATTTTGTTATTGTTACCTCTGCTTTTGGTGTCATATCCATGAAATCATTGCCAAGACTATTGTCATGGCACTTTCCCTCAATGTCCTCTTCTAGATGTTTTACAGGTTTATGTCTTACATTCAATCATTTAAACCATTCTGAGTTGATTTTTGTGTATGGTTTCAGATAAAGGGTCAATTTCATTCTTTTAAATGTGGATATCTAGTTTTCTCATCATCATTTGCTGAAGAGATGATCTTTTTCCAACTGTGTATTCTTGACACCCTTATTGAAGATAAATTAAACATATATGCATAGTTTTTTTTTTTTTTTTCTGGGCTCTGTATTCTGTTTGATTTTTCTGTATATCTACCCATGACAATTCTGTTTTAATTATTATAGCTTTGTCATCTATTTTGATGTCAGAAAGTGTGATGACTGCCTTGTCATTCTTTCTCAAGATTTATTTGGCTATTTATGCTCTTTTGTGGTTCCAAATTATTTTTAGAATTTTTTTTTTTTTAACTTTTAGGTTCAGGGGTACATGTGATGGTTTGCTACATAGGAAAACATGTGCCATGGGGGTTTGCTGTAAAGATTATTTTGTCACCCCGATATTAAGCAGAGTACCCAATAACTATCTTTTCTGCTCCTCTCCCTCCTCCCAACCTCCATCGTAAAGTGGACCTCAGTGTCTGTTGTTTTATTCTTTGTGTTCATAAGTTCTTATCATTTAGCTCCCACTTATAAGTGATAACATGTGGTATTTGGTTTTCTGTTCCTACCTTAGCTTGCTAAGGATAATGGCCTTCAGTTCCATCCATGTTCCCACAAAAGATGTGTTCTTGGTCTTTTTTATGGCTGCATAGTAGAATTTTGTTTTTCTATTTCAGTAAAAAATACTATTGAAATTTTTTTTAGGGATTGCATTGAATCTGCAGATTGTCTTAAAAAGTATGCACATTTTAACAATATTAAGTCTTCCAATCCACAAACACACAGATGACTTTCCATTTGCTTGTGTCTTGTTTAATTTCTTTCAACAATGTTTTATAGTGTTTGGTATACAAGATGTTTGCTTCCTTAGTTAAGTTTATTTCTAGGTATTTTATTCTTTTTGGTGCTATTCTAAATGGGAATGTTTTCCTAATTTCCATTTCATATTGTTCATTGTTACTGTGTGTGCAAGTGATATTTGTATATTAATGTTGTATCTTGAAACTTTACTGAATATATTTATTAGTTCCAGTGAACATTTTTATGAAGTATTTAGGGTTTTCTATATGTAAGATCATATCATCTGCAAATAGGAGCAATTTTACTTCTTTCTTTGTGATTTAAACGTCTTTTTGTTTGTTTTCTGGCCTATTTGCTCTGGATAGGAATTCCAATGTTGTGTTGAAGAGTGAGGGAAATCAAAGAATTTCATCCCCAAATATACTTCTTTGACATATTTTGAGGTGGCTGTTCAGCAAGTCTGCAAATAGAAGTAGCCCTGCAAAGCTGTCTTTGGAGGGGAGATTTGCATTTGTAGGAAATCTGCATTGATGCTGCCAGGCTTTCCCTGGGGCCCTCCCTCGTCCTATCTAGAGAAGATTAACTGAGAGTATAATACCTTTAAAGGTCTGAAAGTTCAGGTGCAATGGTTCATGTCTCTAATCCAAGCACTTTGGGAGGCCAAGGCAGGAGGATCACTGGAGTCCAGGAGTTCAAAATCAGCATGAGCAATCTAGTGAGACCCCATCTCAAAAAACAAAACAAAACAGTTAGCCAGGTGTGATGGCATGTACCTGTAGTCTCAGCTACTTGAGAGGCTGAGGCTGGAGGATTGCTTGGGGCCAGGAGTTGAAGGCTGCAGACAGCCATGGTTGTGCTACTGAACTCCAGTCTGGTCAACAGAGCAAGACCCTGTCTCCACACACATGTGAAAAAAATAAAATCTGAAGAAAACATTCATTATTCATTCTCTCTGAGGGCTACTATCTGTGAGGTTTCATTTACATAGCAGGACCACCTTTGTTAGCCAGGCTTCCTCTTCTCTCCCTCCCATAATCTGTTTTGCCAATATCCAATCCCCATTCCTTCTGAAATTTCAAGATGGCACATAAGCTTCTGAAACCCACTGGGAGATTGGGGTAATTATGCTGTGGTTCTCTCCCATATACAAGTTAATAAATTTGTATGCCTTTTCTCCAATTAATCTGCCTTTATCAGTTGATTTTTCAGTGAACCATCTGAAGATAAAGAGAAATTTTCCCTTGGTCCCTACAATAGAAAAGGTGAAAGCAAGTATCCTTGCCTTGTTCCTGATCTTAGAGGAAAAGCTTTTAGTTTTTTACTATTGAGTGCGATGTTAACTGTGGGCTTTTTATAGATGATCTTTGTTATGCTGAGATATTTTACTTCTATTCCTAGTTTGTTGAGAGTTTTTATCATGAAGGGGTGTTGAATTTTGTCAAATGCTTTTTCTGCATCAATTGAGATAATCATGTGATTTATATCCTATAGTCTGTTAATGTGGTGTATCACATAAATTGATTTTATATCCTTGCATCCTAGGGATGAATTCCACTTGGTTATGATGTATTATCCTTTTAATGTTTCATTCAGTTTGCTAGTATTTTGTTGCATCTATTTTCATGAGGGATATTGACCTGTAATTTTCCTTTCTTGTGGTGTCTTTGTGTGGCTTTGGTATCAAGGTAATGCTGTCCTCATATAATGAGTTTGGAAGTGTTCCCTCCTCTTCAATTTTTTGGAAGAGTTTGAGAAGAATTGGCATTCATTGCTTAAATGTTTGGTAGAATCCACCAGTGAAGCCATCTGGTCCTGAGCTTTTCCTTGTTGGGAGATTTTTGATTACTGGTTCAATCTCCATACTAGTTATAGATCTGTTCAGACTTTCTACTTCTTCATAATTTAGTCTTGGTAGGCTGTGTATTTCTAGGAATTATCCATTTCTCCTAAGTTATCCTGTTTATGTTATTGTTCAAAATAGGTGTCTTATGTTCCTTTTAATTCCTGTGGTATCAGTTGCAATGTCTCTTATTTTATTTCTAACTGTATTTGAGTCTTCTCTTTTGCAGTGTAGCAGGAGTTTGCAATTTTATTTATCTTTTCAGAAAACAAACTCTTAGTTTATTGATTTTTTGCTATTGTTTTTCTATTTTGTATTTTATTTCTGCTCCAATCTTTATCATTTCTTTCCTTCTGCCAACTTTGGGCTTACTTTGTTCTTTTTTTTTTTTTTTTTTTTTTTTTTTTCCTATATCCTTGAAGTATAAAATTGGCTTTTTATCTGAAATCTTTCTTTGGTTAACGTAGACATTTATCAGTACTAACTTCCCTGTTACTACTGGTTTTGCCACATTACACAAGTTTTGGTATGTTGTGTTTCATTTCCATTTGCCTTGATATATTTTCCAATTTTCTTTTTGATTTTTATTTTGACCCAATGATTGTTCAAGAGTATTGTTTAATTTTCACATGTTTGTGGGTTTTACTGTTTTCTTTAAGCTCTTGATTTCTAGTTTTATTCCATTGTAGTCAGAAAAGATACTTGATATAATTCCAGTCTTTTTAAGTTTGTTAAGACTTGTTTCGTGACCTAAAATGTGATCTATCCTGGGGAAATATCTATACATGCTTGAGAAGAATGTGTATTCTGCTGCTGTTGGGTGAAATATTCTGTATATCTCTATTAGGCCTATTTGGTCTATAGCGTTGTGCATGTTCTCTGCTTCCTTATTGATCTTCTGTATGGATCTTCTGTCTGTTATTAAAAGTGGAATATTTAAGTCTCCTGCTATTATCGTATTGCTATCTGTTTCTCTCTTCAGTTCTGTTAATGTTTGCTTTATATATTTATGTACTGTAATGTTGGGTACATGTATATTCATAATTGTTGTATATTCCTAGTGAATTGACTCTTTTATCATTACATAATATTCTTCTTTGTCACCTGTGGCATTTTTTTGACTTGCAGTCTATTTTGTCTGATGTAAACATAGCCACCCCTATTCTCTTTTGGTTTTCACAGAATATCTTTTTCGATTTCTTCACTCTCAGACCATGTATATCCATAAATCTAAACTGAGTTTCTTGTAGACAGTACATAGTTGGGTCTTATTTTATTTATCTACTTAGTCATTCTCTGCCTTTTGATTGGAGAATTTAATTAATTTACCTGTAATTATTAGTAGGGAAGAATATACTATTGTCACTTTCAATTGTTTTCTGTTAGTCTTATAGTTTTCATTGTCTTTTCCTCTTTTGCTATCTTCCTTTGTGTTTTATTGATATTTTTATATTGATATGTTTTTATTGCTTTGTATTTTTTTATATAACATCTATAGGTAGCTTTTGGTATGGTCACCTTGAGGTTCATATACAATATATTGTGGTATAATGGTCTATTTTAAGATGATAATCACTTAAGTTCAATGACACACAAAAAAACTCTACATTTTAACTTTTTCCCTTCACACATACACTTTAGGCTACTCTTGTTACAATTTACATGTAGTCATATTGCATATCTTTTAACACATTTTTTAGTTATAGTTATATTTAATACTTTTGTCTTTTGACTTGGATACTAGAATTAAAAGCAATTTACATATCCCTATTATGGTAATACAGTATTCTGTATTTGTCTTTGTATTTTTCTTATCGTTGAGCTACATAAGTTTCTTTCTTTTCTTTTTTTTCTTTTTTTTTTTTGAGACGGGGTCTCACTGTGTTGCCCAGGCTAGAGTGCAGTGGCACCATCTCGGCTCACTTCAACCTCCGCCTCCCGGGTTCAAGCTATTCTCCTGCCTCAGCCTCCTGAGTAGCTGGGACTACAGGTGCCCGCCACCACGCCCAGCTGATTTTTTTGTATTTTTTTTTAGTAGAGGCGGGGTTTCACCATGTTAGCCAGGATGGTCTCAATCTCCTGACCTCATGATCCACCCACCTCGGCCTCCCAAAGTGCTGGGATTACAGGCGTGAGCCACAGCACCCAGCCGAGTTACGTAAGTTTCATATTTTTTAATGCTATTATGTTGTCGTGTAGCATCATTTTATTTCAACTAGAAAAAGTCCTTTTAGCTTCTATTGTAAGACAGATCTAGTGATGAACTCCCTAGGTTTTGCCTCATTGAAAAAATGATCTCTCCTTCATGTCTGAATGACAGTTTTACTGAGTATAGTATTTCTGGTTGGTAGGATTTTTTTTTTCTTTCAGCACTTTGAATATATTATTTTTCTTCTTTTTTTTTTTTTTAATTTTTATCACAGGCTTATTTACAATAGCCCAAAAGTAGAAACAACCCAGTGTCCAACAACAGGTGAATGGACAAACTCACAGTGGCATGTTCACACAATGGCATATTCACACAGTGGCATATTCACACAATGGCATGTTCACACAATGGCATATTCACACAATGGCATATTCACACAGTGGCATATTCACACAGTGGCATGTTCTGGCTGCAGAGTTTCTGCTGAAAAATCTGATAATCTTATGGAGTTTCACTTACATGTGACAAGTAGCTTTTCTCTTGCTTTCAAAATTCTATCTTTGCCTTTGATTTTTGACAATTTGCTTATAATTTGTCCAGGTGTGGGTTTTTTTGGATTCATCTTATTTAGTGTCCTTATGCCTTCTTTGATCTGGCTGTCCATTTCCTTCAACAGATTTGGGAAGTTTATAGCCATTATTTCTTTGAATAAGAGTTTCTGCACTTTTAAATTTTCTTCTTCTTCTTGACTCCCATAATGTATATATCGGTACACTTGATGGTGTTCTATAAGTCCCTTAAACTTTCTTCATTCTTTTTCATTCTTTTTTTCTCTTTTTGCTCTTCTGACTGGATCATATCTAATGACCTGTCTTTCAGTTGACTGATTCTTTCTTCTATTTAATCTAGTCTGTTCTCTAACCCCTAGAGTGAGTTTTCAGTTTAGTTATTGTATTCTTTAGCTGCCATTTCTGTGTGGTAGCTTAAAAATATTTTCTATTTCTTTTCTGAAATTCTCACTTTGTTCATGGATTGTTTCCTTGCCCTCAGTGAGCATCTTTCTGATGATTTTTAGTTCTTAATTATAACGATTGTAATGGAGTCTAATTTATCAATCTTGTGTTATGATTTTATATCCTATTTTTAAAATATTTGCTACATAAGGTAATATTCTGCCATATTATTTTCTGTTATATTTATTGTCTATCTTTCATATTTGAATCTACAATCTACATGAAAAGAATTTTTGTGTATGATATAAGGTAAGAATTAATTTTTCCTCCAAATGGATGTTTAATTATTGTAGATCCAATTGCTGATAAGACTATTCTTTCTTTTTCACAAGTCATGTGATAATGTATGTATAAGTCTGTTTATAAATTCTTTATTCTTGTCAGTGGCTAATTCATCTATCTTTGCACCAATACCACCTAACATATTTACTGTAGCTTTACAGTAAGTTTTAATACAATGTAAGTCTTCCAGCTTTGTCCTTCTTACAGGTTGTCTTTCTTATTTTTACCCCATAGAATGTTATACACCTTTTAGAATCAGCCTGCCAATTGATTAAAACCCATGGGATTTTTAATGGAAGTGCATTGATTCTATTTTTTATGAATCTACTATAGATTGATACTTTTACTATTTCTTGATAATGCAACAATCTTAAACTACTTTAACACTGTTTACTTTTGTTTCTACTTTCATGCTATCATCTTCAGGTATTTTAAGTTCTACATACTTTTAAACCCCAAAGACATTATTTTGTGGTTGTTATAATACATAATATTCATTTAGGTTTTCTCTTTATCTTAGTGATAATATCTCAGTAAATATTCATTTAATTTATACATGTATTTACCTTGTGTACTGTCTTCATTTCCTGCGACATTTCTGTGCTTCCATCTGAGATCATTTTTATTAGCTAAAGAACTCCTTTGAGTTTTTACTTTAGTGTATCAGCTGGTAGCAAATTCTCTCAACATTTGTTTGTCTAAAAATGTCTTCATTTTGCCTTCATATTTGAAGGATATTTTGGTGGGAATAAAATTCTAGAATAGAAAATATTTTCTTTCTACGTGTTAAACATCTCACCTAATTGTCCTTCTGGCTTTCAGTGTTTCTGTTGAAAAGTTTAACTGTCAGTATTATTGCTTCTTCTTTAAGGTTAATGTAACTTTCTAATATGGCCTCTTTTAAGATTTTCTCTTCTCTGTGATTTTAAGCCATCTGACTAGGGTGTTCCTTGTATGATTTTATGTATATTCATTCTACCTGATGTTTGCCATGTTTACTGAATTTGTGGCTGGATAGTTTTCATCAGTTTTGTCTCTGTCTCATCCTCTGTCTCATCCTCTCTTCTCTTTCATAGTTTACATTTAGAGGTATATTGAAAATTTTCACCACGCCCCATATGTCTCTTACACCCTTTTTTGGTGGTTTCCAAACTTTTTTTCCTTTGTGCTTCATTGTGACATTTTCAACTGGTCTACACTTATGTTCTCTAATAATTTTCCCCGGTATGTCTATTTTTCTGTCAACTTCATCTACTGAGTTATTTATTTCAGTTGCTGTAGTTTTCAGTTGTAGAAATTCCATTTAATTCTTATTTATAGATTCCAGATCTCTGGTGAAATTCTCGGTTGTCATCTAATTTTTGCATATGTTAATCATAGTTGAAGACTATGTCCAATACCTTTGTATCGGAATTGTCTGTGGGGCTGCTTCTACTGTGTGCTTCTTTCTCTTGCTTCTCTTTCTGGTATGTCTAGTGATTTTTAACTGAATGCTGAACATTATGTATAAGAAATTGTAGATTTGGGTGATGTTATCTTTCTCCAGAGAAATTTTAATTTTATTCTGGCTGGCAGTTAAAGTAGAGAAAAAAATCACCTGCCTGAGTAATGATTGAGATGATTCAAGACTTGATTTTGGTTTTTGTAAGGGCTCATCTATACTAGGTCTGCCCTTAATTCTGAGGTGTATCCTTTAGACATTTCAAGTGAAGGTCTTGGTTTTTACAGGGTTCCTCTTATTTGTTGTATCCTGAACTCTGCTGATTTCTACACTTCCCTGCAGTACCATGAGATTGCAGAAAGTCCTATGTTGCTTTATAGTCTCTTTATGTTGGCCCGTGCAACTTAGAAACTGGAAAATACCTCAGGTGAAAGTAAGGCAGAATAGAGGGGTCACTTCTCTGAGGTTCTCTTTTCTCTGGGATCCTAATCTTCCAAGTCCACATCTGCCTTAGTAGCCCTGAACTCCAAATTTTGCCCATGAGATTGCCAAAAATTCTGATTCCTTGCTTCTCTCTCAATCTCTTGGCCTTGTTCTGCTTATAAATCAGCCAATACCTCAACAATGGAAGCACCAGTAAATATTGAACTTGACTTTTCTTCAGGATCATGGCCCCTCAAGGCCTGGCTGCTTTGGTTGTTCTCCAGTGCCTTCAAGTAGTTTGTTTCTTTATTTTTATAAAGCTTTTATAGTTGTCCTCATGGGGCAATATATTCTCATGCAAGCTATTGTATCATAGCCAGAAGTAGAAGTTGATTGGTTATTTTAAAGTGCCCCAGTTGACTGTAATATGTGATCATAATTAAAAAACTCTACGATAACTTATTGTACTCTCTCATACACATGCAATTTCCTCTGCCAGGAAAACCATTTTACATTCTCTGCTTGACTGACTTCTAAAGGAGCCTTTTCTTACCTAAGGACAGATGGGGTTAGTGGCCATTCTACATAAGCTCATAAAACACTATGTCTATCCTATTTCATTATCCCACTGTATTCTAATTTGTGTGCTTTTGCATTTATCTCTTACATCAGACTAGGAGTTCCTTGTGGACAGGAGTCATCTCATTTTTATGCTGTATCTTGTAAGTATTTAATAAATTATTTTGAATATATCATACTGCTCTTTAGTGAGCAACCATCTCTCCAGCTGGGCTGTGTTTCTCGTTCTTCCCAAACAACAGACCTTTCTCCCTTTTCAATTCCACCAAATAGCTTTTGGATCCACCCCAGCACATATGGTCTTTTGATCCTCTGAGGCCAATTTAACTTCTCACCTTCCTTGGCTTAATCAGTACAAAGCATTACTAATCCTGCTACCAACCTTGAATATCCTTCATGCTTCCCTTTTTATTTTCATATATGCATGGTTCTATCTTTCCGTTAAATATACATATGTGTGTGTCTTTTTTGGTCATATTAATTCAATCAGTGAATAACCACAAATTGAGCTAGTAATATAGTCCAGGCTGTGATGGAAGGTATGGCAGACTTTATTCTTCAAAGTTCAGCTCAAAGATGATTACCTTTGGAAAATTTCTTTCCAGGTCTGCTATTCTTTGGAATGGTAGTGTTTCCATACCCAGAGGTCACGGGCTGATGAGAAAAATTAAATGACCTCCTTATTCCATCCAGAAAGTGATGGAGAATATTTCCTGCATTACCCTAACCTGCTCCTCTAATGTTAAAATAGTGATATCATACAGAAATTTTTCTAGATATATGCTTGGAGGATGGGTGAAAAGGAAATCAAAACTTCTCGACAGCCCAAAGAAAAATATCTTCCCACCAGAGCAGCTGTTGCTAAGTTTAGTTAATGTGTGTCCTGTCAGTGAGAAAACAGGAGCTTTCCTTTAAATGTCTTTTGGTTGTTGTTTGATTGCTTGCCCATTCGAGTACTGATTAGCTTGTTTTATAAGTGCATAATTTGCAAGGTGTGTGTGTGTATGTGTGTGTCCATGTGTGTGTCCAGGTGTGTGTGCATGTGTGTGTGCACATGTGCTTGGGAGGAGGGAATGGGGAAAGATATTGTTATTTTCATAGTTGTGACTCTAGCTAAGTTCCTTCAGTGTCCTTACTACATTTCTCCACTGGTATTGAAATAATGTTATGAATAGTAATAAAATAGATTGTAGAGAGAATCTAGCCTCTTGTCTGTCCTGCCTTTTGCCCTGTCTTTTAAGAATCAAGTGTCTTTTTGTGATTCCCCAAGGGAAGAAAATGTAAATCCTGAGACTACTCCATGACAGTCTCTCAAAGGTCAAACTCAGGTTCAGTACAGACATCCTAGAGAGGGGCACTAACTTCAAAATGAAGGATCCAGGTACATAGCTGGAGCAAGGGACATATTTTATTTATTTTTGTATTTCCAAGGTACCCACTGCAGTGATTTTCACACACAAAAAAATGGGAAACAAAATCAAATAATGACAGAGAACTAGACAGATTGTCATCTGCCTTGGATGGTTGGGATTTGACCCCGGCCAGAAGGAGGGAAAGGTATCATGTGAGCTCTCTGGACACTTTTCAGCCCTGGAAGAGATAAGTGAGACACCCAAATTCCCTTTCAGACTTCATCTATCTTTCCCCTACTTAATTCTGTATATTTCCAGTTCTCTGTAGCTTGACACCAACAACCATATCCCAGACTAACGATTACCAATGGTTACAACTATAAGGCTCATTTTTCATGACAAAAATATTCCTCTTGGGCATACACATTGTTAGCTGGACTTTTAAAATCCACAGATTGAGAAAATACATGACAAAATCAACTATGAATCTAGTATCACATTTTTAAGATATATAAACCAAAGTATCATCTGCACATATTTAAAAATTAGCATAAATATCTGTTTGTGACATTATATATTAAGTCTACAGACAATATTTGACGTATAAATGGATTTTCAGATCCCTTGAAATAACTCTCATCCTTTTTTCCTTATTCTCTCCCTCCATCCCCTTTGCTCACACTTCCTTTTTCCTGTGGCACTCTTCCTCAAGGACTTCATCTCCCTTGTGTTTGAACCTCATTCTTTTCTGCCTTTAAAAAATATCAGGCCTCTTCTCCCTTTTTTGCCTGGCCTGCCCTTCCTGCTCCTTTCCAATAGCCATTGCTTAGCCATCTCTTCCTTTGAAATCAGATTGTTCCCTGTGTCCTTTCAGAGGCCTCTCAGACTTCCTTAGCCTTGTGCAACCTTGGTCTGACACCTGGCTATGAGCATCTCTCACTCACCTTGAGTCCACCAAGCATAAGAAGAGGTTTTCTTAAACTATCCTTGTTTGATTGCCTGTTCTGGCCCCAATTAGTTCTGTTTTACAAGTTCTAATTTTGTAGGAATTCATCAGTGAATACATGGACACCTCTAGTTATAACTACGTCTGTCCTTTGTGAGCAACTCAGGTCCAGGCCCTGTGTCTTGAGAGGTTTCCATAAATATTTACTGGGAGGGATAACATTATGAAGTGAGTGACATTTGTATTCTCAGATAACCACTATTTACAGAACCTAATGAATCTATGCAAATTAGATGAGCATGAGAGCATTTTGTGGCCTTCCAGGGAAACTGCACTGGTTTTATTGTCTAGGCCAACCCCAGACCAAGCCAGACCATGAGTGTGACAGCAAAGGGCTGAACTTTGCCATCCTGTAATCTTCACTCCTGTAGGTTTTATTTTGCCTCATGGACCCAACAGAACTAGCCTGTCTCCTCTTAACTTACCTTAAAAACTTACCTTACAGAACTTACCTTACCTCTTAGAAGATAGCCCTCCACAAATTAAACAACAATTTTTCCCCTTTGACTTCTCCCACTTCTGAGGTTGGTGATCAGACGGTCAGACCTTAGTGGTCTGACTGCTGACCTGATCATTTCCTTGTGAACATCCCCTTGCTCACCCACATCCCTCTTAAAGTGCAGGGCCCAGAATGGAAAAGTATTGCTCAAGTTGCAAAGAGGTGATGCAGAGTGTGAAGAATAATTGCCTCCCCCACACTGATCATTATGGCCTAAACCCACACCTCAGTTTACAAAAGCAGTGTTGGCATAGGATGTCATAAGAACCGCCATTTATAACTACCTAGTGGTTGTAGGTCTTTGGAAAGAACTTTAGCTTTTCTGAGCCGCAGACTTCCAAGCAAAAAATATGCCCAACTCTGTTTGTGACCAAGGAAGTACTAATTTAAATCCATAGTGCAGGATACTAGAACTACTAGAAAGATTAAAACAACAGAGGAACATCAAGTGATGGGGAAGATGTAGAGCAACTGGAATTCGCAAACATCACTGGGAAAGTAAACTGGTCATCACTTTTGAAAAACTGACAGCATCTTCCATAGCTAACCCAGCAATGCCATTCTTAGGGATATGCTCAAGAGAAAAAACTTCACAGTTCCATGAAGAGACATATCCACGAATGTTCACAGAAGCACTATTCACATCATCCCTAAATGGGAAACAAGATGAATATCCTCCAACAATGAACATAGTGATATAGTCACATGATGAAATACTATAGGAAGTGAGAGTGAATGAACTCCATGTACAGGACTTAGTATGAATGAACCTCATAAACAAATGCTGATTGAAAGAAGCCAGACACAAAGGAGCATGTGGTACATGGTTATATTTACATACAGCCCAAAAACAAATAAATGTAATCTCTGCTGCTAGAAGTCAGAATAGTGGCTACTCGTAGGGTAGGAATTTTGATGATAAGAGAGCATTACTTCATTGTATCTTCCCAATAACTCTATAAGATGCATAATCTCCATGACCAATGAAGAAAGTAATACATAGAAAGATTAAGCTGCTTGTGCAAAGGTAGAGATACTGAATTAGAACTTGCATTAGAGGAGGGACTGACTCACGCTCTTACCCACTAGACTTTTTGTCTTGAATCAGGTCCCAGAAGTGTTTGGATTGATGAAGTCTGACCTAACTTGCATACCTTGCAGGACTCCTGAACTTTGGTTTGCTTTCTGCCCACATGTCTGTCTGTATACTGCCCATCTAATACTGATGCTCTGCCCTTTCCTGATCTCCAATGACAGCACAACTCTCGACTCCTGGCTGGAAACCCAGGTTGACTGTGTGCTGAATATTCTGCTCCTGTCATTCATCTAGTGGGCCCTGTTCATGGGTCTGGCATTGACAAGATTCCAAGAAGAAAATGGATAAAAAGAAAAGGTCATCCCCTGAAAGGAAGCCTTTGTAAACTACAGGAAGCTCCAACTTTAAACTTGTAAATCTCTGTGGAGTTTTCAACCTTCATGGCTTAGTCCAGAGAAGAAATCTGGCTGAGAGCTTGAGACCACCCCTCAAAAAAAAAAATTAAATCAAGTTCTCAAGTGTTCCTGAAGGTTTTGGCTTTCAGCTGTATGGTATTTCAGAGATTTATGGCTCTTCTTAAAATCTGTTAGAAATCCCCAAATCTACAAACAGGCTTTAGAAGACAGGGATGGGGAGGGCAGTGAGAAAGACTGTTTCAGGAGCAATCTGTCTGTGAGGAAAAGCTGAAACTTAAATTAGATACAGATGAAAATATCTCAATCCTACAAGACGAGTCTTGATACAAGTCCTGCAGTAGAAGCATTCTGTGTGCTGAAGCAATTACTCTAAAATGCTTTTCCTTTCTTATGGCCCGCTTACTTGCTTGAAAAGCCCATTTGAAACTCTGTGTTTTATATCAGTGCTACACCTTTTTGGGTTACCGTCCTCGATGGATTCCAACAGGAGACTTCTTTTTTTCGGTTGGGGCGGGGGGTGTCCCTGGAATTTTGGTTGACTCGAGCCAGTGTGAATCATCAACACTCTGAGAAGACGCAGCCCCAGCCAAGGAGACCAGGGTGACCACAACAAGACTAAAAATCATCCAAATTAAAATTGTACAGGACCATTGAAGTCACTGGTTTTTCCCTCCAATAAACAGTCCAGATTTTCTGTTTTACCTCTCTGGGCTCATAATGATCAAATACTCGACTTCTCACCACCTCCTCTTTGAAGTTCCTACAAATTTCAGAGTTTTGCAGATGGGGATAATGTTTTCTGGGTACTGATCCATGTCAGTGAAATAATACATCCACTCTTATTCTCAAGAATCCCTGTTCTCATCTTTGGATTTCAGTTTTCCAGATTTGTAAAACGGCAGCTAACTAAAATGGGTTTGAGTTAAAAATGAAAGAAATGAAACTTCAGTTTATCGGGATGTTTTCTCTTATTTCAAAGGTCTGGGTGATACCAGATGACTTAAAACCAAGTAGACCACAGGATATCAAGAAATTAAGGGACAGTGTTTGGGGATCCAGTCAAACTCCAACCCTCCCACACAGCTTAGTCTCCCAAAATGTTGGTTCACTTCTTCTATATGCAAAAAAAAAAATTTTAAAATTCCATTCGCAAATCAGCCAAATCTAATCTGAACTCTCCCGTTTCTTGCAGCTATCTAGAGTTATTTTGCTCCACCAACAGACTACTTCCTCAGACACATTCTCCAGGAAAATCATATAATTTATTGGCATAATGGTCCTTTTTCAAAAGAAGTATTTCATTTTAATAAAAATGTGCATCACCATATTTAATCAATCAGCCTGATTGACAACAGCAATAGTTGAGTCTTGCAGCAGATGCTGCTGCTACCTCATTCTTATTCCAGTTTCATTTCTCAATCAAATCCATGTGTAAAAAACATAATGTGCTGCCAACACAATGTAATAAAACCTCAACTGAAATGCACACCAGCACATCAGAAACTGATAACTCAAAGTATGGGAAAAATTAACTTCAGAAAAATCACTTATGACACCCGAGTATTCAAGTTTTATGGACAAGAGATGCATCATCTCACTATAGCTAACATGAATAGGCCAAATTCATGGATTTGTCCTGAAACAGAAAATAATAATCTCTAAAGCAACATTTTCCAAAAGCTGGCAGTAGAAGCCTTTTTAAGCAGCCCAGAAATCATCCTTAAAATTGGCTGAGTTTGTAAGAGATGCACCATTTGTGTCATGGAGCAATATATTAGGACTTACGCAAACTTTTTTTTTTTTTTTATGGTGGTACAGACTGGTTAAAGATGATGTATCACTGGTTGTCACAGATAGAACCAGCAGTTTTCAAAGTTAATGATTCATAAAGGAATAAAGGTAACCTAATTATAGCAATACCAGGGACAGACTCAGTTACTCAAATTCTGAACTCCTCCAGATTTCAGGCTGGGGGACGAACTTCTGTAAGACTTTATTCTTGCAAAACCTGAGTTAGGGAGCAGAGATATGAGTCCCTACAAAAAGTAACAGATCCATAGTCCAGAGACCTGTAAGTGCACTCATTTGAATGATGTCCCTCCAAAATTCATGTCCACCCAGAACCTCAGCATGTGACCTTATTTAAAAATAGGATCATCACAAATGTAATTAGTTAAGATGAAGTCATACTGGAGTAGAGTGGGCCCTATATACAGTGACTGGTGCCCTTATAAGAAATCCACATGAACACATAAACATACATGAAGACAGACATGTGAAGACAGAAGCAGAAATTGCAGTGATGCAGCTACAAGCCAAGGATTGCCAAGAATTGCCAGCCAGCAACCAGAAACTAGGAAGAGGCAAAGAAGGAATCCTAGAGGCTTAAGAGGGAACATGGCCCTTCAGACACCTTGACTTTGTACTTATGGCCTCCAGAACAGTGAAAGAATACTTTCCTGTTGCGTTAGGCAATCCAGTTTGTTCTTGTTTGTTACAGCAGCCCTAGGCAACTAATACAGTAATAAGCAAAAACTAAGACCAAATATCTAGGACCAAGGCAGGGGGCAAAAGTCAGCCACAGGGATCAGAATGCCTTTTAAGGATAAGAAATGTAGGAAGCTGGATTCCAAGGATGGCTTTCATCATGCTGTTTCCTCACTCAAAAATATGTCATGGCCCACATGACCTATGGAGAAACTCTTAATTCTTCATTTAAAAATTCAAACCTTTCACAAGGAAGGTTCTCAAACCACATACCTTAGCATGATAAACAGATCATAACACAACGTAATAATGTAAGCATTTGAACAATATCCACAACTCAGCTAAGCAAACCATCAGTTGGTTTGTTTGTTTTTCTTTTTTTTTCATAAAGAACAGAATTTTATTTTCTCACAGTTTTAGGGACTGGGAAGTCCAAGATCAAGGCAACAAGATCAAGGCACCAGCATTTGGTGTCTGGCGAGGACTTTTTTTTTTTTTTTTTTTTTTTTTTTGAGATGGAGTTTCACTCTATCGCCCAGGCTGGAGTGCAGTGGCCGGATCTCAGCTCACTGCAAGCTCCGCCTCCCGGGTTTACGCCTTCTCCTGCCTCAGCCTCCCGGTAGCTGGGACTACAGGCGCCCGCCACCTCGCCCGGCTATTTTTTTTGTATTTTTAGTAGAGACGGGGTTTCACCGTGTTAGCCAGGATGGTCTCGATCTCCTGACCTCGTGATCCGCCTGTCTCGGCCTCCCAAAGTGCTGGGATTACAGGCTTGAACCACCGCGCCTGGCCCTGGTGAGGACTTTTTTGCTGTGTCCTTATATGGGGGACATCAGATTGTCAAGAGAGACTAACTCCCTCCATCAAATCCTAGTTTGATGGCATTAATCTATTTATAAGGGCAGAGCCCTCATGACCTAAACACCTCCCAAAGGGACTTACCTTCCAGCACTGTTGCACTGGGGATTAAATTTTTAATTCATGAATTTGGGGGAACACATTCAGACCATAGCAGATAGTTACATTTGACATTGAGGATATTAAAGTTCAAAGAAGTTCACTTATTTACCCAAGGCCATAGGCTATGGGGCAAAGGTGTGATTTAAAGTTATCTGACAACTAAATCACATCCTCTTCCTTCCAAAGTACAGCTGCCTTTTACTTGCTAGTATATGAAACACCTCTGGGTTTGAAAAGAAAGAATGACTCTGACCAAAAAAAAAAAAAAAAAAATCTCATTGGCTACTTGACCCTTTTGCTTAAGATTCACTCCACTCTGTTACGTACCTATAGGGCAATTTCTTTATGTTTACATTTCTGCCATGAATAGGTTACAAAGTTAAGTCTTACCTAGAGAGGGTATCTGAGTTTCATGGAATGGATATTCAGAAGATTTGCTCTCAAATACAGGGGATCTTTATCTTCTTTCCACTTGTGTTTCAATGATTGTGAAGAAGTGTAATGAGAAAGTAAGGTGGCATGCAGATCTAACTTACCCATAACAAACTCTCAAGGACTGTCAGGCATATCATTCATTATGCCAGTCACACCCTAGCAAAAAGAAGCTGTCCACCCACTCCCCTCACTGAAGGGCAGCCTTCTTAATGAACATCTTTAATTGGCTTAGGAGTAAAGACCTGTCTGTCCCATCACCAGCCAATCCATAAACTAGAGATTGGGCTAAAATGTGACTTGGCCAATAAGTCTATGCTCAAAAAGGCCAGAATGCCTGTTTCAAGAGCCTGAATTGTGACACACAGAAAACACAAGCCCTTTGGTGGACAGGGTAGCACAAGGAAGACAACAGATGCATAGTATCTTCACATTAACACTGGGTGCTCGGAGTGAAATTAATGGACTTCTACTTCTGAGGATCCCAAACTTGTCTTGTGCTCCAAATCACTTCCCCCAGAAATTGTTGTTTGTTTGTTTTTCAAGATGGAGTCTTGCTCTGTCAACCACGCTGGAGTGCAATGGCAACATCTCGGCTCGCTGTAACGTCCACCTCCAATTCTCCTGCCTCAGCCTCCTGAGTATCTGGGATTACAGGCATGCACCATCACACCTGGCTAATTTTTGTATTTTTAATAGAGACAGGGTTTCACCATGTTGGTCAGGCTGGTCTTGAACTCCTGACTTCATGATCCATCTGCCTCGGCCTCCCAAAGTGCTGGGATAAGCAAACCTTTTATAGAAAAATGAAGCCTGACACCTTTTGCTGTGTTAGAGAATAGGGATGTGAGTCATAGATAAGAGAATGGATCCACAGTCCATCAGGGAAAACCACACATCTACGGCTGATCGTAGTCCCTTTATGCACGATCTGATCACACAGGAAGACATAGATATATTTCAATATTTATGCAGATGTATAATCTCCTGCAACAACTAGTTTCTGTGTGCAACAAACTCTTACTGAACACCTAGTCAGGCACTGCCTGGGACTTTCAGATATTTGACAGTGCCGAATGGCTTCATGCCCTTTCTGTGACACCACTGGTGTTCACAATAAGAATCTATCTGAGGGCTGCCTATGCTCTCTTCTGGAACCAATGGGAATCAACTAGGGCAGTCTATAAAGAGCCTCAAGTTCACAAACCAGCTGTGTTTTGCAGTACGTTTTGGTTGACCTATGCCCAAGGGCTGAGGTTCCAGCATGCCCCTGCAGTAATATCAGGGGTAGCCAGGTCCTCCTGCTGTCATTTTCTTGGGTCGTCCAGACCTGTTATCCAGGGCACTGGCTACCCGTGGAAATAGGCACGACTTTTACACAACTGAGGACTTTGGTCAGCATTTATTTGCCAGTCTTAGTCCTCAGGTTCTCTAATTATTAAAGCTACCAGCACTCCTGATGCATGCACACACCCACACACAAAACATTCATATGTGCCTGGAATCATTTTTTTCTGGACCTTTGTCCCCTTCCTTGTCAGATGTATCCCCTTGGGTGTCATCTTATGCCCAACATTTCAGGAACCAGACTGGTCGAACCACAGTCTTTGGTGGGAGAAAGCTCTGCCTCCTCATTCCACTTGTTTAAAGCTTTGACAGCCCCAACAGGATGAACAAACCTGGAAAAAAAAAAA